>NC_136970.1:23190674-23333174 GCF_032717465.1 Coenobita brevimanus | reverse complement strand
AGAAATTTTAATGTCAGCCATGAGGAAGCCAGAGGGGGGAAGTGATGGAGGAACAGTACCGGAATTGTCTAAGGTGGAATTGGAGGAGAAAGTCTGAGCGAAGAGATCTGCTTTATCAGTAGAAGAAATAGCTACAGAACCATCAGAGTAGAAAAGAGGAGGGAAGGATGATGAGGTAAAGTTGTTAGAAAGGTTTTTGGCAAGGTGCCAGAAGGAGAAGGAAGAATTCGAGTTGGAGAGTTGAGAGCATTTAGTACGGATGAAATTAATTTTAGCAGAACGAAGAACAGACTTAGCACGATTCCGGGCAGAAAAGTAAAGATGATGTGATTCAGGGGTGGGTTGGCTCTGGTACCTTTTGAAGGCCCTCTTCTTGTTGCGGACAGCAATAGACCAAGCGAGATTAAACCAAGGCTTTCTTGCATTAGACCAAAGATACTAGAAAGGAATGTATGCTTCCATGCCCGAGAGAATAACCTCCATAATGCGCAAGGCACACTCAGATGGCTCCCGGCCACGGAAGCAATAATCATTCCAGGGAAAATCAAAGAAGTACTGCCTGAGGGCCTACCAATCTGCGGCTCCACAATGCCACAGACGACGTTTCCCTGGAGGGTCCACAGGCCATACCGGAGTGATAGGACAGGTTAAGGTGATAAGGTTGTGATCAGAGGAGCCCAACGGATAAAAAAGATTAACAGTGTAATCAGAAGGATTAGTTGTGAGGAAGAGGTCAAGTATGTTGGAGCTCTCTCCAAGATGGTCTGGGATACGGGTAGGGTGCTGTACGAGCTGCTCTAGGTCATTAAGGATAGAAAAGATGTAGGCTTGTTCACCAGGTGGATCAGTGAAAGGAGAGGAGAGCCAAAAGTGGTGAACATTGAAATCTAAAATGGAGATTTCAGAGAAAGGAGAAATGGATAGAATGTGTTATCGTACAAGTAAGATAGTCAAATAATTTTTGATCGTCAGTAGAATTAGGGGATAAGTAAACAGCACAGATATATTTAGTCAGAGAATGACAGGAAAGCCGAAACCAGAGTGTAGAGATTTCAGAAGAATCGAGTTCAGGAACACGAGAGCTAGGTAAGTCGTTGCGTATATATACACAACAGCCACCTTTGGCTTTGAAATGAGTATAGAGAAAGTAGGAGGATACAGAAAATGGTTTGCTGTCAGTTGCCTCAGACAGCTGAGTCTCAGTTAGAAAGAGAAGGTGAGGTTTAGAGGAGGAGAGGTGGTGCTCAACAGAGCGAAAGTTAGAGGAAAGGCCGCGAATGTTGCAGAAATGAAGAAGAAGTGAGTCAGACAGTGGTTCCATGCAGCTCAAGTCATCATCGGGAGAGGGGCTGAAGGTGGGGGCATTTATAGTCCCCCCCCCCCGCCCCCGGGGACTCCGAGGCTGAGTATTGAGACACCATGATTTTTTTTAATGAAGGCCTTGGAAACAAACAGGCTTGAGTGCTGCAGCTGCCCAAGACTTATATGAAGGCGTGTTAGTGCGAACTTTAACATATGGGTGTGGGACTATGGTGTGGCATGATAATGAAAAGTCAAGAGTAAGAGCAGTGGAGATGGGACTGCTGAGGAATGTATGTGAAGTACAGAGGGTACTTAATAATGTGATTCGTGAAAGATGTGGAGTGAGGAAGTCTGTGGACACCATAATCGAAGAGAGTGTACTGAGATGGTATGGTCATGGGGAGAGAATGGATAACAATAGAGTGATGACAAAGGTATATCTGAGCGAGTCTGAAGGAGGGAAGAGGTGAGGTAGGCCAATGAGAAGTTGGAGGGATATGGTGGATGAATGTGTGAGGGAGAGAGGTTTGGAAATCGGTGAGGCTAGGGAACTGACAAGAGATCGAGCTGGCTGGATGAATATTGTGAGGAGAAGCGCATGATCAGGGATTCGGCACCCCTTTTTAACGTGACAGCGTTCGGATTGACTCTATCAGATACGTTTGTGTGAAGCTACAGAACGTGGTGAATGTTTTTGGCGTATCAGATAGAGCCAGGATTCCGGGGGCTTGAATGGTGAATGAAAGCGTGGCCCATTGTGTTGGGCATATTTAGGCTGTCTGGACGTTCCTACTCCTCACCCTGTCCTAGGGTGGGAAAGTAGGGCCAGATGATGATGATGATGATGATGATGATGATGATGATGATGATGATGATTTTTATTATTATTATTATTATTATTATTATTATTATTATTATATTTAACAGCAGATTGTCAAAGGTGTCATTGTTATTGTTTTGTTCAGTAAATTGTGTTTTTGTCATAATAGCACCATTATCGCAATTTCTTGCTGAACTAATTCAAATCTTATGGAGTAGGTTATGAATGAAAGGAGGTCGTTATTTAATTCATTTATTTAGGGAGGAGCTTCTGGACCTGGATACAGTCATGTGGAGTAGTAAGAATAACATTAGAAAGGTTTTGTTGCTGCGAACACTTACCACCCTCTTACAACAGCTGTGATTGTTATAGTTTTCTGCCCCGATAACAGCGAGATTGTATAAATATCGGAATATCGTGAAGGCAGAGTGTGAGAATAAAGGAAGAGTAGGAGAGAAAGCCAAAGGGAACGCAGCCTTTGGCCCTTACGGGATTATTTCGTACGAAGGAAGAACAAGAACAACGACAGGATTTTGCACTCGCCTTTCATTGACTTTCCTGCCAAAACTGATCTTGCTTACGACACGGAACTGGTCTTGAGTTTATTTGTGAATCCTGGCATTGTTGGTTTTAGAGGAAGATATGATGGGGCTGAGTATGAAAACGGGCTTGATGTTATTGAAGAATATTTATCACCAACACCATTAACACTACGACGAATACCACAGCTACTGTTGTCATTATTGCCACCATCACCTCTACCATTGTTTTTAGACCATTATGTTTATACCATTGTTTATACTACTGTGTTTATATCACTGTGTATAAATATACCATTGTGATTATATATCGTAATTATTCCGCTGTGTTTATACCATTGTGTTATATCTTTGTTTATACCATTGTGTTATGCCTTTGTGTATACCATTGTGCTTATACCATTGTATTTATACCGCTGTGTTTATACCATTGTGTTATGCCTTTGTTTATACCATTGTGTTATGCCTTTGTTTATACCATTGTGTTAATACCATTGTATTTATACCGCTGTGTTTATACCATTGTGTTATGTCTTTGTTTATACTACTGTGTTTATACGACTGTATTATGGCATTGTTATGCCGTTGTGTTTAAACCTTTATGTTTGTACCGTTGTGTTTATGCCATTGTATTTATAGGCTACTCTTGTGTTTATACCATGTACCATTCTCTATACCATTGTGCTTATACTATGTACCATTCTTTATACCATTGTGTTTATACCATGTACCATTCTTTATACCATTGTGTTTATACCATGTACTATTCTTTATACCATTGTGTTTATACCATGTACCATTCTTTATACCATTGTGTTTATACCATGTATCATTCTTTATACCATTGTGTTTATACCATGTACCATTCTTTATACAGTACCATTGTGTTTATACCATGTACCATTCTTTATACAGTACCATTGTGTTTATACCATGTACCATTCTTTATACCATTGTGTTTATACCATGTACCATTCTTTATACCATTGTGTTTATACCATGTACCATTCTTTATACCATTGTGTTTATACCATGTACCATTCTTTATACCATTGTGTTTATACCATGTACCATTCTTTATACCATTGTGTTTATACCATGTACCATTCTTTATACAGTACCATTGTGTTTATACCATGTACCATTCTTTATACCATTGTGTTTATACCATGTACCATTCTTTATACCATTGTGTTTATACCATGTACCATTCTTTATACCATTGTGTTTATACCATGTACCATTCTTTATACCATTGTGTTTATACCATGTACCATTCTTTATACCATTGTGTTTATACCATGTACCATTCTTTATACCATTGTGTTTATACCATGTACCATTCTTTATACCATTGTGTTTATACCATGTACCATTCTTTATACCATTGTGTTTATACCATGTACCATTCTTTATACCATTGTGTTTATACCATGCACCATTCTTTATACGATTGTGTTTATACCATGTACCATTCTTTTTACCATTGTGTTTATACCATGTACCATTCTTTATACCATTGTGTTTATACCATGTACCATTCTTTATGGCCACCCCAAACGGGATTGAGGCGTCTGGCAATAGATAGATAGATAGACCATTCTTTATACCACTGTGTTTATACCATGTACCATTCTTTATCTATAAATCTGTTTATTACCAGACATCTAAATCCCCTAAGGGGTGGCCAAAAACAAATCTCCTCCATGTCGTCCTGTCCCCCGCCATTTCAGTGCCCTGCTCCCAGCTCACATATCCCCTCTCTCATATATCTCTCCACTTCATCCCTTCACCTCATCCTCGGCCTCCTCCTATCTCTCCCCCGCTCCACCTGTCCACCTCACCCACATACACTCTCCTCCTTAGTCTCTCGCTCTCCATCCTCTCCACATGGCCAAACCACCTCATAGTGTTTCTCCTAACGCTTCCTATCACATCCATATCCACAACATAACGCTCCTTCACTTCCTCATTTGTCAGTCTGTCACTCCATGTGACTCCACATGCTCCTCTCAAATAACTCATTTTCACTGCATTCACTCTTGACTTGTGTCCCTCCAGCAAGATCCAAGCTTCACTTCCATACGATAGAGTTGGTATCAAAATACTGTTAATGCAGTAACTTTTTCACTTCCATGTTCACGTCCCCGTTTCTTATTATTGCTTTCAGAGAACAAGCAACCTTTCTTCCTTGTTGTAACCTTTCAAGCACTTCACCCTCTAAACTTCCATCCTTACTCACCACACTACCCAAGTACTTCAATGCACTAACATTCTCCAAGTCACATGCAGGCTACCATAATGACCATAATGACTTGTTTATAAACTATTATACCATTGTTGGTTGTTTAGGGAAAGCTGTTGGGGCTAATAGAGGAGTAGCCTCGTTTGTAAAAACTGCCTGATCTCAGCCAACAGCAACAGTAAGCGAGGTGAGGCCAGGGTTACAGCCATACGGAGGGGTACAGAGACGAAACAAACCTCGAGGAGAGCAGACCTCCAGGAGCACTCCAGGAACACCATGCCTGGATAGACGGAGAGGGGAGAAACGAAACGAACCTCGAGGAGAGCAGACCTCCAGGAGCACTCCAGGAACTCCATGCCTGGATAGACGGAGAGGGGCAGATTTCAGCCAGGAACTACAGACCTAGTGTAAGTCGCCTGCGTGGAATGTTTGAGCCACAAGTCGCCTACAAGGAGCGTGCTACCTGTATGTCTTCTACGTGGAGAGAGGTGGCTGCCGAGTAGTGCCGGAACTTTAGTGGAATGATTTAGGGAGCAACCTGCCGATGTGAAACGTGTGAGCGGCGGAGTAAAGTGATTAGACTTCGGTGGTGTTAAGCTTAATGTTGTAAATAGATGTAGTATAACTTTTTCGGCCAGGGTGACTGGTGTTGGGTTATACATGTTAATATTTGTAATATAAGTTAACAGATGTTTTTCCTAACTCCCAAACTCTAGCATGTCTTCCGTATCCCGTTGATCCTTGACAATGGTGCCCAGACCCGGGATTTAGACTGTGTGAGTTGGGAGTAATGACACTGAACTTGAAAATGGATCTGGATAAATTAATTAAAACTTGTCAAACTCTGGGATATGAAGGACCCCAGCTCATAGAATTTGTCATTAACCAACAGGCTCTTCTACGGGATGAAAGACAACGGGAAAGAGAGGAGCGACAAGAAAAAGAAAGACGCGAATATGAATTAAGAAAGGCCGAGAAAGAGTTAGATCGGGTAACGAAAGTGAAAGAAGAAGAGGCCGAAATCGAAAGAGACAGAATAAAGGAAAACGAGATGCAAAGAAACCATGAGCTAAGTGTACTCCAGATTCGACAAACATTACCCGAATCCTTGGAAAATTCAGTTGGTAAGGCTGTGCCTACTCCACAGCTTCCAAAGTTCGAAGATCATACTGATGGCATCGATAACTACATCGAACGCTTCGAGAGGTACGCAACAATGCATAAGTGGCCTCTAGAGCAGTGGGCAATAAATTTAAGTTCTTTGCTAACTGGTAGGGCATTACAAGCCTTTATATCCCTGTCCTCTGATGATTCTTCTAAATATTATGTGGTGAAGAAAACTATTTTAGAAAGATACTCTTTGACAGATGATGGATATCGTGTGAAGTTCCGTGATTCAGTGCCGGAAAAGGGGGAAAGTGTGGGTCAGTTCACGTCTAGACTAATAAGATACCTTGATAGATGGACAGATCTCTCTGGCATTCATAAGACTTTTGAAGACCTTAAGGATATTGTGCTCCGTGAACAATTCCAAAGGAAGTGTCATCCCGAATTGAGACTTTTTCTTAGGGAAAGAAAACCTCGAACAATTAATGAAATGAGAGATTTAACAGAAACTTATCTTTCAGCCCACGGTGGATCAATGTAGAAAAATTACCAGTCTAGGCTTCAGAGGGAAGTGAAGCCTATACATCCGCCAGTAACTGAACCATCTTCAACGAAGCAAACTTCACCAGCAATGCAAGCACGCAGAGACGAGACGTGCTTTCTCTGCAACAGACGAGGATATATCACGAGAGACTGCCGATCGTCCATAAAAGTAACTAGTGCTGTGTCACGTCAGGGAAATCAGAAGCAACATCAGGATTCTACGAAGGAGGAGAGTGCAGCAGGCTGCATCACCCATGTGGAGTAGACTGTAGCACCAGTCGAGCAGGGCAGTACTCCCGAGGTGGATGGTAAGCTGATGACAGGGAGTGCTGGAGCTCCCGATTCATCAGCCCTCAGGACTAGTTCCTGACCATCCCCCTTTGCTGAACTTTTTCAGTGTCTCAGTTACACAGAGAGTAGGCCAGCATGCTCTCCAGTACAAATTTCTCTAACTATCTTCACCAAACTACATGCACAGTACACACTACACTTCCTTTTCAAAAATCAACAAAAATGGCGTCTATTAATCAAGCCTCGGAGTCCCCAGGGGGGGGGACCATAAATGCCCCCGCCATCTGCCCCTCTCCCGGTGACGACTCGAGGTGCCTGGAACCACTGTCTGACTCTCTTCTTCTTCATTTCTGCAACATTCGCGGCCTTTCATTTAACTTTCGCTCTGTTGAGCACCACCTCTCCTCCTCTAAACCTCACCTTCTTTTTCTGACGGAGACTCAGCTGACTGAGGCAACCGACAGCAAACCCTTTTCTGTATCCTCCTACTTTCTCTATACTCATTTCAAAGCCAAAGGTGGCTGTTGTGTATACATACGCAACGACTTATCTTGCTCTCGTGTTCCTGAACTTGATTCTTCTGAATTCTCCACACTCTGGCTTCGGCTTTCCTGTCATTCTCTGACTAAATATATCTGTGCTGTTTACTTATCCCCTAATTCTACTATCAAAAATTCTTCGACTATCTTACTTCTACGATGGAACACATTCTGTCCATTTCTCCTTTCTCTGAAATCTCCATTCTTGGAGATTTCAATGTTCACCACCACCTTTGGCTCTCCTCTCCTTTCATGGATCCACCTGGTGAACAAGCCTACATCTTTTCTATCCTTAATGACCTAGAGCAGCTTGTACAGCACCCTACCCGAATCCCTGACCGCCTTGGAGAGAGCTCCAACATACTTGACCTCTTCCTCACACCTAATCCTTCTGCTTACTCTGTTAATTTTTTCTCTCCGTTGGGCTCCTCCGATCACAACCTTATTATCTTAACCTGTCCTATCACTCCGGTACGGCCTGTGGACCCTCCAGGGAAACGTCGTCTGTGGCATTTTGGAGCCGCGAACTGGGAGGCCCTCAGGCAGTACTTCTTTGATTTTCCCTGGAATGATTATTGCTTCCATGGCCGGGAACCATCTGAGTGTGCCTCGCGCATTACGGAGGTTATTCTCTCGGGCATGGAAGCATACATTCCTTTCTCATATCCTTTGACTAACGCAAGAAAGCCTTGGTTTAATAACGCTTGTTCTAATGCTGTCCGCAACAAGGAGAGGGCCTACAAAAGGTACCGGAGCCAACCCACCCCTGAATCACATCATCTTTACGTTTCTGCCCGGAATCGTGCTAAGTCTGTTCTTCGCTCTACTAAAAATAATTTCATCCATACTAAATGCTCTCAACTCTCCAACTCGAATTCTTCCTTCTCCTTCTGGCACCTTGCCAAAAATCTTTCTAACAACTTTACCTCATCATCCTTCCCTCCTCTTTTCTACTCTGATGGTTCTGTAGCTATTTCTTCTACTGATAAAGCAGATCTCTTCGCACAGACTTTCTCCTCCAATTCCACCTTAGACGATTCTGGTGCTGTTCCTCCATCACTTCTCCCCTCTGACTTCCTCATGGCTGACATTAAAATTTCTTTAGTTGATGTATTTTCTGCCATCACTGGCCTCAGTACTAACAAGGCATATGGGCCTGATGGGGTCTCTCCTGTTGTTCTCAAGAACTGTGCTTCTGTGCTTACACCCTGCCTAGGCAAACTCTTTCGCCTTTGTCTGTCAACTTGTACCTTTCCTTCTTGCTGGAAGTTTGCTCTCATTCAGCCAGTCCCAAAGAAGGGTGACCACTTCCAACCCTCCAACTATCGTCCAATTGCTTTAATGTCCTGTATTTCAAAAGTTTTCGAGTCAATTCTTAATAGAAAAATTTTAAGGCATCTTTCCTATTACAACCTTCTTTCCGATCGTCAGTATGAGTTCCATCAGGGACGCTCCACTGGCGATCTTCTCACCTACCTTTCAGACTCCTGGTCATCCTCCTTTCGGGACTTTGGCGAAAGCTTTGCCATTGCACTTGACATCTCAAAGGCTTTCGATCGAGTCTGTCATAAATCTTTAATTTCCAAACTGCCCTCCTACGGTTTCTATCCTTCTATCTGTGCCTTCATCGCTAGCTTCCTTTCTGGTCATTCTATAGCCGCTGTTGTAGACGGCCATCGTTCTTCTCCTAGTTCTATCAACAGTGGTGTTCCTCAGGGCTCTGTCCTATCACCAACTCTCTTCCTTTTATTCATCAATGATCTTCTAAGCTGTACATCTAACCCTATCCACTCATACGCTGATGACTCCACCCTTCACCTTTCCATTCGTTTCCCGCAACGCCCATCTCAACAGTTACTTCAAGAAACAAGGGATGAGGCTATGGCACACCTAATGTCTGACTTGGCTCGTATCACTGACTGGGGTAAAAATAATATGGTTGTCTTTAATGCATCTAAGACTCAGTTCTTACACCTATCAACCCGACAAAATCTTCCACAGGTATACCAACTAATGTTTAATAATATTCAGCTTAATCCTGCATCATCCTTGAACATGCTTGGGGTTTCATTTACTCAGGACTTGTCTTGGAAAGATCATATTACATCTCTTGTAAAATCTGCTTCCAAGAGATTGGGTGTGCTAAGCCGACTCCGCTCTTTCTTTACCCCTGCACAATTGTTGACTCTATACAGAGGTTTTATCCGCCCCTGTGTGGAGTACAACTCTCATGTGTGGGGAGGCTCCCCACATACAGCTCTTCTCAACAGGGTGGAGTCAAAGGCTTTTCGTCTCATTAACTCTCCTCCTCTTACTGACTCCCTTCAACCTCTGTCTCTTCGCCGCACTGTTGCATCTTTATCTCTTTTCTATCGCTACTTTAATGGTCACTGCTCCTCTGAACTGTCTGCTTGCATTCCTCCACCTCTATGACTGGCGCGTAGCACCCGTCTGGCAGCAAACTCTCATCCCTTTTCTGTCCAACTCTCTAATGCAAGAGTTAACCGTTACTCCCAGTCTTTCATTTATGCAACAGGTCAGCTCTGGAACTGTCTCCCTCTGTCTGTATTTCCTGCTGCCTATGATCTCCAGTCTTTCAAACGCAGTGTGTCCAGGCATCTCAAAATGATCGGATCTTGAATTTGGCTCTCTATTGTATTTTGTTTTTCTCTTGGAAGGAACTGTTACTGCGGGCCATGGCCTTTGGTTCCTTCTTCCTCGCATAAAAAAAAAAAAAAAAAAAAATGCTGGCACAGGATCAGACAGTGACTCTTCCTTCTGGCGAGGTTCTGCTTCTCATTGTTGGTGTTGGAGCTTCAGAGACAGCGGGAAGGAGACTCGTCACAGCTCATGGAACTGTGAATGGTCAGCCAGTCGGGGTACTGAGAGATACAGGCTGTACTGGGGTGGTGATCAAACAACGATTTGTACAACCGCATCAGATGACTGGTGGTAAGAAGAAGTGCATATTGCTCGATCGTACGGTAAGGATATGCCCGGTTGCCTGTATTGATGTAGACACTCCATATTATTCGGGTAAGGTAGAAGCACTATGCCTAGAGAATTCAATATGTGACTTGATAATTGGATATATTCCTAGAGTTCAGTTGGACACACTTCTGGACGATAGTAAACCTGATAATCCTCTTTCTGTATCATCTCCTGTGGTGGAAACTGGACCTTCTCAGGTTCCATCCCCTATAGATAAGCATGTCCGGAGTTACTAATGTGAATGAGGCCTTTCCTTCTACCACGAGAAGAACATGCCCTGCTATGCAGGCCCCACTAGGCCATGTCTGCCAATCTTCTCGGATTTCTCCTAAGGGTGTGCCAAATAAGTTTGAAGGAAAAGGGTCTACAGACGACACACCAAGCAACAACTATCAGTTGGAGGAGGTTGTTAGTGCAGCAGTTCAGACGAGAGCTCGGTGTCTTAACAGGAGAAAACTTAGACCTTTGCATGTTCCTAGTATTGATCAGGCAGATCAGATGAGGATAACTGCATAAGAACAAGAAAGAGATGAGTCTTTGCAGGGATTTTTGAAGGGCAAAAATAATAAAATGAAGCTTGTAAAAGAAAAGGGATTGTGGTTTGTACATCGGACACGTAAACATGGGGATGATTTTAAGTAGTTATTATTACCCAAAAATAGAAGGAACCATGTATCAGCTCTAGCACATGAAGCTTTACTAGGAGGTCATCTAGGCATTAAAAAGACTGAGGCCAGAGTGACAAGTTCCTTTTATTGGCCAGGTATTTCCAAAGAAATAAAAAGGTGGTGTCGTAGTTGTGATACCTGTTAAAAGACAATCCCGAAGGGAAGAGTGAAAAAGGTACCTCTTGGAAAGATGCCACTAATGTCTATCCCTTTTCAGAAAGTGGCAAATGATCTTGTTGGTCCGATAAGCCCTTCTTCATCTCAAGGAAATAGGTGGATTCTGACTCTAGTAGACTATGCTACAAGGTGGCCTGAGGCTGTTGCTTTGTCAGGAATTGAGACTGAGAGAGTGGCTGAAGCACTGATGAGTATTTTTAGTAGGGTTGGCTTTCCTCAGGAAATCCTCAGCGATAGAGGCTCTCAGTTCACCTCCGCGCTAATGTCTGAAGTATGTCGCTTGATTAGTGTTAAACAATCATTTACCTTCCCCTATCACCCCATGTCAAATGACCTATGTGAGAAATTTAATGATACATTGAAGTCCATGATAAAGAAGGTATGCCAAGAGCATCCGTTGGATTGGGACAGATATCTGCCCACAGTACTTTTTGCTTATCATGAGTTGCCTCAGTCCAGTACAGGTTTCTCCCCGTTTGAACTATTGTATGGCCGTACAGTGAAGGGGCCACTACAACTGCTACGGGATATCTGGACAGGGGCTGATTGTGACTCACAGGTTTACAACACTTACACCTATGTCATGGATTTACGGAACAGACTGGAGGAGACGAGTAAAATAGCTCAAGAAAACCTTCAGGCTTCCACAGATAAGTATAAGCATCATTACGATAAAACATCGCGTAACAGAGAGCTTCAGGTAGGGGACAAAGTGCTGGTACTGCTACCCACTGGTACAAACAAGTTACTTTTAATCTGGAAAGGCCTGTATGAAGTACTTGAAAAGATTAGAGAAACGGACTACAGAGTATTGTTGGATGATGTAAGAAGTAAAGTATTCCATGTCAACTTATTGAAGAAGTATGAAATCAGGACCAGTGATATTGTAGCAGGTTTATCAGTGATACCTAGTACAACCATGGAGGAGGATGAGTTGATTAAAGTTCCACAGGTTAGAGGAACTGAAACATTCCGAGATGTTGTATTTAATCCTGGATTACCTTCTGATAAGAGGATTTACAGATGTTGTGTGCTGATTTTCCAGATATTCTGGCAAATAAGGCAGGTTGTACTGATCTTGTTAGTCATAAGATTGAACTAACAGTAGATGGTCCTGTGAGGGAGAAAATGTATTGTTTGCCCTATGCCACTCAATAAAAAGTAGAGAAGGACGTAGAAGCGATGCTAAAAGAGGGTATCATTGAACGCTCGGACTCTGCATATTGTGCTCCAGTAGTGCATGTTGGTAAACCAGACGGCTCGTACAGGTTTTGTGTAAATTATAAAAAGATTAACAAGGTAACAAAGTTCGATTGTGAACCCATGACTTATCCAGATGATATTTTAGCTAGACTGCAGGGTAAACGTACTTCTCAAGGATTGATTTAAGCAGAGGGTTTTGGCAAGTCAATATGGACGAATCCTCAAAGCCATTAACCGCGTTTGTAACTTCTAGTGGATGTTACCAGTTTCTCAGGATGCCGTTTGGGCTTGTTAATTCCCCACCTACATTCAATAAACTAATGAGAAAACTTCTGGGGAATATGACAGACATTGACAATTATATGGATGACGTACTGGTTCATACTGTAACATGGGAACAGCATCTGGAAAAGCTTCGTGTTCTTTTTGGTAAGATCAGAGCGAATGGGTTAACCATTAGACCCTCTGTGTTTACTGGGATTCAGTACAATGGATTTCCTTGGGCACAGAGTTAGTCCAGATGCTGTGTCTCCACAGAAAGACACTGTAAGAAAAATTTGTGAAGCCAAACCTCCATGTTCTAAGAAACAGTTGAGATCTTTCCTAGGTTTGGTTGGATTTTATCAAAAGTTTATTCCTAACTTTTCCCAGGTCTCTGCCTCTCTCACTGACCTCTTGAGGAAGTTGAGTCCGAACAAGCTGAGATGGGAGACTGCTCAGGAGAAAGCCTTCAATCAGTTAAAGCAGTGTATAGTTTCAGCTCCCATCCTTAGGACCCCTGACTCCAGCAGGGACTTTGAGGTGCAAACAGATGCCTCGGACAGGGCTATTGGAGACGCATTACTTCAAAAATTTGACGAGGGTTTGCTTCCAGTTGCCTATGTGAGAAGAAAGTTAAAGCCTCCTGAGGTAAACTAATCTGTTACTGAAAGGGAATGCCTAGCCATTGTTTGCAATACAGAAGTTTGAGAAGTATTTGTATGGAAAGAGATTTATACTATGCACAGATAATTCGGCTTTACAGTACTTGTTGAGAAAGAAATATAAGAATGTCAGATTGTTAAGGTGGGCATTATTTTTACAAAATTTCACTTTCACTATTAAAGCTATTCTTGGGAATGAAAAGCTTTTGTCAGATTTCTTAAGCCGCATGTGAGGATTTTGTTTTGCCTCTCTTTAAAGAGAGTCCTTGGTGTGGGGGCAGTGTCACATGCAGGCTACCATAATGACCATAATGACTCGTTTATAAACTATTATACCATTGTTGGTTGTTTAGGGAAAGCTGTTGGGGCTAATAGAGGAGTAGCCTCGTTTGTAAAAACTGCCTGATCTCAGCCAATAGCAACAGTAAGCGAGGTGAGGCCAGGGTTACAGCCAGACGGAGGGGGACAGAGACGAAACAAACCTCGAGGAGAGCAGACCTCCAGGAGCACTCCAGGAACTCCATGCCTGGATAGACAGAGAGGGGAGAAACGAAACGAACCTCGAGGAGAGCAGACCTCCAGGAGCACTCCAGGAACTCCATGCCTGGATAGACGGAGAGGGGCAGATTTCAGCCAGGAACTACAGACCTAGTGTAAGTCGCCTGCGTGGAATGTTTGAGCTACAAGTCGCCTACAAGGAGCGTGCTACCTGTATGTCTTCTACGTGGAGAGAGGTGGCTGCCGAGTAGTGCCGGAACTTTAGTGGAATGATTTAGGGAGCAACCTGCCGATATGAAACGTGTGAGCGGCGGAGTAAAGTGATTAGACTTCGGTGGTGTTAAGCTTAATGTTGTAAATAGATGTAGTATAATTTTTTTCGGCCGAGGTGACTGGTGTTGGGTTATACATGTTAATATATGTAAAATAAGTTAACAGATGTTTTTCCTAACTCCCAAACTCTAGCATGTCTTCCATATCCCGTTGATCCTTGACACTCCATTTCCTCCTCATCCAACCTCACTGTACATTCAATGACTTCATTTCTCTCGAAGACCATAACTTTACTTTTCCATATATTCACCATTAGATTCTGTTTCTTACACACTCTCCCTTTCCTCTTCACTTAACATCACAGTATTATCTGCAAACAAGAGTACAGAGAGTTTCCACACACTGCCCTCCCTCGTTAGGGCCACTCCAACATCAACTGCCCTACCTTACATCTCCTTTATAACCCCATCAATATACAGATTGAAAACGATGGACACATGACACATCCCTGTTTCAATCCAACCATCAAAGAGAAAAATTCACTCATTTCACTGTCCACACGCACTGCAGCCTTACCACCCTCATGCATACTCTTCACGGCATTCAACAACTTCCCATTTAATCCATATATTCTTAATACTTTCCAAAATCCTTCCCTCTTAACCTTGTCGTATGCTTTATCCAAATCCAGGACGGCCGTATACAGCTTTTTTCCCTTCTCTAGAAACTTTTCCACTGATGATCTAAGAATGAATATCTGATCAACACAATCACTTTTCTTCCTAAAACCTCCCTGTTCTTCCCCAACTAATTCCTCTGTTATTTCCCGAACTCTGTCCATAAGTATTCTGCCATATTATTTTTCTATTACACTAAGAAGACAAATGCCCCTATGATTACCACACACTTCTTTTTCCCCATTCCCTCTGTACAGGGGAATCATTATACCTGACTTCCAATCCTCCGGGAGTCTACCTTCCTCCGAGGCCAATCTGCACATTCCACATCCATTCTACTACTGTCTCTCCCCCATGGTTCAGCATTTCACCACCCACTTCATCAATTCCTCGGGCTTTCCCCATTTTGAATTTCTTCCTTGTTTCCACAACTTCCATCCTACTGACTTCTTCCTCTCTTCTCACATCGCTTCTCTCCCAGGGATTCCCCAGCCACTTATATTCGCATAACTCTCATTATCTATGTTCAACAATTCCTTAAAGCGTTCTCTCCATCTGCTCACTTTTCCTCCCTTTTCCGTTAGTAATCTACCATATTTATCTATCACTGCCCAACTAACTTCTTTAACCCTATGTCTAACACTCATTACCTCTTCCAAGAAAACTTTATTATATTCCCTCTACTTTACACTCAAATTCCTTACAGATTCCTCATCCACACTCTCCTTACTCTCACTTATTACTCTTTTCAACTCTCTCTCCCTCTCTTCATATAGCTCTCTCTTCTGTCTCTCAACTTCTTCCACACTCCTGTTTCTCATCCACTCACTATATGCTTTCATCTTTTGTGCTACAACCTGTCTCACCTCTTCATGCCGGCATACTGTTCCTTGCACCATCTTTCGTCTTCTCTTCACCCCACACACAACCTTCCATGCCGCACAGATTTCGTCTGTGAATATCTAGCACACACCTTCCACGCTCCCCATCTTTTCCTAATCATATTTACCCAATCTCTCCTTGACTTCTCCCATATATTCTTCCATTCTCTTCTAACCTTTCCACCCTCCTTGTAAGAACTACTATCTCCTGTTCTTCCCTTCTTCTATTTCTCGTCTTCATTCCAACCTTGACTTTCACCACCACCAAATGGTAGTCAGAAAGTCCACTCCCCCAACCTCGATATGCTCCTGCATCCATTACACACCTTATCACCTATCATCTGTCTATCATTCTTTATACAATTGTATTTGTACCATTCGTTATGCCATTGTGTTCCATAGGTACAGTAAGGCCTTTCAAGATCATGCCTTTGAAAACAATGGTGGGGTGTAGGTGTTGAATGGGACAGTGTATTGTGGTGTGCAAGCACTTGTAATTAGCTGAGAATGTTATTGTGTATTGAACGCTGCTAAACTGGCAGTGTTTGTGAAGGTGTATTGTTAGAGCAAGATGTTTTGATCACATGTCGTTGAAACTATTGTTACGTGTTGTGTGTGTGTGTGTGTGTGTGTGTGTGTGTGTGTGTGTGTGTGTGTGTGTGTGTGTGTGTGTGTGTGTGTGTGTGTGTGTGTGTGTGTGTGTGTGTGTGTGTGTGTGTGTGTGTGTGTGTGTGTGTGTGTGTGTGTGTGTGTGTGTGTGTGTGTGTGTGTGTGTTGACAAGGCCTACTGAATGTGAAACAAGGAAAGCCCTGTTGGCATGAAATGGACGTCTTCAGTTGCGTGTGTGTGTGTGTGTGTGTGTGTGTGTGTGTGTGTGTGTGTGTGTGTGTGTGTGTGTGAGAGAGAGGGGGGGGGATAAAAGGACAAAGGACTGTAGAACATAAGAGAGAAAAGAGGAAAATGCCATAAGAATACTGGAGAAAGAACGGAAGAGGGGAGAAGTGAGGAAGCGGTAATGGGAGGAATAACACGAAGGGATAAAAAGCAAATAGCATAAAGGAAAGAGTTGAAAATGGAGAAGGGAAAGGAAGTGAAAGGAAAATTAGGGAGAGATCGGAAATGAGTACTGAGAGTCGGAGAGGAGGAGCTGAGGAAGAAGGAAGTGATTAATTGAATTCATAGAACTTTAACCGAACCATTATTAGAAGCACAGAGATGTTAATGATGTATATGAAGCAAATCAGGAGGGGAGAGTGGTATTTAGTGTTCGGTATACTGCACACACGCTCTCTCTCTCTCTCTCTCTCTCTCTCTCTCTCTGAGTGTGTGTGTGTGAACGCTATGTCGTATTGCCAAGCAGCATTAGTAGCAATTTCGTCTCCCTTGTGCGTTAATGACAGCAGTATATCACGACTGGTGGAGTGTGTAGGACACAACGTACAGGATTAGGCGTAACTGACCTAAGTAATGTAGTTTTATTAGTAACATTGAATGTAATTCTAAATTATCCCTGTGCATGTCCACCTTTATTGATAGACAATCGCATTAACTACAATAACTATTTCCTTAGCCTCCAATAAGTTAATTTTATTCTTCCTACCACCAGACAGTGTTATTTGGTTGGGGGGGGAGGGGTGATCTGGCTTAGCGTAGGGTTCAGATGCAATATCTGTCAGAGGGAAACAGTGAGGCATACTGAGACTGTCGGTGCGGTGCTTGTGTAGGCCTATTTGGCGTCTTACGTAACTTCACAAAGACATGGAATAAAACATAGAATTATTATCTCTCTACTTGTCTCCCTCCGCCCTTTGACTCTCAGTTTTTAATAACCCTGTTTGCTTTAAGCCCTTCATAACAGCAGACGAGTGTGGCTGTCGTCCCACGCGTTTATACAAGTCAGGAGAGACCTGTTTGACTAGTGTCTTTGACCTAAGTTATGGTCACACAGTTGCCTCCCTCTTACTAACTCATTGCCTCCTTCACTTCCCCTACACCACACGCCCTTGATGACTTCCGCCCAGATGAAGTGCTGTGCAAACTGAACACAGAGAAACCTGGGAGGCCTTATGGTGTAGGTGGGTGGGTGGTAGATGTGTGTGTGTGTGTGTGTGTGTGTGTGTGTGTGTGTGTGTGTGTGTGTGTGTGTGTGTGTGTTCTTACCTACCTAATTGTTCTTACCTAATTGTATCTTTACAGGAATGAGTCAAGCTCGTACTGTCCCGTGTCTTAAACCATATTTATCGTACATATCCTTAAATTTGTGAGTTGTTTTGGCACACACTATTTCATTCGGTAGTGCATTCCATTGATCAATTGCTCTGTTTGGGAAACTGAATTTCCTTACGTCTTTATCACCTCTCTTCTTATGCAGTTTTTTGCAGTGTCCTCTTGCTGATGCTTCTCCATATGTTAAGTAATCATTTATGTCTATTTTCTCCTTTCCTGATATGCATTTATATAGCATTATCATGTCACCTCTTTTCCTTCTCTCCTGTAGTGTTGGTAGATTCAGTTTATTTAGTCTTTCTTCGTAGCTTAGGTCCCTTAAGCTTGGTATCCATCTTGTAGCGGCCCTTTGAACTTTTTCAATCTTGTCTATGTGCTTTTTGAGATGAGGACTCCAGACTACTGATGCATATTCCAGGGTTGGTCTGATGAATGATGTTATTACCTTCTTAGCATGTCTTCATTTATGTATGTGAATGCTATTCTCATATTTGCAAGCAGTGTATACATGTTCCGTACCTTCTCGCTGATGTGGTCAGCCGGAGATAGTCTGTTATTGATAATCACACCTAGGTCTTTCTCTCTTTCTGATGTGTATAGGGTTTTATTTCCTAACTTATAATCCCAATCAGGTCTTTTTCCACTTTTACCAAACTTGATTACATGACACTTGTCCACATTGAATTCCATTTGCCATGTACTACTCCATTCATGAAGTTTATTTAATTCTTCTTGTAGCTCTTTACAAGAGTCTGTGTTAGTAATTCTCCTTTGTATTTTTGCATCATCTGCAAACATATTCAGATAGCTCTCACTTCCAGTGTTACTGTTTATATCATTTATATACACTAAAAACATGATTGGTGCCAGCACTGAACCCTGTGGTACTCCATTAGTCACTTCTTTCCATGATGAGTAGTTTCCTCTTGGTACTGTCCTCATTTCTCTTTTTATGAGAAAGTCTTGCATCCAACAAAACAGTTTGCCTCGAATTCCTCCTTGATGGTACAGTTTCCATAAAAGTCTTTGGTGTGGTACTGTGTCAAAAGCTTTCTTGAAATCTAAATAGATACTGTCCACCCATCCTTCCCTTTCCTGTATTGTGTTTGTTACTCTGTCATAGTAGCTCAACAGATTAGTAACACATGATTTTCCTTTTCTGAAACCAAACTGTCTTTCTGTTATCATACTGTGTTCTTCTAGATGATTTACCCAAGCTTTTCTTATAAGTTTTTCTAATACCTTGCTTACAACACTGGTCAGTGATACTGGTCGGTAGTTGAGTGGATTTTATCTATTTCCTTTCTTGAATAAGGGGACAATATTTGCTTTTTTCCAAATATCAGGTAGTTTACCTTGACCCAAGGATTTCTTGAAAATTAAAAATAATGGTTTACATAACTCCTTTGCACATTCTCGTAATACCCAACATGAAATTTCATCAGGACCACTTGCTTTTCCTCTGTCTAATCTACTTAACTCCTCCTGTATTACTTTTTCTGCTATTTGTATATCTGGTAGTATGTGTGGACATGCGTGTTCCACATAGTCCCTCTCAAAATTTTTTCTTCTGTAAAAACTAATTGGAAATTCTTATTTAGTGCTTCACAAATATCTTTCTCTTGTGTATAAGTGATTCCCTCGTCCGTAATGGATTGTATTATATCTTTTACTTTAGTTTTGCTTCTGATATAGCTGTAAAACAGCTTTGGTTGATCACTACTTTTATTTATTATATCCTCCTCAAACTGTGTGTGTGTGTGTGTGTGTGTGTGTGTGTGTGTGTGTGTGTGTGTGTGTGTGTGTGTGTGTGTGTGTGTGTGTGTGTGTGTGTGTGTGTGTGTGTGTGTGTGTGTGTGTGTGTGTGTGTGAGAGAGAGAGAGAGAGAGAGAGAGAGAGAGAGAGATCATTTCCTTGCTCGAACTCCTTGTTCCTCTCCTCCTTCCTTAGTTCTTCTCCCTCTCCTTCTTCTTATCTTACTCCTCCCTCTTCTCCTTCCTATCGTACTCTTTCTTCCTATCCTCTTTCCTGTTTTACTCCTTCTCCCTATCCTCCTTCCCATCTCTCTCCTTCCTCTCAGCCCTTCTATTTTACTCCTCCCTCTCCTTCCTATCTCACCCCTTCCGCTCTCCTTCCTACCATTCTCTCTTCCTTTCAGTGACATTCTCTCTCGCTTCTCGTTCCATCTGTTTCTCTCATTCCGTCTCTCCTTCCTCCCGCCTCTGCCCAGCTTCAGCTCTTTCCCATCGCCCCCTCACTTCCACTGATTCACATTTCCCTTGCATCTTTTTCTCTTCTTTTTTCACAACCTTTTTCTTCCATAATATTAGTTTTTTTTTTCCTCTCACCTCTCCGCTTATTTTTCAAGGTGGGAAACTGCACCGTCGAAGATCAAACGAAAAAAGAATGCTGTATAATATTATCTATATCTATCTATCTATCTATCTTTATGTGTGTGTTGTGTGTCTGTGTCTGTGTGTTTGTGTGTGTGTCTTCCACTGATGTTTTTTTATCCCGTAATTTTTCCACCCCACATTTCCCTTATTCTGTTTTTACTTGAACTCTGACCTTTTTCCTCGTTTTCTCTCTTCAGCACCTCGCCATATTTTTTTGCTCTTCTTTCACTGAGTTTCTCCCATAATCTTCATATTTCCTCCTCCTCCCATCTTTAGCTGGCTATTCCTCTTGCCTTTCTCTCTCTCTTTCCCTATTTTCCAGTCTTTCTTCCGTTTCACTCACTTTTCCATTAACCTTTTCTCTCTCTTCGTTCTTTAGTCTTACGTCCTCAACTTCTCCGTACCTTCATTCAGTCTCTCATTCTCCATTCTCCTCTCCTCGTCTTGATTCTCCTCTCGTACTCATTGTACGGTTTCTTCAGGTCAGTGTTTATGTTTGATGGACTGCACCCCCGCCATTTAAAAGAACCCTTACTATCACCACCTGCCATCTTGTGTAAATGTTTGCCTTTGTTACGCTCCTCATGCTCTCCTGTTGTCTCTAATAAGAAGCTGAGAAGCGGAATAGAGAGTTATATATAGAAAGGAAGAGAGAGTGAAAAGATTAGTAAGGGAGAGTAAGAAGAGGGTGGATGAGGAATTTGGAAGGAATTTGAGTGTAAAGTGGAGGGACTGTAAGACAATGTTCTGGAAAGAGGAGAAGAGAGTAAGACAGGGTGGCAATGACGTTAGTAGGGGAGTGAAAGATAAAAATGGTGGATTACTAGTGGAGAAGGAAGAAAAAGTGAGCAGATGGAGAGAACATTTTAAGATAATGTTGAACATAGAGAATGGAAGTAATGCGAGTATAAGTGGCTGGGGAATGACTGGGAGAAGAAGGGAGGTGAGAAGACAGGAAGAAATCAGTAGGATAGAAGTTGTGGAAGCAATGAAGAAAGTCAAAATGGGGAAAGCCCCAGGAATTGATGAAATGTGTGGTGAAATGTTGAAGCATGAGGGAGAGATAGTAGTAGAAAAGGATGTGGAAGATGTGCAGATTGGCCTGGGAGGAAGGTAGAGTCCCGGAGAATTGGAGGTCAAGTACAGTTATTTCCTTCTACAAAGAAAAAGGGGAAAAAGAAGTGTGTGGTAATCATAGAGGCATTTGTCTTCTTAGTGTAATAGGAAAAGTGTATGGTAGGATACTTACTGACAGAGTTAGGGAAATAACAGAGGAATTAGTTGGAGAAGAACAGGGAGGCTTTAGGAAGGGAAGAGGTTGTGTAGATCAGGTATTCATTCTTACATCTTTAGTGGAAAAGTTTATAGAGAAGGGAAAGAAGTTGTATGCGGCCTTCATGGATTTGGAGAAAGCATATGACAGGGTGGATAGACGAGGATTGTGGAAAGTATTAAGAATATATGGAGCAGATGGGAAGTTGTTGAATGCTGCGAAGAGTATGTATGATGGTGCTAAGGCTGCAGTGCGTGTAGTTTGTAAACTGAGTGAATTTTTGTGTTTGAAGGTTGGGTCGAAACAGGGATGTGTCATGTCTCCATGGTTGTTCAATCTGTACATGGATGGGGTAATAAAAGAGGTACAAGGTAGGGCAGTGGATGCTGGAGTGGCCATAGTGAGGAAGGGTAGTGTTTGGAAACTCCCTGTACTGTTGTTTCCAGATGATACTGTGTTGTTGAGTGAAGACGAAAGGGAATGGCAAGGCTTGGTGGATGAGTTTGGGAGTGTGTGTAAGAAACGGAATCTAAAGGTGAATGTAGGGAAGAGTAAGGTGATGGTCTTTGAGAGAGGTGAAGTCAGTGAATGTACAGTGAGGTTGGATGTTGAGGAAATGGAAATTGTCAGTACGTTTAAGTACTTAGGGAGTGTGATGAGTAAGGATGGAGGTTTGGAGGGTGAAGTGCATGAAAGGGTACAACAAAGAAGAAAGGTTGCTGGTTCCTTGAAAGCAGTGTTATGAAACCGGGAAGTGAGCATGGAAGTGAAAAAGTTACTACATGACAGTATTGTGATACCAGCTCTAACGTATGGATATGAAGCTTGGACGTTGTTGGAAGGACACAAATCAAGAGTGAGAGCAGTGGAAATGAGTTATTTAAGAGGAGTCTGTGGTGTCACATGGAGAGACATGCTGACAAATGAGGATATAAAGGAGCATTGTCGTGTGGATGTAGATGTGATAGGAAGCATTAGGAGGAACACACTGAGATGGTTTGGCCATGTGGAGAGGATGGAGGGTGAGAGACTGACGAGGAGAGTGTATGTGAGTGAGGTGGAGGGGGGGAGAGGGAGGGGGAGGCCTAGGATGAGATGGAGGGACGGAGTGGAGAGGTATATGAGTGAGGGGTGTGTGAGTTGGGAGTAGGGATGTGAAATGGCGGGGGGGACAGGGCGACGTGGGGGCGATTTGTTTGTGGCCACCCCGTACGGGATTAAGGCGTCTGGCAATAGATAGATAGATCACTTACACAATGTACCATTCATTATACAAACAGTTGTGTTGATACCCTTCTATATATCACTGTGTTTTAAAGGTACAGTAAAGCCTTTCAGTACCACGCCTTTGAAAATAATTGTAGGGTGTATGTGTTGACTGGGACAGTGTACTGTGGTGTGGAGACAGACGATGTAATCAGCTGAGAATATTATTGTGTACTGAACGCTGATTAACTGGCAGTGTTTGTTAAGGCATATTGTTAGACCAAGATATTTTGACCACATGTCGAAACTATTGTAACGTGTGTGTGTGTGTGTGTGTGTGTGTGTGTGTGTGTGTGTGTGTGTGTGTGTGTGTGTGTGTGTGCAGTATACGGAACAGTAATCACCACTCTTCCCTCCTGATTTCCTTCATATACATCATTAATATCTCTGTGGTTCTAATAATGGTTCAGTTGAAGTTCTGTGAATTCAATTATTCACATCCTTCTTCCTCAGCTACTCCTCTCTGACTCTCACGCTGTCATTACAGTTCTCACCCTAATTTTCCTTTCCCTTCTCCATTTTCGACTCTTTCCTTCATGCTACTAAATTTTTATCCCTTCGTTTTATTCCGCCCTTTACAGTTTCCTCACTTCTCCCCTCTTCCATTCTCTCTCCACTGCTCTTATGGCATTGTCCTCTATATTTACTTATCTTCTACTTTCCTTTGTCGTTTCTATCTCCTCTCTCTCTCTCTCTCTCTCTCTCTCTCTCTCTCTCTCTCTCTCTAATGACGCAACAATAAATGTCCATTTCATGCCAACACTACTTTCCTTGTCTCATATCCAGTAGGCACTATCAACACACACACACACACACACACACACACACACACACACACACACACACACACACACACACGTTATGCCTTAACAAACACTGCCAGTTAATCAGCGTTTAGTACACAATAATATTCTCAGCTGATTACATGGTCTGTCTCCACACCACAGTACACTGTCCCAGTCAACACATACACCCTACAATTGTTTTCAAAGGCGTGGTACTGAAAGGCTTTACTGTACCTTTAAAACACAATGACATATAGAAGGGTATCAACACAACTGTATAACGAATGGTACATTGTGTAAGTGATCTATCTATCTATTGCCAGACGCCTTAATCCCGTACGGGGTGGCCACAAACAAATCGCCCCCACGTCGCCCTGTCCCCCCCGCCATTTCACATCCCTACTCCCAACTCACACCCCCCTCACTCATATACCTCTCCACTCCGTCCCTCCATCTCATCCTAGGCCTCCCCCTCCCTCTCCCCCCCTCCACCTCACTCACATACACTCTCCTCGTCAGTCTCTCACCCTCCATCCTCTCCACACGGCCAAACCATCTCAGTGTGTTCCTCCTAATGCTTCCTATCACATCTACATCCCCACGACAATCCTCCTTTATATCCTCATTTGTCAGCATCTCTCCATGTGACTCCACAGGCTCCTCTTAAATAACTCATTTCCACTGCTCTCACTCTTGATTTGTGTCCTTCCAACAACGTCCAAGCTTCATTTCCATACGTTAGAGCTGGTATCACAATACTGTCATGTAGTAACTTTTTCACTTCCATGCTCACTTCCCGGTTTCATAACACTGCTTTCAAGGAACCAGCAACCTTTCTTCTTTGTTGTACCCTTTCATGCACTTCACCCTCCAAACCTCCATCCTTACTCATCACGCTCCCCAAGTACTTAAACGTACTCACATTTTCTATTTCCTCACCATCCAACCTCACTGTACATTCACTGACTTCACCTCTCTCAAAGACCATCACCATACTCTTCCCTACATTCACCTTTAGATTCTGTTTCTTACACACTTTCCCAAACTCATCCACCAAGCCTTGCCATTCCCTTTCGTCTTCACTTAACAACACAGTATCATCTGGAAACAACAGTACAGGGAGTTTCCAAACACTACCCTTTCTCACTAGGGCCACTCCAACATCCACTGCCCTACCTTGTACCTCTTTTATTACCCCATCCATGTACAGATTGAACAACCACGGAGACATGACACATCCCTGTTTCGAGCCAACCTTCAAATAGAAATATTCACTCAGTTCACCAACCACACGCACTGCAGCCTTAGCACCATCATACATACTCTTCGCAGCATTCAACAACTTCCCATCTGCTCCATATATTCTTAATACTTTCCACAATCCTCTTCTATCCACCCTGTCATATGCTTTCTCCAAATCCATGAAGGCCGCATACAACTTCTTTCCCTTCTCTATAAACTTTTCCACTAAAGATGTAAGAATGAATACCTGATCTACACAACCTCTTCCCTTCCTAAAGCCTCCCTGTTCTTCTCCAACTAATTTCTCTGTTATTTCCCTAACTCTGTCAGTAAGTATCCTACCATACACTTTTCCTATTACACTAAGAAGACAAATGCCTCTATGATTACCACACACTTCTTTTTCCCCATTTTCTTTGTACAAGGGAATAATTATACCTAACTTCCAATCCTCCGGGACTCTACCTTCCTCCCAGGCCAATCTGCACATCTTCCACATCCATTCTACTACGATCTCTCCCCCATGCTTCAGCATTTCACGACACATTTCATCAATTCCTGGGGCTTTCCCCATTTTGACTTTCTTCATTGCTTCCACAACTTCTATCCTACTGATTTCTTCTTGTCTTCTCACATCCCTCCTTATCCCAGCCATTCCCCAGCCACTTATACTCTCATTACTTCCATTCTCTATGTTCAAAAATTCCTTAAAGTGTTCTCTCCATCTGTTCACTTTTTCTTCCTTCTCAAATAGTAATCCACCATTTTTATCTTTCACTCCCCTACTAACTTCAATGCCACCCTGTCTTACTCTCTTCACCTCTTTCCACAACATTTTCTTACAGTCCCTCCACTTTACACTCAAATTCCTTCCAAATTCCTCATCCACCCTCTTCTTACTCTCTCTTATAATCTTTTCACCTCTCTCTTCCTTTGTATATATAATTCTCTCTTCCGCCTCTCAACTTCTTCCACGTCCCTGTTTCTCATCCATTCATTGTATGCTTTCTTCTTTTGTGCCACAGCCTGTTTCATCTCTTCATTCCACCATGCTGTTCCTTGCACCCCCTTCCATCTTCTCTTCACCCCACACACCGCATCACATGTACGTATTTCTTCTGTGAATATCTTGCACACACCTTCCACGTCCCCCATCTGCTCCAATTCATATTTACCCAATCGTTCCTCCACTTCTCTCTTATATTCTGCCTTTTTCTCATCCTCTTGTAACCTTGCCACTTTCCTTGCAACTACTCCTTCCTCCCGTCCTTCCCTTCTTCTATTTCTCCATCTTACTTGGATCTTGATTCTGGCCATTACCAAGTAGTGGTCAGAAAGTCCATTCCCCGAACCCCTATAAGCTCTTACATCCATTACTCATCTTCGCATCCTTTCATCCACACACACATAATCAGTCATTACCTTCCTTTCATTCAGTTCACCACCAACCCCTCTCATCACTCGCCATGTATACCTGTGGATCATTTTGTGCCTGAAGAGGGTATTGACTATCACCAACTCCCTCCCGGCACAAATGTCCACTAACGCACTGCCATTCTCATTAATCCCAGCAGGCACACCCCACTCACCAACTATTCCATTCACCTTCACATTCCCCACTTTACCATTCATATCACCAATCAAAAACACACTCTCATTCCTTCCAAACTTTTCCATGCACACTTCCACATTTGTCCAGAACTCTTCTCTCACTCTACTTGCACGATCTTGCATTGGCGCATACACGCACACAATCGCCCACATTTGTATTCCAGCTTTCAATCTTACCCACACAATCCTTGAGCCAACTGATCCATACTCTCTTGTGTTCTTCTTCCATCTTTTACACACAACAATACACACTCCTTCTTTTGCCCTCTCATTCTCACCTACTCCTGCACATATACCCCATCCATACTCCCATTCTCTTACACTCTCTCCTCTCCATTTAGTTTCAGTTACTCCACATATATCCACTTTCGCACCCTCAAGCACCTGGACAATCTCTCTCTCTTTCACCTCATCATTCGCACCCCTTACATTCCACGTCGCGATCCGTACCATGTCCTTTGTCCCGTCCTTGGTCGTCATTTGGTCAGTCCTGGTCCGAGGCTTCTTGTTCATCTTTTTAGTTAGCTGTTTTCAGGGAAGGGGCACTAACCCTCAGCCAACCCTTTTAGTCGCCTCATACGATAAGCTGGGATACTGGGGGAGTATTCTTGAAACCCCCCCCTACCCCCAGGATATAAATAATGGTACATGGTATAAACATAATGGTATAATCACAACAGTATAAACACAATGCCATAAACGCAACTGTATAAACACTATGATTTAAACACAGCGGCAAAATAATGGCGTAACACAATCGTATAGACACAATGGTATAAAATCAATGGATTAAATACAGTGGTATAAACAAAGGCATAACACAGTGGTATAAATACAGCGGTTTAAATACAACAGCATAAACAATATGGTATATTAATGGTATAAATATTCAAAATGATATAAACACAAAGGTATAAACAATGGTATAAACACTGATATTAACACAATGACATAAACAATGGTATTGTCACGGGGTTTTTATAATATCACGGGGTTTTTAAAATAAATGCTTAAATATTATTTAATTGATAATAATATTCAATAATATTAAGGAGCAGGGACAATGATTGTCTTGCTAAATCAAGCAACGATTACTTTACGCTGGCTTGCGCACGATTCTCTAAGAACGAGAATTTATAAACTTTCTCAACAGTACACAGCAGAGACTAATTACTCACAAATGCTGAATTAGTACTGTTAGCCTCTGGAGAAAGTTACTTCACCCCTGACAATAAATAACTAATACCAATAATAATATCAGGAGTATTAACTCCTAGGTGGCACAACGGATTTTAAGCTTAATACAACAAAACTGGCCTAAGTACCAGTTATGAATGGCAAAACGTTTATGCAAGCTAGGAGCTATATGGAAAATAAGCTTAATTATGGAGAAATGAAACAAGAGTTTACATTAAGCTCAAGAAAAAGAACTGTTAAATTTATTGATTACAAAATAAATTTAACGTTACAATTCAAAATCAAATTAATGAGATCGCACTCACTCACTCACACAAAAGCTAAATCCTTACGCCTAGGAAAAACACCTTAACTAAGCTCTTAAAACTAGGATAATACAAAAAGGAAATACTGGATGATGAATGCTGTGTATCACCCAGGGGGTGGGAGGACTGGGCAACTGTACTAGTGGAGCTTGGGTGCTAGCTGACCTCTCACACTTCTGGAGCACAGAACCTTTCTCCGTCACAACAAACACTCAACTCCGTAAGTCGTGGGAAAAAAGGGGGAGCAGTAGGCCGCATTTTTCTAACGGTTGAGTGAGCGAAACGCGCCCAAAACAAATCGCTCAGCGGAAGCGCTAATGTCTCACACAGAGACGATCACATATGACAATGAAAAATGATTTGACAAAGCTTCCGTCCGAATGAGCGGTTAACTGAACGATAAACAGTGAGTTTTCCACTAATAGTTCGTGGCTTCTCACAAAAGGGAAATGTCGCAAATTTGATTCGTGACATTACGCCCCTACAAAATTAAATTTTTTCCTTATGGGAAAAAATTTGTGGATATATATATATATATATGTGCACATCCTAACGCAGTCACACAAGATTCACACTGTGGTGTGTGTGCTATCCTGCTACAGGAGAAAGTCACAGTCGCCAGTGAGCGATAAAACCTCGTATTTACGTTAATAAAAGCAAGCTTGAGGGAAAAACTCCGTGACGACGGTGAAAATCCTGTACTCAGGTCAAACTGGGCGAAAATTCGCTACATTTACACTGACAACTAATTGTTGTGTAGCGTGGTGTATGTAATACACGGTGTAGGTGTGACAGTTGTAGTGTAACTGTACCTACGTGTAAAATGACACAGTAAATAATAATATGGCAACGATGAAGGCAGAGGAGAAGAGGCGGCAGCGTGCGGCAGACGATCAGCTGGCCCGCACAGCAAAACTGCTACACCCATTGCTGTACCTGCAAAACCAATTGAGGTGGAGCATCAAAAGTGTCAATGAGACAAAATTTTATTATGTTACAATTACTCTCTCTGCCTAGCAGTCAGAGCTACGACGTACATTCGAGGTCGCCATTAATTATAGCACACGATTATGGTCGGCAAGTTGAGAATCCTTGTGCAAACTCGGGTCTTCCATAGCCTCAAACTGCACATGGCTCCTCAACCTGTGCCTTAACCTACAGTACTTATATTAATATCGGAAAGCTGAGAATCCATGTGCAAACTCGGGTCTTCCATAGCCTCAAGTCACCTCTGCGGAGTTCCCTCTCGAACTTCCCCATTAACCTACAGTACTTATATTAGTATCGGGGAGCTGAGAATCCTTGTGCAAACTCGGGTCTTCCATAGCCTCGAGTCGCCTCTGCGGAGTTCTCTCGAACTTCCCCTTTAACCTACAGTACTTATATTAGTACCGGGAAGCTGAGAATCTTTGTGCAAACTCGGGTCTTCCATAGCCTCGAGTCGCCTCTCAACTTCCCCCTTAACTTACGGTACATAATATGTATGTACAGGCCCTGGACATAATGTGTCCTGTGGGGCCAATGGGCAAAACGTCAGGTCTGCACCCACTTCACCACTACCCTGTCTCTCAACTGACTCAGAGATTACAGGTGTGGTTATGAATGGCACAGGAAGGACATATCCCTGATTAGTGGTGTTACTTTGACACACACTGCAGGAACGGACAAAATTATCTATGTCCCGTCCCATCCCTAGCCAGAAAAAGTCAGCTCGGATACGGCCCTGGGTCTTCCTTTTCCCCATGTGACCTCCTGAGGCTGAACAATGACCCCATTGTAACACTGCTAGGCGGTACTCGGCGGGAACGACAAACTGCAGTCGAACCTCGCCCTCGGGTGTTCGTGACTCACGGTAGAGCCGTCCTTGTTTTGCGAAGGAACTTGGCTCGACCTCCCCGTGAATACTTTATCACTCGACCCTTTTGTTTGTTCCACACGGCAGCAAGTGTCGGGTCAGAATGTTGTTCTTGTAAAACAAGTTGACTACACATCAGATCTTGCGGCGATTCAATGATCACTGGAGTGACACAGTCTGGGGCCTCAACCATGGCTCGTGTTACCACAGCAGCCGAAGTCTGAGTAGCGTCATCATCGGAGCAACTATCCTTGACTCCTTGAATATTGCCAATGATGAGGTCATATAGAGGTTCTGGCATGACAACTGCAAGTGTCGTACCAGTATAAAATGGAGATGCCACCTGGATACATGCCTCAGGGAACAATCTCACTGATCCATCAATAAGGTTTGCATGGATCTGTCGACCTGTATACTGCTCAGGCCGAACTAGACTCTGCTTAACAGAGCAACCTGAGGAACCATTATCTCTCAGGACCTTCACAGGAATGCCTCCCACAAACCCTGGCTGAACAAGGAAGGAACTGTCACCTGTGGGAGGGCCTGTGGTGGAAGCAGCTAGCCACTCATGAGACTGCTGTACTGATGCGGCAAACATTGTGCCTTGTGAATTATATTGGGAAGATGGAACATTGGCCATCTGTGGACGGGGGTTCACTGTCACTGTGAGACTAGTGAACTGTGGGGAAGTACCCACACTGGTTGGGACGTGACCACCGTGCTGCTGCTGAGGAATGAAGGCTGCGTTCGCTTCCTGCCTCTTTTGAGCTGGTGGTGAAAAAGTTTGTCCCGACGGTCGGTTGCGTGGCTAATACTGCTGCTGGTTAGGGTATTTGTTGTACCTCTTCCACTCAGGTTTCTGAGTGTTTTGCCCCTGGTCCTTCCACTGCGGTTTTGGACCTTGGCCATTATTCTGAGAATGGCCTTGTTGCTGGGGTTCAGTCTGAGTTGGCTTCCCAGACTTATCAGGTTTTCTGTTCCAGGTGTTTTGCTTACGAGTTTTATACCCGTATGGAGTAAAGAATGCGTCAGCCTTCTCTGCCATTTGGCTGGCATCTTTCACCTGGCAGATCTTAAGCTGTGCTATGAGCTCAGCAGGCCACGACCTCTCTAGCTGTGTACGCAGCACAAGGTTAATTATCCCCTCACGCTTGGAAGGAGTTTCATCTTTCTCCATCCACTCATTTAAGTAAGCTGTGAGACGATCGAGGAACTGAACAGCTGTCTCCTTGTCTTGGAGACGAGCTCGCATGAACTGAACTTTGGCGTCATCTACTGTGAGACCATACGCCTTAATGAGTGAAGCTTTCATCATCTCATATGTGAGATTGTCTCCACGAATTTTATGGAGAATATCGAGGGCAGGGCCCTCAAATAAACTAAGAAATTGGATCTGCTTAGCTGCCTCATCCAGTTGATACATGTCTGCCATGTCCTCAAAACGAGCTATGTACGGCTCGATTCGCTCGCTTTCCTTGCATGAAGGAAGCTTGATGCGTGGGGTCACCAGGACATGTGCAGGGGGAACGCTCGTGGAGCTTGGACCAACTGCACCAGACGTGTCTGAATCCAAGGAATCTCGCTTGAGCTTCATCATTTCAAGTTCATGTTTTCTCGCTCGGCACGTTCGTGTTCTCGTTCTCTCTCTCGTCCCTCATGCTGTTCTCACTCGTGTTCTAAGTCAAGTTCGAGCTGTTTTTGCTCGTGTTCACGCTGTTCTCGCTCGTATTCGCGCTCCTTTTCGCCTTCCTTACGCTGTTCTCGCTCGTATTTGCGCTGAATCTTACGCTCTTCACGGGCTTCATTCTCACGCTGCTGCTCCTGATTATGCCGTGAGAATATATACTCTTTAATTTCAGTTGGGTCCGAAAGACCCATTTCTTTGGCTTCCTGTAAAAATACAGTAGTAGCCATGGCGCTAATTTATTAAGCAAACCGAAACTGAGTACTGACTGCTTCGCAAACGAATACTAATAAACACAAGTAAAGAGTACAGACACAAGTTAATGGTGACCAGTCTTATCTAGTTAACTGGCAAAGATTAAAGCAAAAATGCAAATAACTGAGAAGACTCAATAATTAACACAATGGGTACGGCGGGTACCCAGGAGCGAATAAAATCGTCTGGCGTTACCAAGAATAAACTAGAGTTAAGTACTCTATCGATTAATAAAGCAAAATTCACATGCTAAATTAAGGGTAAACACCAGTAAGCTTGTGCCTATAATCTTTAATGATAAATTCCTAAATATGAACGAGTGAGTACTCTCTCGTGAATAGCTTTAGAGCTAGGAGTTAATATCCTGGCGAGGTCGCCAATTGTCACGGGGTTTTTATAATATCACGGGGTTTTTAAAATAAATGCTTAAATATTATTTAATTGATAATAATATTCAATAATATTAAGGAGCAGGGACAATGATTGTCTTGCTAAATCAAGCAACGATTACTTTACGCTGGCTTGTGCACGATTCTTTAAGAACGAGAATTTATAAACTTTCTCAACAGTACACAGCAGAGACTAATTACTCACAAATGCTGAATTAGTACTGTTAGCCTCTGGAGAAAGTTACTTCACCCCTGACAATAAATAACTAATACTAATAATAATATCAGGTTCTTGCTGATGCTTAACTCCTAGGTGGCACAACGGATTTTAAACTTAATACAACAAAACTGGCCTAAGTACCAGTTATGAATGGCAAAACGTTTATGCAAGCTAGGAGCTATATGGAAAATAAGCTTAATTATGGAGAAATGAAACAAGAGTTTACTTTACATTAAGCTCAAGAAAAAGAACTGTTAAATTTATTGATTACAAAATAAATTTAACGTTACAATTCAAAATCAAATTAATGAGATCGCACTCACTCACTCACACAAAAGCTAAATCCTTACGCCTAGGAAAAACACCTTAACTAAGCTCTTAAAAGTAGGATAATACAAAAAGGAAATACTGGACGATGAATGCTGTGTATCACCCAGGGGGTGGGAGGACTGGGTAACTGTACTAGTGGAGCTTGGGTGCTAGCTGACCTCTCACACTTCTGGAGCACAGGACCTTTCTCCGTCACAACAAACACTCGACTCCGTAAGTCGTGGGAAAAAAGGGGGAGCAGTAGGCCGCATTTTTCTAACGGTCGAGTGAGCGAAACGCGCCCAAAACAAGTTGCTCAGCGGAAGCGCTAATGTCTCACACAGAGACGATCACGTATGACAATGAAAAATGATTTGACAAAGCTTCCGTCCGAATGAGCGGTTAACTGAACGATAAACAGTGAGTTTTCCACTAATAGTTCGTGGCTTCTCACAAAAGGGAAATGTCGCGAATTTGATTCGTGACAGGTATCAACACAATGGTATAACACAATGTTATAAACACAGTGACAAACATTGGTAACACAATAGTATAAACACAGTGATATAAACAATGGTATAAACAAAATGGTATTAATATAATGGTATAACCACAATGATGGAAGTGATAGCGGCAGTGATGATGACAGTCGCTGTGGTATTGGTCGTGGTGTTAATGGTGTTGGTGATAAATAGTCTTCAATAACTGCAAGCCAGTTTTTATACCCAGCACCGTCGTATTTTCCTCTATAACCAACAATGCCACGATTCACAAATAAACTCAAGACCAGTACAGTGTCGTAAGCAAGATCAGTTTTGGCAGGAAAGATAAGGAAAGGCGGTACAAAATTCTGTCGTTGTTCTTGTTCTTCCTGCATGACAAGTAATCTCGTAAGCGTCAATGGCTGTGTTCCCGTCTGCTTTCTTTCCTACTCTCCCCTTCCACTATTCCCTCCCACTGCCTCCGGAATATTCCGATATTTTTTAAAAACTACCCGTTATTAGGAGAGGAAAGCTACAACAATCACAGCTGTCATGAGAGGCTGGTAAGCGTTCACAGCAAAAAAACCTGTCTATTGTTATTCTTTCTAACCCCCAAATAGCTGCGTCCAGGTCCAAAGCAGCTCACTGATTAATTGAAATAAATATTTTTTTTTTCTTCACTAACAGCCTACTCAACAGATTTGCTGTTACCTACTTCATGCTTTCAGATGATTTGACTCAGTTCAGAAAGAAATTGTGATAATGACGGTGTTAAGACAAAACTACTATTTACTCGCACAGAACTATGAAAGTGAGAGATGTGACAAAATGCTGTTACTACTACTACTGCAACTACTACTTTTACTACTACTACTTTTTTATGCATGGAAAAAGGAACCAAAGGCCAGGAGCCCGCAAACCGTTCCTTTAAAGAAAAAAAACGAAAACAACACAAAAGAGTGCCAAATTCAAGATCCGTTCACTTCGAGATGCCTGAACACACTGCGTTTGAAAGACTGGAGGTCATAGGAAACAGGAAATACAGACAAAAGAAGACAGTTCCCGAGTTGACCTGTTGCATAAATGAAGGACTGAGAGTAACGGTTAACTCTTGCATTAGAGACTTAGACAGAAAAGGGATGAGAGTTTGTTGCTAGACGGGTGCTACGCGCCGTCGTAGAGGTGGAGGGATGCAAGCAGACAGTTCAGAGGAGCAGTGACCATTGACGTAGCGATAGAAAAGAGATAAAGATGCAATAGCGCGGCGAAGACACGTGAGAGTTGTACTCTACACAGGGGCTAATAAAACCCGTGTATAAAGTCAACACTTGTGCAGGGGTAAAGAAGACACGGAGTTGGCTTAGCACACCTAGTCCCTTAAATGCAGAGTTTACAAGTATAATATTATAATTTTTCCAAGATAAGTCTCGAGAGAACGAAATCCCAAGTATGTTTAAGATGATGCAGGACTGAACTGGATATTATTAAACATTAGTGGGTACTCCTGTGGAAGATTTTGTTAGGTTGATGGATGTAAGACCTGAGTCTTTAATGCATTAAAAACAAGATTATTGCTACTAATACTACTGCAACAACAACAACTACTACTACTACTACTACTACTACTACTACTACTACGACTAATAAATAATAATAATAATAATAATAATAATAAGAAGAAGAAGAAGAAATATAATAATAATAATAAAAATAGTATACTAATAATAATGATAATAACGATAATAATAATAATAATAATAACAATAATAATAATAATAATAATGATAATAATAATAATAATAGAAATAATAATACGTAATATTATTATCATGTAGCCATTAGTAAGTCTTCTTAAGTTACTTAGTGTTCGCCCACCTCTATCTCAGACCCAGAAAACACACAAACACACACACACACACACACACACACACACACACACACACACACACACTCAGAAATCATGGCTTGATAACGCCAGTCTTGATGTAGGTTTCCTTCTCTCTCTCTCTCTCTCTCTCTCTCTCTATCCCACATACACACACACAAACCCACACAGCCGAACCCCCTCCCCCTCACATACTCACCAGTCGAGTACAGTTCTTGTTTAATACTGACAGAACAGACACGATATCACATTCTATCCTTCCGCCAGTTTTTTGAATTCCAGATTCTCAAAACTAGATGAGAGAGAGAGAGAGGGGGGGGGGAGAACACATGATAAAAGAGATAAGACGAGGACGAACGATGAAAAATATAGTGCTAGGAAGTGGGAAAAAATGACAGGAAAAAAAAAAGAAAGGAAAGGATTGAGATACGAAGAGACAAAGAATCATTAATAATAATAATGGGTAGGAAAAAAACTGAAATGGACGAACAAGAAAGAAACAGAAAAAGCTGGACAGACAGAAAGAGGAAGCATGGGGGGAGAAATGAATAAGATAAGGAAAAGAAAATGAATAGGGGAAGGAATTAGTGGTATGAGGAGAGACAAAAAGGGAGATAAGATAGAATGGAATGAGAGAGAGAGAGAGAGAGAGAAAGAGAGAGAGAGAGAGAGAGAATAAAATGGAATGAGAGAGAGAGAGAGAGAGAGAGAGAGAGAGAGAGAGAGAGAGAGAGGAGCTCAAAATCTGACGTTATAATGTAAAGAATGACAGGACTGGATTAATGGACATAGACGGATGAAAAAAAGGGTTTGGCCCGGGACAGGAAAACTAATTAACAAAAGACAAATACTAAATACCATGGAAATATCAAAAAAAGACAAACAATTAAAATATGGGAAAGATGAAAAAAGTAGGAAAATGTCACAGGACAGTTATCGCACCCCGATGACCCTAATTTTGCCTGGATGGAGAAGCAGGTGCAGGCATGTGGAAGGCTGGCCAGGTGTGGAGCCAGTGTTGAGTCCATTTAGACTATGGAGTCCACGATATCTGCATGCTTTCTCACACACTGTTTTTACTGCTCTCTCTCTCTCTCTCTCTCTCTCTCTCTCTCTCTCTCTCTGTATGTGTGTGTGTGTGTGTGTGTGTGTGTGTGTGTGTGTGTGTGTGTGTGTGTGTGTGTGTGCTGCGAGGCGGGGAAGAGGTGCTGCTTGTATAACTGTATTGTGCTTGACACATATCTGTTCCTGTCTAAAACATCTACACAGGAATATGCTGTTAATGAATAGCTAATGTAAGTCATATCAAGGTTTCACTAAATTCCACCACACATTGTAAAAGTAACAGGAAGTAAGGGAATATAGCAGAGGAAATTACTGAGGTGGAGAGAGGAAGGTGGAGGTAAAGAGACAGAAAGGAGGAGGTAGGGAGAATAGAGGAGTGAGGATGTAAGAAGGAGTACGGAAAGGAATGGTTAGGTTGGGGAGGGAGGGAGTAGTGTTGGAGGGAAGGGTGAGGATGGGGAGGGAGAGTGCTGGCGAAAGACGGAGGAAGAGGAAAGTGATGGAAAAGAGGGGAGGGTGTGCATGAAGATGAAGGGACGGAGGGGGAAAGGAAGAGTGAGGAAGGGAAGTGTCAGGCTGGTGCGGAAAGGTTTGGGTATATGGCATGGAGAGGGTAGGGGGCACTGTGGAAGGGAAAGGTTAGGGTAAGGAGGGAGGGTGTGGGTAAGGGGAATGAAAAGGATTGGAAGCACGGGAAGGGAGGGCTGTGTGTAGGGAGGGGGTAAGGAACACTGTGGAAGGGAATGGTGAAACTAGGGACGGGGTAGGGAATACTAAAGAAAGGAAGGGTTCAGATAGTGAGGGGGAGGGATTAAGTATGGCAGGAAAGGGTGAGGGTAGGGAGGGTGAGGGTAGGGATGAAGAAGGTAGGAAGGGTGAGGGGACAGTTAGGGAAGGAAGAATGAAGGTGTGTGAGTAAGCAGTATAAGCAGGCTCTGCAGGGCTTCACTCATAACTACCGGGATAGATTTTTTCACTATTCCCTGACCCTCCCATGTTTTTTGCTTCACGTTGCCTTTGTCATGCATCGCCCACGCACACAGGAAGATATTCAAACTCAGCCACAATTACATGTCCTCACATGACACAGACACACACACACACACACACACACACACACACACACACACACACACACACACACACACACACACACACACACACACACACACACACACACACACACGCGCGCGCAACACCACAATTTTTCTATGCATTCTGAAGAAGTATATGATACATTAAAACACTACCCTTACTTCCCTCTCCTTGACGTGAAATTATGAGCAAAATATGAGAGGAAGGGAAATCTAAATGACCCTTTGGTGTGTCAGCAGAAGGGGAAAAGGAAGAAGAGAGTTAGAGGAGGGGCAGGAAAAGGAAACATATTATTAGAGACTAACGTAAAGTGTGTGTGCAAAGAAATGTGTGTCATAGGTAACGAATATGTTAGGCCTTGCTTAAAACTGGAAAGAGGGAGGGATAAAGTGCAAGAGATAGCATGGAGACAGGAAAATGTGGTAAGTAGAGAGGACATTGTGAAACAGTTGGACTGTGGGACGGTGTGGCATTAGACTATATGCAACACAGCCTCATGCACATGATGATGGGAGTGTTCTGAGTGAGGTAAAGAAGGCACTGGCTTGTGTACACAAAATACACACAAACGGTGTGTGGAATCTGCATGGTGTCATGTACAAAATGCACACACATGGTGTATGGCAACTGCATGGTATCATGTACACAGTGCACACACACATGGTGTGTGCAACTGCATGCTGTCATGCACACAACGCACATACATGGTGTGTGACAACTGCATGTTATCATGTACACAACGCCCACACATGGTGTGTGGCAACTGCATGTTTCCTTGTACACAATGCACATGCACACAAGTGATATGTGGAAACTCTGGGGCCATGCACACAATTGCACACACATGATGTGTGGTAACTAAGGTGTCATGGAAGTGCACCCAAGTTCATAACTGCCATACATTGCATAACATACACATAATAACCGTCAAGAGGAAAGACAACACAGTGGAAGCAAAGAAATATTTTTTTCCCTAATACATCTCATCAAGAAACACACACACACACACACACACACACACACACACACACACACACACACACACACACACACACACACACACACAACTTCAAAATATGAAAAAAAAATGAGCGGTAAAAATACAAACAAGGGGGAAACACGGAGGAAGTGAGGGAAAATGTAAGGGGGAGGAAAAACACTGTGAAAACTGGTATGGCATTGTAGGGGGAACTGGACTATTTTGGCAACATGTGTGTGTGTGTGTGTGTGTGTGTGTGTGTGTGTGTGGGTGTGTGGGTGGGTGGGTGGGTGTGGGTGTGGGTGGGTGGGTGTGGGTGCGTGCGTGCATAAGTGTGTGTGTGTGTGTGTGTGTGTGTGTGTGTGTGTGGGTGTGGGTGTGGGTGTTGGTGGGTGGGTGTGGGTGCGTGCGTGCATAAGTGTGTGTGTGTGTGTGTGTGTGTGTGTGTGTGTGTGTGTGTGTGTGTGTGTGTGTGTGTGTGTGTGTGTGTGTGGGTGTGGGTGTGTGTGTGTGTGTGTGTGTGTGTGTGTGTGTGTGTGTGTGTGTGTGTGTGTGTGTGTGTGTGTGTGTGTGTGTGTGTGTGTGTGTGTGTGTGTGTGTGTGCTTTAACCCTTTCAGCCGAGAAACATAGCCATTTCTTATTTTCTCCTTGGTATATCCAGACAACATTATTGTTATTTGGACTTTATTTTCTGGATGCCTTAGATAAAGCATTCATTAACCCCTCCAGTACCAGATTACTCCCCTTATCAGAATGTAATCGTATGACTGTAGAAATGTTTAAATGTAATGAAATTCAGTAATTCACGAGGCTGAAAACATCACTTACATGCATTCGAGTGTTTACAAAAGCAATATTAAGCAATCTGTCAAGGACGTAACCACTCACCCCATGAAAGACACTACTGCGTTAATCAGCGTAAATGTATACAAATATACTGGGGTTACTGAATACAGACATTAGCTTTAAATGTGTAAAATTAAAACACAGAGACAGGTAGTTAGAGATGGAGTTGGAAAAGTGAGATTTACGAGAGTGAGAGAGGGAGGGAAGGTGAACAAACGAAGGGGAGTTAAGTGAATGTAATGTGATAAATGAGAGAGGAATGCAAATGAAGAGGGGGTACAATGACAGGTAATGAAAAAGGGGGGAGAAGATGAGAGGGAGAGGCGAGGAAGGAGGAAGGGAGGAGCAGGGGGAAGATCAGGGTAGGTGAGGGATGAGCAAAAAAGGAAACGAGAATTTAAGACCAAAAGAGTAAAAAGACCAGGGCCAGTCAACGAGGCCTAATGAAGGGAACTTAAAACAAAGCAAGGGAAGAGTGAAGAGACATAATTAAAGAAAAAAAGCGATTTAGGGAAGAGAGACAGGAAGGGATTATAGGAAAAGGCTGATAAGGGACTATGAAAACATGAGTGATATAATTTTTGATTCTCTCTCTCTCTCTCTCTCTCTCTCTCTCTCTCTCTCTCTCTCTCTCTCTCTCTCTCTCTTTCTTTCTCAGCAAATTCAAGTATACCCTCGCAACCTCCGACCAGAACCCGCAGACTCGTCCCCAGTTTCCGTTTCTTCCAATTGTTAATTCTCCCCCCCCCCCATCCCTCGTCTCCCTCAATTTCTCTCTCTCCATGCCTTCCCCCACTTGCTTCCTCCCCTTCTCTCAGTCACCTGTTGCCTCCTCTTTCTCACTCCCACTAACATTTTCTCCTTCTCCCTTTCCCTCCGTTTTCTCCTATCCGTCCTTTCCTCAGCCCCTAATCACCCTTACTCATTCCTTCCTTCACTCCTGCCTTCTCCTTCCCTTCCCCTGCGCTTGTCGTCTCTCCTTTCTTCCCCCATCTTCTTTCTTTCCCCATCCCTTCTTCCATTTTTTATCCCCCTTCCCTCCCCTATCCCCCTTTCATCCCCCTACCCCTCCTTCCCTTCCCTACCCTCATGCCCCTCCCCTTGCCCTTCCCTGTGCACCCATCTTCCCTGCACTATGTAATTAACACTCACACACCACACCACACCACACCTGCCTCAATACCGGTCTCAAAGGGATCTGATATTAGGTATTCTGTCTGTGTCTACTATCTATCTCTCTTAAGTTGCAAGTAAAATTTCAGTAATGCACACCAATATATACCTCAATATCCTAATGCTGCGGTCATGATCTCCACTACTCAGTCATCGTTTCTTTTATAATCATTTTATAAACAGACAAACTGACATTCAGCCACACAGACAATGACTTATTCCCACTGTTATAGTTCATCTATAACCAGACTACTGTTTAAAGGAAACCTGCAGGCTTTCGCATGGAACAAAAAAAAAAACAAATCCAATTTAACAAATGTCAGCCAACACCACAACAACATAGAACAGGGGGACTCAGAAAAACATGAAACGTAACTTAGTCACAATTTAGATACCGGTAGGCAAACAATTGTTAAAAAAAAAAAAAAAAGACTAAGCGGTCAAACAAGGACAAATTTAAGAAAATGAAAATCAAATATATGGTAACTTCCATCAGTGTGGCAGAGATAAGTACATTGTTTTTTATGCGAGGAAGAAGGAACCAAAGGCCATGAGTCCGCAATAACAGTTCCCTCCAAGAGAAAAACAAAACACAAGAGTGAGCCAAATTCAAGATCCGATCATTTCGAGAAACCTGGACACACTGCGTTTGAAAGACTAGAGTTCATAGGAAGCAGGAAATACAGACAGAGGGAGACAGTTCCAGAGTTGACCTGTTGCTTAAATGAAGGACTGGGAGTAACGGTTAACTCTTGCATTAGAGAGTTGGACAGAAAAGGGATGAGAGTTTGCTGCTAGACGGGTGCTACGCGCCCGTCGTAGAGGTGGAGGAATGCATGCAGACAGTTCAGAGGAGCAGTGACCATTGAAGTAGCGATAGAAAAGAGATAAAGATGCAACAGTGCAGTGAAGAGACAGAAGTTGAAGGGAATCAGTAAGAGAAGGGGAGTTAATGAGACGAAAAGCCTTTGACTCCACCCTATTGAGAAGAGCTGTATGTGGGGAGCCTCCCCACACATGAGAGTTGTACTCCACACAGGGGCGGATAAAACCCATGTATAGAGTCTGCAGGAGTAAAGAAGGAACGGAGTCGGCTTAGCACACCTAATCTCTTGGAAGCAGATTTTACAAGAGATGTAATATGATCTTTCCAAGATAAGTCCCGAGTAAATGAAACCCCAAGCATGTTCAAGGATGATGCAGGATTAAGCTGAATATTATTAAACATTAGTGGGTATACCAGTGGAAGATTTTGTCGGGTTGATAGGTGTAAGAACTGAGTCTTAGATGCATTAAAAACAACAAAATTATTTATACCCCAGTCAGAGATACAAGCCAAATCAGACATTATGTGTGCCATAGCCTCATCCCTTGTTTGTTGCAGTAACTGCTGAGATGGGCGTTGCGGGAATCAAATGGAATGGTGAAGGGTGGAGTCATCAGTTTACGAGTGGATAGGGTTAGATGTACAGCTTAGAAGGTCATTGATGAATAAAAGGAAGAGAGTTGGTGATAGGACAGAGCCATGAGGAACACCACTGTTGATAGATCTAGGAGAAGAACGATGGCCGTCTACAACAGTGGCTATAGAACGACCAGAAAGGAAGCTAGCGATGAAGGCACAGATAGAAGGATAGAAACCGTAAGAGGGCAGTCTGGAAATTAAAGATATAGGCCAGACTCGATCGAAAGCCTTTGAGATATCAAGTGTAATGGTAAACCTTTCGCCAAAGTTCCGAAAGGAGGATGACCAGGGGTCTGAAAGGTAGGTGAGAAGATCGCCAGTGGATCTTCCCTGACAGAACCTGTTCTGATGATCAGAAAGAAGGTTGTGATAGGAAAGATGCCCAAAAATTTTTGTTAAGAATTGACTCGAAAACTTTGAGGGTTGGGAATGGTCACCCTTCTTTGGGAATGGCTGAATGAGAGCAAACTTCCAGCAAGAAGGAAAGGTACAAGTTGACAGACAAAGGCGAAAGAGTTTACCTAGGCAGGGTGTAAGCACAGAAGCACAGTTCTTGAGAACAACAGAAGAGACTCCATCAGGCCCAAATGCCTTGCTAGTATTGAGGCTAGTGATGGCAGAAAATACATCAGCTGAAGAAATTTTAATGTCAGCCATGAGGAAGTCAGAGGGGGGAAGTGATGGAGGAATAGCACCGGAAGCGTCTAAGGAGGAATTGGAGGAGAAAGTCTGAGCAAAGAGATTTGCTTTATCAGTATAAGAAATAGCTACAGAACCATCAGAGTAGAAAAGAGGAGGGAAGGATGATGAGGTAAAGTTGTTAGAAAGGTTTTTGGCAAGGTGCCAGAAGGAGCGGGAAGAATTCGAGTTGGAGAGTTGAGAGCATTTAGTACGGATGAAATTATTTTTAGCAGAGGGAAGAACAGACTTAGCATGATTCCGGGCAGAAACGTAAAGATGATGTGATTCAGGGGTGGGTTGGCTCCGGTACCTTTTGTAGGCCTTCTCCTTGTTGCGGACAGCATTAGAACAAGCGTGATTAAACCAAGGCTTTCTTGCACTAGACAAAGGATACGAGAAAGGAATGTATGCTTCCTGCCAGAGAGAATAACCTCCGTAATGAGTAAGGCACACTGAGGTGGCTCCCAGCCATGGAAGCAATAATCATTCCAGGGAAAATCAAAGATGTACAGCCTGAGGGTTCCCAATCCGCAGCTTCAAAGTGCCACCTTGGTTTATTCATGACGTCATCAACATGAGTTAGTAATTTATGACCGTATTAGCCTACATGTGTCCTTCCCCTCCCCTCCCTGACTGTTATGCTTGGCACGAATATCCCACACATATCCTTCCCCTCCCTTCCCTCACTCTTATGCCAGGCACTGTTACCCTACACATATCCTTCCTCTCCCTTCCATCATTGCATTGTCAGTCACTGTTATTCTACACGTGTCATTCCCCTCCCCTTGTCTCCCTCATTGATATGCCAGTCAGTGTTCTCCTACAAGAATCCTTTCCCTCCTCTCCACTCATTCACTTTATTATGCCAGTCACTCTTTTAAGCCAGTCACCTTGCAATGCAAGTTACACTGTTACGCCAGTCTCTTTGTTCTGTCAGTAACTCTTTTATGCCAGTCATTCGGTTATATCAGTTACTCTTATGTCAGTCACCTCTTTTCGCATCTCTCTATTCACCAAAACCCGCGCTTCCCAATGGCCCCAGTGACGTGGAGGCGGCTTCACAAAAAGTATGAAAAACTGTGGGACGTATGGTGATGGATGATGGCGTATTAGGCGACAGACTGGAGAGGATAAAAATAAGGATGTTAACATTACAGGAGAGACTGAAGGGCTGAAGGAAGATACATAATGGGAGAGCTTGAAGGGGATAATTAAGGAAGATAACACTCTTGGGGAGAGACTGAAGGGCATAATTAAAGAATGAAATTTGCATATAATGAGGGAGAGGGACTGAACTTTGCTTAACAACACGATAACAAATTTGGGTAAGTAAAAATATATTTAGCCCGGCTGTGGAAAGAACAAATTGAAATGAAAATTCGTTTAAATAATCTTCACTGATAATTATCATGGCACCCAAAAATGTCATATAAACTTCCTATCATCTATAGCCAGACTCTTTAATCCTGTCTTCTGCCATTTCGCTGTCCTCCCCCCAGCTTGCACCCCCTAACTCATATACCTCCTTACTTTATCCTTCGATCTCATCCTCGGTCTCCCCATCCCTCTCCTCCCCTCAACGTCATCGAGATGTAAGTATCCGTACTTACGCATTTATATCTTAGTCCACCCTGATGCGCTTTATGTGAACTTGAAAAGTTGTGAAGGGGTAGCTTTTTAGATACCTTAATTTATAAACAGGTGCTTTTCCATTAGTTCACTTTTGTTCACACTCCACACAGTTTCCACATTGTGTGCGCGCACGTGCGTGCGTGTGTGTGTGTGTGTGTGTGTGTGTGTGTGTGTGTGTGTGTGTGTGTGTGTGTGTGTGTGCGCGCGCGCGGTTAATTGTAATCATAGGCAGTATATCTTGCTGCCCTGTACAAGAGTATCTACAAAGCAATATCAACATGTATTTCATGCGCATTTCCATTGTGATGGGTGTGTCAGTGTTTTGATATGTATCCAGACGGGCAGATGATGCTGGTGATGGCTTCTTATACAACGATGATCACGAATACATGGAAGGAGAGAGAAATAAACTGACAGAAATATAGATACGGTAAGTACATACACGATTTTAAGAGACAGAGAAATAAACTGACAGATGTATTGATATGTACAGTACATAAGCGAATGCGAATATATTGCACACAGACAGACAGAGACAAACTAGCATAAAAGTAGACACAGACAAATATACATAAAGATGACAGCATCGTGCCTGTGCCTGGGTTGCCATGATGTGGCCATGGACACAGCAAGATGTCAATATAAACAAGATGCACGAACAGATGCTGCTGAATTAGTATGCATGGATGACTTACCATGATATTTGTTCCTGAGAGAGAGAGAGAGAGAGAGAGAGAGAGAGAGAGAGAGAGAGAGAGAGAGAGAGAGAGAGAAGCTGCAATGTTGACGAGAGTTTGAAGGGAAGGCATATTCAGTTGGATCACCCCGGAATCACGGATGAGGGAGAGATGGAAGTGAGAGGCCTTGGGTGAGGGGATGGGGGTGAGAGGATGTGGGTAAGGGGATGGGAGTGAGTGTGTGTCGGTGAGGGGATGAGAGTGAGTGTTAGGAATATACCAGCCAGGAGTGTTTCACTGCCTTCCATCTGCCAGATAGGACCTCTTTATGGATATTGGATGGCAGGTCCTTTGCCATAGCGAGAGAGAGAGAGAGAGAGAGAGAGAGAGAGAGAGAGAGAGAAAGCAATACCGCGGTAACACCCCTCCACTGTGGAAAGAGTCATAAGTACTGGATTAAGAAGGGAGGAACACCAGAAATACCTTCCCTTGCATAATTTGTTGTGGGTGCAAAAGAATATTCTCATTCGTATTGGTTAAAAAAGAATAAAAAAGAGTACAATATATATTTATTTGGTTTGAGATTTTAGGTACAAAATATTTTATCTTTCTGGTCACAACTAACTATTTTCTTCATTAAATAGTCGTGACTGGGCCATTTCTGGCTTAGTTAGAATAGGGGAAACTGAGATTAGGCCAAGTTAGATTTTACAGCTGCCTAGTTTGAGCCAGACCACCCAGTGTGGTTACCAATACCTGTGTATCTTGCCCCGTTCACTCTGATCCATCCTTACCTGACCTCTTTATCTGTGAGTTTCACTTACACGAAACCTTTTTCGCTCCAGATTCCATGTAGAAATATGTTAATAAATACGGTGCACTACATTACTTTCCGTAAAGAACTAAATATTATGTGTGTGTGTGTGTGTGTGTGTGTGTGTGTGTGTGTGTGTGTGTGTGTGTGTGTGTGTGTGTGTGTGTCTTGCTCTTATGTCAAAGAAAGTCCCTTGAGTAAACTCTCTCTCTCTCTCTCTCTCTCTCTCTCTCTCTCTCTTTCTCTCTCTCTCTCTCTCTCTCTCTCTCTCTCTCTCTCTCATGAGTGCCGTCTCTGGGTCGTGTGCAATGTACTTGTCTTGTGTCCATCTACCCCTTCCCCTATCAGTGTCTCAGTCTGAAGTGTGGTGTGGTTGTGAGATAAATTTTACAGTGTAAACGCTTCCATAACAGTTGCAGGTCAGGTTAGGTCTGCCCAAATCACTTGCCTGTGCATGATTCGATCTCTTCCTCTCACACTAGTTGGATTTTGACCTCTCTGACCGCCTAATAAATAGCGTTAATGTGTCCATCATGTCCAACACCGCAACACGAAGAAAAATATCTTTGTATAATGTTACTGTTCATACCGCTGTGTGTGTGTGTGTGTGTGTGTGTGTGTGTGTGTGTGTGTGTGTGTGTGTGTGTGTGTGTGTGTGTGTGTCTTTTGTGTCTTGCTCGCAACTCTGTCTCAGGACGCTATTCTGGTCTTTATTTACATAATTATTGCACCGCCTCGTTGATTTTTATGGAATTTTTTTTTTTTCATTATTCCCATTTTTTCTTATCGCATTGCTTTTCATATACCATTACTTTTGTTCTTTTTATCATTTTTCCCCTTTACTTCCTTTTTTTAACCACTCGTTTTTCCAAATCTCTTTTTGCCTCCTCCCTTCTTTCTGTGCTTTTTCTTTTTTTTTTGTATTTTTTATTCTTTTTACTTCGTCCTCCTCTTCACCTATGTGTCTCAGTCTTTGCAGTGCTGTTGTGTGGTAATCCATCCATCCATCCATCCATCATCCAATCCTACATTGCCCCATGAGGAGCGTAGGAGCCCGGGGCTAGGCAGTTGGTCCCGACATTTAAGATGAGAGTGACCAGCCTCACTCATCCCTGAGTGGCATTAGGCTACATGAGCAATCAACCCCAACCACACCTTGGATATAAACCTTCACCGGTTTAATCCGATTGGAGTGCAATAATTGCCCACTGAAAACTACCAGGCGCCAAAATTTGGTTATATGGTTACCACCCAGCATAGTAAATGGTTTCCTGGTGTTCAGGAAACCATTTGGCTTGTCACTCACTGTAGAGTCACCCACAGGCAGAAGGAAGAGGAAAGAATGAAGGAAAGAGAGAAGAGGGAGTGTAAAGTCACCCGTAGACAGAAGGACAAGGAAACAATGAAGGAAAGAAAGACAGAAGAGGATGGAAGGAAAGAAGGATGGAGGAGAGAAAAGGGCAGACACCCAATAGCAGCACTATATCGAGTGAGTGGATGGTAAGCGCCCTCACCCACCACTTGTGTGGTAATATCTTTGTATTAACTCTCTGAGGCAGTCAAACACACCTGCCGTCCTTCTTCTCGCTTCTTTATACCTTTTCAGGTTGAGAAACAAGGTGGAAGAGTATATGAGGGACGATGATTTACCGTAGGAAAAAGCCACTCCTGTAAAAGTTATTTCTAACACAGAATATAAAATATTCATAATGGATTTTCACAGAGTAAGTGAAGAGAACAATTGTTATATTAATGAAATGTAACGTTGCATCCCCACCCCATACTGCCACAGGCTCCAACAGCAGTATTCAGTATAGGAAGGACGTTGCCCAGTGAGTTGTTCTTCCTATGGTCAGCCTTTAGGTGTACAATACCCAAGATCAGCTCAGGCGTGGTGAATAAACAGTGGTTTCTTAAGTTCACTGTCTTTATTCCACAAATAACTACACTTAATTCTTTCCGACTTCACTTCACTGTTTTCACAAGCACTGGAGTTCTATAATCTTTAGTAACTGCTTTTACACTTAATGCTTGACAACACTTCACTGTTACTACACTTAATGCTTGACAACACTTCACTTTTTTCACAAGTACCGATGATGTACAAACATCAATAAACGCTGTTTTCACAAGTACTGAAAATATACAAACTTCGCTGCACTGACTCTGCACTACACTCAAACTGAACTGAACACCAATTGACTGAAACCTGACCTAGACTCTTCTCCAACTTTATATAAGTTTGCATTGATCGAGAATGATCTACTTCTCCACAGCTCTGGTGCATTCCAGGGAGAGAGAGCACAGTTACCAACTCGGAGACAACCAAAACATGCAAGTTTTGTTACGGTACATAACACTATAATTTATTTACCATACAAACTTAATTTCAATGACATAATTTAACAATCACATGAATAAAACATTGTAAAGAAAAACGAGCAAAAACATTAAAGCATAACTTACGAAATAACTACGCTGACAAACAGCAGACAAACTAGCAACTCTGACTCGTACTGCAGCTAGCTACCATCGACATTGGGAAACATCGAGAAACATCTTGGCTATGTAAGTGGCAAATCTTGTTTCTTAACACTACCTCCTCCCTAGTTCTCTGTCGTTCCAACAAAACTACACAATACATACAAACATAAACCTTAATCCTAATGAAACATCTAACTATACACAAAATAATCCTTCAAGTTATCAGGTCTTCTCCTATGCCAGTTCTGACTGCGTCCTTGCTCCTCCACTCAGTTCACCTCTCCAGGAAGGTCTTAGTCCTCTTCCTGATTAATTGCTTCTCTTGGGAACTGTCACCATCCTCTTACACTTCAGCTCCCTGGTCCTCCTCAACATCCTCGGCTGAGGGAGAGCACAATTCCTCGGAGACGTCCCAGCTGAACACGTCCAGGCCCATGGTACTGCAACAGACGATTCTTGTGTACCACCTTTGGGCAAGACTTCCTGCCTCCTCGAATCCGATACATTACGTCTGATAGGCGGTCCAGCACAGTGTAAGGCTCGTTCCATGGGCTCTGCAGCTTTGGTGACTGGCCCTTCATTCGTTGAGGATTATATAACCAAACTTGATCACCATCCTTGAAGCTCGCCTCACTTGCCTTGGCATCATACTTGCACTTCATCACCCCTCCTGAAAACCTGAGGGCTCCTTGCACTTGATGATGTACCTCAGCCAGCTTTTCCTGAAGGTGCTTCGCATAACCAATGGTGTTTGTAGGGAGCTCTTCACTAGGTTGTCTTCCCATTAATAAGTCAACAGGTAAATGTAATTCATGGCCCCAACGTCAGTTTTGCAGGTGTGTAGCTGGTAGACTCACGGGATGCACACTGATATACCATCAGCAATGCAGGTAACTTCTGGTCCCATTCTGTTTTTCCCTCTATGCAGTACTTGGCCAGTTCTTGTCCTAAGGTCCAGTTGAATTTCTCCACCATCCCATCTGACTGTGGCCTTAGTAGGGTTTGTCCTGGTCTTCTTGATCCCCAGTAACTTGCAACACTCACGGAACACAGCAGACTCAAAGTTTCTGTCCTGGTCTGAATGTAGCTCTTATGGCATCCCAAAACATCAGAAAAACTGGTCAACCAACGCCTGAGCAACAGTCGTTGCCTCTTGATTGGGGATGGCATAGGCTTTTGGCCACTTTGTGAAGTAGTCCATGGCGACACATATATATTGGTTTCCTCTTTCATTGAGTGACAAAGGTCCAGCAATGTTCACCGTGACTCTTTCCATCAGTGCACCCACTTGGTACAGCTGAAGAGGGCACAACCACGTTTCTTTGGTCCCTTCATGGCACAGCATACATCACAGGCCTGACACCACTCTTCAACATCCTCACACATGCCAGTCTGGTAGAACCTCTGTCGCAGCTGGCTTAAGGTTTTCTTCATTCCCAGTGGTGGTCTAGTTATGAGACTCATCCAGAGCCTCATCTTCTCCAGAACCACCAGTTGCCAATACTTGCTGAGGCCATCGCTTGTCTCCCACTGATCCTCCAGTAGTCTGTTGTTCAAATGAAGAAGGTTCCACTGACTCCAGTAGCTCTTGGTCGCAGGGCTGAATCTAGAAACCTCTTCCCAAGACGGTTGCACTGTACTCTGCTGCTGCCACTCTAGCACTGGTTGTACATCTGCATCCACCATCTGCATCCTCTTCAGGTCTTCATCTGACGTTGGCCCTGTCACTGCAGTAAGGCTGCATTTCTTAGTATGATATTTTTATTACACTGCCCGCACTCCGGATCACAAGGCCGATGACTCAGGCTGTCAGCATTGCCATGTACCCAACCAGGATGGTGCTGCACCTCATAATTGTGCTGGTCTACCTTCCCCAGCCAGTGTGCCAGTTGTCCTTCCGCATTCTTTTGCGTTTTCAGCCACTTGAGTGCTGCATGGTCCGTCCTGATGATGAACTAGGACCCGTACAAGTAGAGATGGAAGAAATCAAGGCTCTTCATCACTGCCAAGAGCTCCATACGGGTCACACAGTAGTTTCACTCTGGTGGGCTGAGCTTCTTGCTGTAACACAACACCAAATACTCCTTGTCATCCTTCTTCTGGGACAGGACTCCACCAATACCATGGTCACTAGCATCACTGTCCAAGATAAATGGCTGATTCTGGTCTGGGTACGGCAATACTGGAGAGCTTGCCAATGCATGCTTGAGTTCGTCGAAGGCTTTCTGAGTCTCTGCTGTCCATGCAAACTTCTGCCTCTTCCCCAACAGCTTGTGAAGAGGTGCAGCTATAGTTGCAAAGTCTTTGTCACAATGCCAATTGTAGGTGCACAAGCCCAGGAAACTCTGTAGCTCATTCACACAAGTTGTAACTACTGTAGCTTGTTTTCCACAGCTGCCACCTTCTCTGGGTCAGTACAAACGTTGCTCTCGCCTACAATGTGTCCCAGGTACTTTACTTCCTTCTGAAACAAGTAGCATTTCTTGAGGTTCAGCTTGAGGTGCAATGCGCGGATCCTGTTCAACACCTCCGACAGCCTTTCCAGTTCCTGGTCGAAAGTCTGTCCAAACACAATTACATCATCCAAATAGATGAGAGCTGTCTGCCAGTGCAGGCATTCAAGTACACGGTCCATGAGGTGCTCAAAAATAGCTGGGGCATTGGATAAGCCAAATGGTATCACATTATACTGCCATAAACCCTGCCCATATGAAATGGCTGTCTTCTCTTTGTCCTTCTCTGCAGCCTTGACATCGTGGTATCCTGCCTTCATGTCTAGGGTGGAGAACCACTTGGGACCTGACAGAGCATCCAGAGTGTCATCAATTCTTGACAAGGGTTATGCATTCAGGGCTCAATAATCAATACAGCATCTTACTGAGCCATCCTTTTTCCTTACCAGAACCATCGCTGATGCCCAAGGACTGCTGGACTTTTCTATTACTCCTTGACTTTGGATATTCTCCACCACCTCCATTTCTTGCTGTTGGGCTGGCACCATCCCCTGCACTGGCTGTTTAATCGGGTGGTGATCCCCGGTGTCTATACTATGCTCCACCAGATCAGTGCACTCCAGGTCTAGGTCTCCTGTGGAAAAGACATCAGTAAATTCTGTCTGCAGCTTCCTCAACTTCAGCACTCGTGAACCATCCAGGCACTGGCAACTCCTTGAGAAAAGCTCTTTTACGTGCTCAGGCAGATACCCATCATCTTTGACTACGTTCCATTTACAGACCTTCCTCTGATGCCATTCAGGGTCCACCACCTGGCACAGTCCCAGAATATCTCCCTCGTTGATCTTCTGTGGTTCACGGGAGAAATTCGCCACCACAACCGGCACTTCATCCCACTCCTGACACCAGTGTTGCATCCCCATCACAGGCTCCTGCAGCAGTGCTTCAGTAAAGGAAGGACATCGCCATTGAGTTGTTCTTTCTATGGTCAGCCTTTAGGTGTTCAATACACCAGATCAGCTCGGGCGTCGTGATTAAACACTGGCTTCTTAAGTTCACTGTCTTTATTTTCCAAATAACTAAACTTAATGCTTTCCAACTTCATTTCACTGTTTTCACAAGCACTGGAGTTATACAAACTTTACTAACTGCTATTACATTTAATGCTTGACAACACTTCACTGTCTTTACACTTAATGTTTGACAACACTTCACTGTTATTACACTTTATGCATGACAACACTTCACTGTTAGTACACTTAACACCTACGCCGCGGGCTTGTTTACCAATGACTTGCGTGTGCCGCGGGGTTATTTGGGCTCCGACAGACTCTCAAAAAATATTTGCCAAAAATCAGTTATTAGTCCTAGAATAATAAAATTACATATGCTTATGGCACATACCTTCAGCTTTCTCCTGGAATGATGGTTGAGCCTTCGTCGGTTACCGTAGGACTTGTGGAGACCTCTGAAGTAGGGTAACGAAGTCTCCACTTTACACTTCCCGACAACCCGTAATATGATTACCACAGCCAGATACAAACACTATAAACACTATTCTACAATTTTCAAGTAGTTTGGGATCCATACACAAAAAAAAAAAACACTGTGAAAGCAATGGAAATTACGAGCGCGTCTGATCGTCGCACTGACACTAGTTCGCTCTTGGTAGTCTGTCATTTATTATTCATAAAACCCCTCACACTTTATATTTCTATTACTATATAACACTTATATATATCTACAGTCTTTATCCATAAGTTTCCTTCAGTAGTATTAGTTTATTGTCACTGTAGGGATTCAATTTCTTTCAGTAAAATACGTAGCATTCACTTTCTCGTCCTGTATACTGGCATTGAGAGTGAATGTCACTTTCATCTTCACTCTCATAACTCATAGCTTTCAGACATGCTAGAGTGAAACTTTCACTTTCATTACTCCTAGGGTATATACTCGTATTCTTATAATACTACTCATTTACATTTCTATTTACGTTCTCTATTTTATTTGTTATTTACATTTCTATTTTATTTACACTGTGTTGTGCACTGTCACTTGAAATAACTTATAAAACTATTTTCCATTGTTCACGTATATTTACATTCATTACTTTCACTTGCTGTTTACACATTATTTACAATTCCACTTGCACTGTTTTACTCAATAGAAAGATCGTAGTCACTCTTTTATCAATTGTCAGCCCTTTACCTCTTTCCACACGAGGTTTAGTAGGGGGTGAAGGTCACAGAGCCATTTGCATGGGGGTGAAAAAAGGCCTTGAAGTCAGCAAGAAGAAACATACGTCCCCTCACTTCTAGCGCTGATATGATTGGCAGGAAATCTAGACAATACATTATAAATTTGGTAGTTCCAGGTGAATGTAAATATCACTTAGGCTTCTCCCTTCCCTCCTTACATGTATATTTATTACGAAAATAGATTAGAGGCCTACTTAGGAGATATATAATCAGAGCTACCAATGTTAAATCTTGAAACAGCTTTGTGTAGCACTGATATGATTGGCAGGAAATCTAGACAATACATTATAAATTAGGTAGTTCCAGGTGAATGTAAATATCACTTAGGCTTCTCCCTTCCCTCCTTACATGTATATTTATTACGAAAATAGATTATACGGCATATTTCAAGGGGAAAAAAACAGCGAAAATTAGCGAACGAGTGCACGTGAGGTGTTGTCAGGTGATAATTAGCCAATTCCAGGTGTATGGCACTCTCACTTACCTGATTTCTTTCTTGTATATATTATTTGGTATAAGAATACGACATAGGGCTTATTTCAATGGATGAAATCAGTGAAAAATTCCAGGGAAGATTTACTTAGCGTAGCATGGCCGGGCAGGCGAGAGGATAGGGTAATGGAGGGGGGGTAGGGAGGGGAGTCAAGAACGGGGAGAAATGGCTAAATTGTCAACAATGGATGGGGGTACAGATGAGATTAGGAGTGCTGACTAGTGTTGGACATTGTCAGTACTGATAGATGATACAAGCCCCCACTTGGAAGCCCGGGTGAATTCAAAATAACACAGAATCACAAAAGCGACGCCCCGCGGTATGATCCCTTGCTCCCAAGCGTCACGAAAGTGACGCCCCGCGGTTAAGGGGTTAATGCTTGACAACACCACTGTTTTCACAAGTACCAATGATGTCAACTTCAATAAACACTTCACTGTTTTCACAAGTACCGAAATATACAAACTTCACTGCACTACACTCAAACTGAACTGAACACCAACTGACTGAAACCTGACCTAGTCTCTTCTCCAACCTTATAAATATTTGCACTGTTCGAGAACGATCTACTTTTCCACAGCTCTGGTGTATTCCAGAGAGAGAGAGAGAGAGAGAGAGCACAGTTACCAACTCGAAGACAACCAAAAAATGCAAGTTTTCTTACAGTGCATAACAGTATAAATTATTTAAGATACAAACTTAATTTCAGTTACATAATTTAACAATCACATAAATAAAACATTATAAAGAAAAACGAGCAGAAACATTAAAGCATTACTTACGAAATAACTACGCTGGCAAACAGCAGGCAAACTGGCAACTCTGACTCGTACCAGAGCTAGCTACCGTAAACATCGGGAAACATTGAGAAACGTCTCGGCTACCTAACTGGCAAATCTTGCTTCTTAACAATAAGAATAGCTCACAGTTAACTCGTCAATAATGAGGTACCGAGAATTGTTGAAATTTGCTCTCACAGTGAGACAAGGGAAAATAAAAGGCTGACTATATATTGTTACATCCCCACCCCACACTGCCACAGGCTCCAACAGCAGAAGTTCAGTGCAGAAAGGACGTTGCCCAGCGAGTTGTTCTTCCTGTGGTCAGCCTTCAGGTGTACAGCACAAGATCAGCTGAGGCGTTGTAAATAAACACTGGCTTCTTAAAGTTCACTGTCTTCATTTTCCAAATGGTTACACCTAATGCTTTCCAACTTCACTTCACTATTCTCACAAGCACTGGAGCTAGATACACTCCAATGACTGCTATTATACCCAATGCTTAACAGCACATCACAGTTACTACATTTAATGCACTTCACTGTTTTCTCTACCAATGATATACAAACTCCAATAACATGTCACAGTTTGCTACTGTTATCACAAGTACTAAAAATATACAAACTTCACTGACATTGCACTGACACTGCACTACACTCAAACTGAACCACAACCGACTGACCTGAAACCTGACTGAACCTGCCCTAATCTCTCCGAATCTTTATATAAGCTTGCTTTACTCTCGAAACTTCGAGTATACGCTCGACGGGCAACAGTTGCCAGTTCAGAGACAACCAAAACATGCCAAAGCTGTCTTACATTACACAACACTCTAAATCATTTACCGTACGAACTTAAACTACATAATTTAACAAGCAGTCACTTAAATAAAACATGATAAAGAAAAAGAGCACAAAAATTAATGCATTACTTACGAAATAACTACGCTCATGAACAGCAAGCAAACTGGCAACTGTGACTCGTACCAGAACCTGAACTACCGTACGCGAAATGCCGAGAAGCTTCTCGAACACCTAATTGGCAAATCTCGCTTCTTAACGAAAGAGAGAGAGAGAGAGAGAGAGAGAGAGAGAGAGAGAGAGAGAGAGAGATGCCAAACACAGAGGTCAACGATGCTTCCTGCAAAACTCTGAGACTTTATCATTGATTCCTCTATTTTCTCAAAACAAATTAATGACATGGCAATACAATGTACACAAAAGGTTGTGCTAATTAACTCCATACTGCATTTACTAGGCTGAACTTAGTTTTGGATATGTAGAAACTCGTAAGGAAAGGTGATAATGATATTACGAAGAAAATCAAACTAGTGATACAGCAATACATATTGACAAGCAAAGATCATTTATAACAGTGGTGATGGTAGGAAGAACACTTATCACTTGTTGCTGTAACTAAGTAAAAGTTCGTGAATGTGGCCTGGAAACAGCTTGCACATACTATTGCAGGGATGTAGCAACACACACACACACACACACACACACACACACACACACACACACACACACACACACACACACACACACACACACACGCACGCACGCACGCACGCGCGCGCGTTGTGTGAAGCAAGCAGCCTCTCAGTTCCTACGGCACAGGAGGGGTAGCAACACCACCTCACACGTTTAATGAAGGAAACACCCTATTATCAGTAATGTGAGAGGATGTAATCGCAATATAGGGCAGGTGGGCCGTCCATCTGCTTTGATTGGTGCTGCTATGGCTCTGTCCATCCCATATGGAAATGGTAAGCAGGTTGGAATGAACATGATGTAGTGATGGTTACATAATTTGTAGGCATAGTGGTAGTACTGAAACTAATAACAGCAGTACTGGTAGTAGTATTAGCAGTGTTGGTAGTAACATTAGTAGTAATATCTGCTATGTGTATACTGTAAATATCCTCAACACTAAGATAAGCATCAACAGATAAGGTTTTAGCTGAGTGGTAAACATTTCCGTAACTGTGTAAAGATTGAATTAGTTGGGGTGAAGAATGGGGGCTTAGGGAGTACAAAGGGGAGGGTGGGGCAGAAATTGTATAAAACCTGCCACCTGTCAATCGTCTTGTTAATAACCCTTCACCCCAACACCCTTTCCCCTCCTCTACCCACAGCCTTCTTACCGTGTTATATTTGTTACTTTATTCATCTTGACCCCCCCCCCCTCTCTCTCTCTCATGCCGTGTTATATTTGTTCCTCACTTCATTCCTCTTACCTGTCTCTCTCATCTCTACAATAATCTTATCTTCACTTTTCCTTCCTCTCTCATGTCCGCCTCTTCCTCCTCTCCCATTCATACTCTATCCTCTCTCTTATCACTTTCCATACATTTATAATTCTGTCTCCCTTTTCCGCGTTCTTCCCTCCCATTATCTTAACCTTTTCCCTTTCTACCTCTCCCTTCTCTCTCTCCCTCCTCCTACTTTCCCTTCCTCATACCTCTCTTTCCTTACATGTTTGCTCAGGCTTTCCATCCATCTCTGACGCCTTCTCCCCTTCCATCCTGCATCTCCACTCTCCTTCCATTTTCTCTCTATGTTTCTCTCCTTCCTTCTTTCTTTCCCTTCTCTTCTTTTCCTTTTTCTCATCATTCCTCCTTTCCTCTTCACTCCCCTCTGCTTACCATCTCTCTCCTCGCCCATTGATGGTGCAGTATCAGCTGTATATTCGCCTGAATAAAACCAAACTGGAATAGTTGGTTTGGCTGGTGTTACTGCCTTCTCACTCTCTCCTCTGAATGTTTAATAACCTTTTATAGGTCAGGACGAATCAGGTTACTTGATGGTGGATTGGGTTACGTTAGGTTACCATGGGAGGGTTTAGGTAAGATTGGGTTGCACTGTACTGCATCATTATTGATCAGGTTGCTTTTGGCATACTGTATAATATATCGATTTCTTTGTTGTAGGTGAGGACTTGGTAAAATGAAGGTACATTTAAGAGTGATGCATAAGAGGAGTAATTAATCGTCCGCGCCCCGCAAGGGCTCGGGGGCGGGTATTGTTTTCAATCGGATTGTCTGTTTCTCTGTCTGTCTGTCTATCTGTTAGCAACTTTAAGCGAAAACCGCTGGTGCGACTTTGACTATACTTACAGGGATGATGGCCTATGGCCTTTTGATCACCTGATTAAATATGGGGCCATATTGGGCCAAGTTCCAGGCTGTAGGGTTAAAAAAAAAAAAAGGGGGGGGCGGGAGATTATAAAAATCATTTCTTCCTCATAACTTTTCAAATTCGACATATCAATATGAAACCAAAACCTAATGGTACATCTTTCAAATCTGCATCCTATAACATGCCCCATTACATCAGGAGGGTACCCTCCCAGCTAGCGGTAAAGAGGGTCAGTGTCAGGTGGTTCGGGACTAAAAATTCAAATGGACATAAAATCGAAAATTTTCACACGATTTACACCAAATTTGATATATGACATCTTTGGCTAGACATTGCTACTCCTCACTCTGCCCTAGGATGGGAAAGGAAGTGCGGATGATGATGATGATGATGATGATGATGATGATGATGATGATAAGATATCCATTTGTGTTTAAACGTCAGCACTAATATGATTGCCGGGAACGGATTTGCTGTACCTTGGCACCGCTTCTTGTTTCAGGCGTTTTAGCAGATAGATATTGCTCCTTCTCCTTCTCTTCCTCCTTCTTTGTGTTAGTTTCCTGTCCCCCTTTCACTTGTTCTTCTTTTTGTTAGCTTTTCCCAAAATCTCCCACAAGGGACAGATTAATAACCCTGCTGTTATAAATAAACTACCTCCCCTACAAGTAAGAAGGAATGTTGTCTCTCTTGCATTATTTTACAGATATTTTTATGGCAAATGCTCAGACGAAGTTGCGTCTATTGTGTCACCTCTCCATGCCTTCCCTCGTGCTACACGGGCATCTGGTAGCGCTAATGACTGGAATGTCACGCAGCCATATTGCAGTTTTGCTGCTCAGAACTGTTATATTCCCCGAACTGCATCTCTCTGGGACTCGCTTCCCCAGAGTTATTCTCCCCAGACTTCAATTTACAGCAGTTCAAGTCCAACTGTTACAGATATTTTATGAATGGAGGATGCCAGTAATCTGGTGTATGGATTAATTTTCTTAGTTCATTCGTGTTTTCTTCCCCTGCTCTGTTATTAAAAAATAATAATGTCGGAGAAATTATTCATGAGTGTCATTATCTTTTTGCGGGCCAATAAAGCAGCCTGGTCACGGAAGTCGAAACTCTGGCTGCCTAAAGCAGATGACTGGCTCCTTTATGATGACGTACCGATATCGATCATTAGCGTAATGGTTAAGATATTTGAGGAACATATGATTGTTCTCTCTCTCTCTCTCTCTCTCTCTCTCTCTCATTTTATCATCCATCTACACAAAACTCAGTTTCCTCCAGCCCTCACGTATTTTACTTTCATCCAACACTTTTTTACAAGTTCTCCCTCCCCATTCTCTCTCTCTCTCTCTCTCTCTCTCTCCTGTAACTTGGAACTAAATATCATCGAGATACCCTCTTCTCTGGTAAATCAAATAGTATGGGGTGCTAAAAACAAATTAGTTCCTTGTTTGAAGTGGCTTATTTGAGTTCAGTAGGAGTATTTGTGGTGACAGGAATAAATGACAAAATTCCTCATACCCAGCCAAAACTGCTTAAGATAGTAATTAACCTTTAATAGCAACAGGGCTGAATTAAATCATCTGACGTTTAAGGAATTAAAAAAAGGTTGCACACCTAGCCACAGGGATAATAAAAAATATTAAGACAGTTTTCAGCATGGTTTTAACCTAACACTTTATCCAATGGCCAAATTAGAGACTAAAAAGCGTCGTGGTACCCTACAAAACTGAATAGTAGCAAGAACAAACAAGTTTGAAAAAAAAAAAATACTGATATGGTTTTGATCATCTCGACTGTTCTAGCCAATATCACCTTCCCTGAACGTTTATAGTAGCAAGAACAAACAAGTTTGAAAAAAAAAAAAATACTGATATGGTTTTGATCATCTCCACTGTTCTAGCCAATATCACCTTCCCTGAACGTTTATGCATGGTAAGTAAGTAAATAGTAAGTAAATGTTTATTGCTTTATAGTCATACATCCATGCAGGTTATACATTTGAACATTACATAAGCAACGGTCTGTCGAGCCTAAGCTCCCTGACAGACATTTTTATAAATACTATATATAAATTGTGGTTGCTTTAGTTGGATATACCAGCTACAATCGTATGTGTATCAGAAAAAAAGTAAATTATTTAAATATAAACTACAACCTTATGATTATCGGAAATATACATGCATACACTCATACATATATACATACATACATTCATAAATAAATACATATACATCGATATACATACACACATATACTTTTACATATGTATTGTACATCCATATTCTCACATACACACATGTGCACATATACAGTATACCCACATACATATACACATAAACATACATATACATACATACACATATATACACATACATATACATATACATATACATACACAAATATAAACATATACATATATACACATATACATATACATACATACATATATACCCACATACATACATACATACACATACATACATACATACATACATATATATATATATATATATATATATATATATATATATATATATATATATATATATATATATATATATATATATATATATATATATATATATATTCTCAAAACACACACACACACACACACACACACATACACATACTATGCATTAATTGTATCATAACATATGGTGCTTTTGTTCTCCCCTAAATTATTACAAAATTATGTGTATTGTATGTATTGTTGACCCAACAAATAATTTTTCATTTCCCTTTTAAATGTTAGGATATTACTTGACTTAAGGAGATTTTTTTTATCTGTTGGTAAACCATTAAACAGTTGAGGGCCGAAAGATATTATACTGTTCTTGAAGAGAGTTGTTCTAAATTGTGGAGAGCATAAATTATTGCTATTACTACGAGTATTATGTGGGTTTTCTACAAACTTAAATATTTCATTCCCTACATAGACTCTTAAGGTCTTACACATCAGAAGTAATGTAAAATACTTATGAATATTTTCAAAGTTCAACAATTTTTTTTTTTGAAAATATTGGGGTTGTTGAATCGAATTTACCTAGAAAATATATACATCTTGAAATTTTTTTCTGAGCTACTATTATTTTGTTCAAAAATGAGGGCCAAGTACATGCCCATATGGATACACAGTACATGAGGTAAGGATAACATAGTGTATAATAAATGCTGACCATAGCCTCTGTTGTTAGATTATAACGGACTTTGTATAATACACCACACACTTTGGATAACTTTAAACATATTTCATCTATATGATATTTATACTGTAATTTAAATTCTCATCTATGAGTATACCAAGAAATTTTATTTTACTGACATTTTGTATAGTTTCACCATCAAGTAGTAATGGTGGCAAAGAATTTTTTACTGATCGGTTTTTAAAGAATATATATTTTGTTTTAGATACATTAAGCTTTAATTTATTAGATTTTATCCATTCATTTATTAAATTTAATTCCAAGAGCAAGTTTGATTGTAGGTAATTTATATTTTTGTCTGCTAACAAGAGGTTAGTATCATCAGCATATATCGTAAACTTAAATTTTGTGCTGGCATTTACTATATCATTAATGTATATTAGAAAAAGAAGTGGCCCAAGGATAGACCCTTGTGGTACACCTTTTGATAATGATTTAAAAGGCGAGAAATTATTGTTACAAAAAACACATTGCATTCTATTACTGAGATAACTATGAAATAGTTTTAGTGGGACACCTCTTATTCCAAAATGTTCCAACTTATCAGTTAGAATTTTGTGATCTAATGTGTCAAAAGCTTTTGATAAGTCAATAAATACCCCAACTACATAATACTTTTCTTCTAAGAACTTATAAACATTGTTAACAAACTGTAATATTGCGGATTCTATTGATTGATCCGTACGAAACCCATGTTGGTATTCAGATAGTAGGTTATTTTCCTCAAGGTAATGTATTAATCTAACAGCAATTACTTTTTCAAATATTTTACTGAAAGCTGGTAGTATAGAGATTGGGCAATAATTATTAATATCACTTCTGCTACCTGTCTTATATGTAGGAATAATTTTGGCCTTTTTTTAAGTGATCAGGAAACATACTTGTTCTCAATGTAAGGTTGATTATATGAGTCAAAGGTTTAGATATTACATCTGATGTATATCTTAAAACTTTGGGGGATATATCATCATAACCTGGAGCAGCAGACTTTAAAGCATTCAGGTAATTTTCAACTTCAGTCTGTTGTGCTGGAGGTAAGTATATTGAAAAATCAGGAGAGTTTTTTAAGTACCTGTTATGGTTGTTTTCCATCCCAGCTGATTCTATGTTAGAGATTTTTAAAAAATGTTCATTAAATAAGGTAGAGGTGTCAAAGCTAGGAGGCTTTAATTCAATAGAGTTCACAGAGGTTAAGTTGTTTGTTCTACCAAGTATTGAATTTATAGCTTTCCACTGGGATTTAGGATTTCCTTGACTTTCTTTCAATAAATCTTTGTAATACTTATTCTTTGCTGCTTTTAAAGTTGATGTCAGTTTGTTTCTGTATTGTCGATAATTTTTCACCATAGGCCAGTGGCCATTTTTTTGCCAGTCTCTCTAATCTATTTCTTTAATGCTGTTTTTTAAAGCCGTTGTTATATATGGACTAATTTCACATTTTCTTTTTATACGAACCATTCTCAATGGAAAATGCTTTTGATATAATGTATTATATATAAAATATGCTATATGAGTTATTGGGACAAATTGATGTTAATACATTATTCCAATTTACATGGACAAGGTCATACTTGAAGCACTCTAGTGCAGATGTTATCATTATCTTATTTATGGAATAAGTAACATCAGGAGTTCCATGAATACATTTAAACAGAGATTATTGGGAAGTGATCAGTAATGTCTGTTTGTATTACAGAGTTACCAATACTGAATTCGACTTGGGTTGTCCAAATGTGATCTATAAGTGTGGCCGACATGTCAGTTACTCTTGTCGGCTTTGTTATTACGGGAAATAAAGAAAAAGAATACATCACATTGATGAACTCAGAAACACAGTTGTCATTACTCTTCAACAAATCCAAATTAAAATCCCCTAATATGTAAATCGCTTGATATTGTTTATCATGGGCTAAGGAAAGAATTTCTGACATCGAATTTAGAAAGCTGTAAACATTACCACTTGGAGGCCTATAGATACATATGAATAACGACTTTTTATTCATAATAACAGTTCCAACACCTATACATTCTATAAAAGACTCCATTAATGAGAATTCTTTCTGTACTAACGAAAGGTAGTCATTTGAAATATATATTGCTACACCTCCACCGTACTTATTTCTAGAGTTTGTAAACATATTGTACCCTGATAGTTCATAGAGTGGAGCAAGATGTGGGTCTAACCTTATTTCTGTAAAACCAAGAATATTTATTTCTTTACATTCATTATACAAGACTGTCAGTAAAGTATTGAAGGTTTTTTGGAATTGATCGTATATTCATACTTGATATTGTAAAAGTATTGTTATTACTAGGCAGGTTTAGGTCGTCAACGTAGATATATTTTGATTTTGGAATATTTAGGTGTCTTAGGTGGGTGTATAATTTACTGATATCTAAGTCATTGTTATATTTATCTTCATGTATAATAAAGGGATCGAATTCCAAGTTATGGGAATCGTTGATGCAGCTCACTAAACTTGGATTATTTAGAACAGTATATTATTCATCATCACTTGCATTGGCAAAAGGTAGTTCTTCAGCAAAACCTATTTCGCTAAATTCTATGGATATAAATTGATCAAAAGTTTCAGTTAGAGTAGTAACTTATCTATTTCCTCTTGCGTTATCTGACGTTCCTTTGCTGCCGCTGTTTAGCGCTGCCAGCCTCGGCCAGGTCAACAGCAGGTTCACTGGAGACCTTATCAACAGCCCTTCCCGGAGCCACGGCAGCAGTGGCACCATTAGAGTCTTCTGATATTGTGTGTGAAGAATCAGCAGTCAAAGCTATCACACTATCGACACCATCAGACGCTAAGTCGACAGCACCTGCTGCAGCTGCTCCCTCACCTCCAGTGCTCAAAGTTATCCCTGAAGGTGTTTCGCTGTCATGTTCCCGAGCACTTCCCACTGTCACAGAACCACCAAAACTGCCGTCCGACTCTGTCGAGTTACCCCTACCGCCTGAGGTTGAGCAGCCTGCCCCTCCCGCTGATAATGATCGTTGACCACTTTTCTCCTTTATTATTAATTTGGTATATTTAAAGAACGCCATTTTTCCTTCTTGTCTTGCTTGCCTCAGCAGGTGAATCTGATTCTTCTTTATTTCCTGGGATGCCGAACAAAGGTGCTCATTAATGTATATTCCTGTACCCTTGAGTTTCCTGGCATTTCTCATCACTGCTTCACGATCCCCAAAATTGCTGAATCTTACAACAACTGTTCGAGGACGGGAGTGATCAAGTGGTCCTGCTCGGTGTGCACGTTCTACATTCATTGTAGGTAGTTGAAGCTTCTCTTCCAATAGCTTCATTACCGTTGCGGATGTTTGTTCCCAAGTTTCACCAAGCTTTTCTTGAATCCCAGTTATTCGTAAGTTGTTACATCAACTGTAGTCTTCTTGGTAGTTTAGACGTCTTTCGAGTTCATCAATTCTTGTTTTTAAACCTTCAATTATAGTTTTCTTTTCATTGTCTGACTTCCGAAGTGATTTTATTTCACCTTTATAATCTAACACTTCGGCCCGGGTGAACTCCAAACTCTTGATCAGGTCAGCAATTGTTCCTTCCATTGTCTGATTTCTGGACTTCAGTTGTTCGACGATAATGTCCATAGCAGTCCGAAATGTCCGATCTTGTGCTGCAAAGAGTACTGTGATAGCGTCTAAATCCATTGCCGTTGTTTTAAGGAAATTCACACTTCTTAGCACTCCAATATATTGCTTCTAAAGTGTGAGGAAAAGCCAAGATCTTGGAAAACACTTGCCAAGCTAAAGGTAGAGGAGCACCCTAGAGGCACGTCCGCTCGCAACCGTTGTATCCTCTTCATTACTTAAATAAACAACTGAAAGCAAGAATAAATTGAAAATTTTTTTAAAATTCTCACTGAAACTTAAAATAATCACTTTAGCTCTAAGTAACATCACTTTCCCTCTCCTATAGTCGAACTGTTGGCCAGGTAACATCGAAATACCCTCTGGCCCAGCTCATCTGCCTCCAGAGGGATGCTCAGTCTCAGGATTTGCGTACAGCTGGGTATTTCAGGACATTGGAGGAGACTGCCAATGAATAAACGTCGGCCTGAGTATTGGAGAGTGTTTGGGTCCTGTTACTGTAGTGCTGGAATCCACGCACCGGCCATTCTCTCACCCGAGAAAAATGTTAACCTCAATCCGCCTCAGAATGATTATATCAACCTCCATCCACACCAAAATTGATCATGGTTTTTCCATTGACCTGAAGTGGTTTTTTATTTATTCTTGGCAATGTCATGTATATAACTGGGCTTCTTAACACACACAAGTATGAACTTCTCTTTATTTTTCTGCCTATATCTTCTATTTGTTTATTTGCATATTTGTATCTGTCTGCCTACCGATATACCTATTGTAGTGCCAAGTGAAATTTCATTCTATCACCAGCCATTTATAAGTCGAGGTATTGCAAATTGTATCAGTCTCTATCCACTACAAAACGCATCCTGGCTTTTTCATTGACCCATATCATGTTTCTACATACAGATCGACAATGGTGTGAGGAAAATAGTGCTGTCTACCTCACTTAAGATACCGTATTGAATTTATATGGTCCTTCGCCCAAGTCAAAAGCCACCCTGGCTTTTCCACTAAATTTTATCATCTCTCTCTCTCTCTCTCTCTCTCTCTGGTCCTTCACCTACTTCAAAAGCCACTCTGGCTTTTCCACTAAATTTTCTCTCTCTCTCTCTCTCTCTCTCTCTCTCTCTCTCTCTCTCTCTCTCTCTCTCTACCGTATATATATATATATATATATATATATATATTTTACAGTGTCATGTTGAAAACTGGTCTTTCTTGCACTCGTATTTACATATCACCGATAAAGATGGGGTAAAATATATGTTTTCTAGGGATCACCTAAAAATTATTCTACAATTCAAAAGATACTTCTCAAAAGGTAAATGCAGTATCCTTATTTGAAGTACTGTATTGCAAATTGGCCAAAAGATTTAAAAGAAACTTATGAAAATCAACTGACATTTCCAAACTTGAGGCAAAACTCTGATTATATAGTAAGAAAAAAAAATCATGACAGAATGTCTTATCCCAAGTGTCCTAAAGATTCAGAATTATATCATGGTCCATCTGCACTAATACTTATCATGGCTTTTCCATTGATTCATAGTACCATCCTATGTATATATGGGTACGTTGTGTAAAAAACTGGACTCTCTCGCTGGCGCCTGTAAGTCACGATATTGCAAATTGATGTGCCACTCAAAATCGCGGCATGTGATGTACTGTAGGCTATAGGCAGGGCTGAGCAGGTCATGTGTCGACTTGTGCCCTCACTTTAGTACTCAAGGGATCATTTTCTTATCAGCTTATCAGGCCTTCTTGCACATCTTTTTTTGCATTTTATTCTGAATATTACACCTTAATTTCGTCCTGTAAATTCTGCCTTTTTTGTATCAACAAAGTGTTCATAATTGCTCTCAATTACCTCTTCCTTGGTGATTAATTTACGTCTTATACCTTAATCCCTTCCATGTTATTTATGGCTTTAACACCAGTCCAGCAGGGCAGTACTCCCGAGGTGGATGGAAAGCTGATGACAGGGAGTGCTGGAGCTCCCGTTTCATCAGCCCACAGGACTAGTTCCTGACCATCCTCCTTTGCTGAACTTTTTCAGTGTCTCAGTTACACAGAGAGTATGCCAGCACGCTCTCCAGTACAAATTTCTCTAACTATCTACACCAGACTATATGCACAGTACACACTACACTTCGTATTCAAAATTTAAAAAAATGGCGTCTCTTCACCAAGCCTTGGAGTCCCCAGGGGAGGGGGACCATAAATGCCCCCACCATCTGCCCCTCTCCCGGTGACGACTCGAGGTGCCTGGAACCACTGTCTGACTCTCTTCTTCTTCATTTCTGCAACATTCGCGGCCTTTCCTCTAACTTTCGCTCTGTTGAGCACCACCTCTCCTCCTCTAAACCTCACCTTCTTTTACTAACGGAGACTCAGCTGTCTGAGGCAACTGACAGCAAACCCTATTCTGTATCCTCCTATTTTCTCTATACACATTTCAAAGCCAAAGGTGGCTGTTGTGTATATATACGCAACGACTTATCTTGCTCTTGTGTTCTTGAACTCGATTCTTCTGAATTCTCTACACTCTGGCTTCGGCTTTCCTGTCATTCTCTGACTAAATATATCTGTGCTGTTAATTATCCCCTAATTCTACTGACTATCAAAAATTCTTCGACTATCTTACTTCTACGATGGAACACATTCTATCCATTTCTCCTTTCTCTGAAATCTCCATTCTAGGAGATTTCAATGTTCACCACCACCTTTGGCTCTCCTCTCCTTTCACGGATCCACCTGGTGAACAAGCCTACATCTTTTCTATCCTTAATGACCTAGAGCAGCTTGTACAGCACCCTACCCGTATCCCTGACCGCCTTGGAGAGAGCTCCAACATACTTGACCTCTTCCTGACAACTAATCCTTCTGCTTACTCTGTTAATCTTTTCTCTCCGTTGGGCTCCTCCGATCACAACCTTATCACCTTAACCTGTCCTATCACTCCGATACGGCCTGTGGACCCTCCAAGGAAACGTCGTCTATGGCATTTTGGAGCCGCGGACTGGGAGGCCCTTAGGCAGTACTTCTTTGATTTTCCCTGGAATGATTATTGCTTCCATGGCCGTGAGCCATCTGAGTGTGCCTTGCGCATTATGGAGGTTATTCTCTCGGGCGTGGAAGCATACATTCCTTTCTCATATCCTTTGACTAACGCAAGAAAGCCTTGGTTTAATCACGCTTGTTCTAATGCTGTCCGCAACAAGGAGAGGGTCTACAAAAGTTACCGGAGCCAACCCACCCCTGAATCACATCATCTTTACATTTCTGCCCGGAATCGTGCTAAGTCTGTTCTTCGCTCTACTAAAAATAATTTCATCCATACTAAATACTCTCAACTCTCCAACTCGAATTCGTCCCGCTCCTTCTGGCACCTTGCCAAGAATCTTTCTAACAACTTTACCTCATCATCCTTCCCTCCTCTTTTCTACTCTGATGGTTCTGTAGCTATTTCTTCTACTGATAAAGCAGATCTCTTCGCACAGACTTTCTCCTCCAATTCCACCTTAGACGATTCCGGTACTGTTCGTCCATCACTTCCCCCCTCTGACTTCCTCATGGCTGACATTAAAATTTCTTCAGTTGATGTATTTTCTGCCATCACTGGCCTCAGTACTAACAAGGCATATGGGCCTGATGGGGTCCCTCTTGTTGTTCTCAAGAACTGTGCTTCTGTGCTTACACCCTGCCTAGGGAAACTCTTTCGCCTTTCTCTGTCAACTTGTACCTTTCCTTCTTGCTGGAAGTTTGCTCCCATTCAGCCAGTCCCAAAGAAGGGTGACCACTCCCAACCCTCCAACTATCGTCCAATTGCTTTAACGTCCTTTATTTCACAGAGTGGGGTTTCACAGAGTGTGCAGTGAGGTTGGATGGTGAGGATATGGAGAATGTGAGTGCATTCAAGTACTTGGGTAGTGTGATGAGTAAGGATGGAACTTTGGGGGATGAAGTACATGAAAGGGTACAGCAGGGAAGAAAGGTTGTTGGTACACTGAAAGCAGTGATGAGAAATAGGGAGGTGAGTATGGAAGTTAAGAAGACACTGCATGATGGTATTGTGATCCCTACCCTGACGTATGGAAGCGAGGCGTGGACCTTGCAAGAGGGGAACAAGTCAAGAGTGAGAGCAGTGGAAATGAGTTACTTGAGAGGAGCATGTGGAGTGACATGGAGGGACAGGTTGACGAATGAAGAAGTGAAGGAACGTTGTGGGGTAGATGTGGATTTGGTTGAAAAGATTAGGAGAAATACACTGAGGTGGTTTGGACATGTGGAGAGAATGGAGAATGAAAGACTGACTAAGAGGGTGTATGTAGGTGAGGTGGAGGGAGGGAGAGGGAGGGGTAGACCGAGGATGAGGTGGAGGGATGGAGTTGAGAGGTATATGAGGGAGGGCGGGGTGAGTTGGGGGGAGGGGAGTCAAATGGTGGGTGACAGAGTGACTTGGAGGCGTTTTGTCTGTGGCCACCCTTTGCGGGATTAGGGCGTCGGGCTATAGATAGATAGATAGATTTCAAAAGTTTTCGAGTCAATTCTCAATAGAAAAATTTTAAGGCATCTTTCCTATCACAACCTTCTTTCCGATCGTCAGTACGGGTTCCGTCAGGGACGCTCCACTGGCGATCTTCTCACCTACCTTTCAGACTCCTGGTCATCCTCCTTTCAGGACTTTGGCGAAAGCTTTGCCATTGCACTTGACATCTCAAAGGCTTTCGATCGAGTCTGGCATAAATCTTTAATTTCCAAACTGCCCTCCTACGGTTTCTATCCTTCTATCTGTGCCTTCATCGCTAGCTTCCTTTCTGGTCGTTCTATAGCCGCTGTTGTAGACGGCCATCGTTCTTCTCCTAGATCTGTCAACAGTGGTGTTCCTCAGGGCTCTGTCCTATCACCAACTCTCTTCCTTTTATTCATCATTGACCTTCTAAGCTGTGCATCTAACCCTATCCACTCATACGCTGATGACTCCACCCTTCACCTTTCCATTCGGTTCCCGCAATGCCTATCTCAACAGTTACTTCAACAAACAAGGGATGAGGCCATGGCACACCTAATGTCTGACTTGGCTCGTATCTCTGACTGGGGTAAAAATAATATGGTTGTTTTTAATGCATCTAAGACTCAGTTCTTACACCTATCAACCCGACAAAATATTCCACAGGTATACCCACTAATGTTTAATAATATTCAGCTTAATCCTGTATCATCCTTGAACATGCTTGGGGTTTCATTTACTCGGGACTTATCTTGGAAAGATCATATTACATCTCTTGTAAAATCTGCTTCCAAGAGATTGGGTGTGCTAAGCCGACTCCGCTCTTTCTTTACTCCTGCACAATAACCTCTGTCTCTTCGCCGCACTGTTGCATCTTTATCTCTTTTGTATCGCTACTTTAATGGTCACTGCTCCTCTGAACTGTCTGCTTGCATTCCTCCACCTCTACGACGGCGCGTAGCACCCGTCTGGCAGCAAACTCTCATCCCTTTTCTGTCCAACTCTCTAATGCAAGAGTTAACCGTTACTCCCAGTCTTTCATTTATGCAACAGGTCAGCTCTGGAACTGTCTCCCTCTGTCTGTATTTCCTGCTGCCTATGATCTCCAGTCTTTCAAACGCAGTGTGTCCAGGCATCTCAAAATGATCGGATCTTGAATTTGGCTCTCTATTGTATTTTGTTTTTCTCTTGGAGGGAACTGTTACTGCGGGCTCATGGCCTTTGGTTCCTTCTTCCTTGCATAAAAAAAAAAAAAAACATACTTTGTTCGAAGCCTGTTACTCATGGATGACACCTTAATGTTCTCTTGTATGTTACCTTTACCTTTTTAGTATCATGGTGGGATGAAGAGGTTAAGACAGCAGTGGATGAAAAAAGGAAGAAGTGGCTAGACCGGTTACAGGACAGGGGTTCAATTGAAATAAGAACTGAATACTGTATATTGAGAGTAAGAAGCACATACGGAGATTAGTGAAGAGGAAAATGGAGGAGGTAAATGATGATCTTGGAAGAAAAATGGATGCGAACTACTCTGAAAATAGTAAGTTATTCTGGAAAGAGGTACGAAAATGTAGAAATGAAAGCAGAAAGAAGTGTGAAGGATGTAGGTGGTAGATTATTATTGTCCAGATATTGAAGTATGAGATGGTGGTGTATCTGGACAAATTACGATAACTGATGTGTTTTGAGTGACGTGGAAAAACTGTGAATGCCCGATGCGCTGATTGTGGGTGAGTTTATCTGAAGCAAATATGAAGTTGCAATGCTAATGAATGTCATGATTTCTTATGATAGCCATTTCACAAGGGACTGTTCCAGTTGGCTGAAACGTGAAAATGTACACAGGGCAAAGGTGAACAGCATATAAGGATGTACGACACTTTCGTTCATTCGTTTGTTTCACTAGCAAAAGTGACAATGTGTTGTCTCTTGGAGACCATGATGAGTTCGGTGTTCGTGTTGATGTTGATGATGACCAAGGTGTCATTATTCTTAGAAGGAAAAGGTATAATTGATAGACTGGGAACAGATTATCGGTTATGAATAGCACCTGACTATTGTACTGTACTTACACGAACTTTGCCCACCTTAGCTACAAACATTCACTATACCATCCTAATCACACACATAAATACTTCCAACCACTGCCTGAGATGGTTTTAAACATGAGCACAAATAATAAGATAACTTCACCTAAGTTAGAAACTATGCAATTAATCAATGAAGCTCTGGGAAGAATTGAGTGTAAGTACTGTATGTTCAGTCCATATTATGTGTATAGCCCAGCTCCAGTTGATTTATAATTTTCTCCATTATATTTAGTATACTATTATTGACTGCCATCAAAAACAATATCGTAGTTGTCGCTGAGCTTTTCCAATAGTGTGTTAGACTGTAGGGATTTTAAGTAGAAGAGAATGTTTGTTGTACTTGTGGATGGCAGGAGAAAGATATGGATGGTTCTGGGGTCGTTTATTTCTTCAGAGGCAGTGTCGCACAAGAACAGTACTGAGGCGAGAGCAGTTTTATGTTTGCTAACTCTGCACGCTCTGTTCCTGCATTTCCTCTCCGTCTCTCTCCCCCAACCCTTTCTGCCCTGTCTCTCCCATTTCCCCTGTATATGACTGGTTGTGTCACGTGTAAGGGCACGGGTGTGTGGAACTTCCCAAGCCTGGAGAGTTTCCCATCAAGCATCACACTGTGCTGTGTGTTAAATCCCTAATTAAGAATGTGCAGCGTTACTTTCTTTAGCCCTCTTGCTTAGGCACAACTTTCTTCTAACCTCTATATTACATATATATGTTACTAGCTATTTTGTAGTGTGTTACATTTTAGTGTCCTGACATCAGGACCAGATGGAAAGTATATTTTGAAAGCCTGATGAATGGGAACAGAGGGAGCAGAACCACTGTAAACATGGTTGGTTTTGGGGGGGTTGTGGAGAAGGAATGCAGTGCTAGGAAACGTGACCCTCGCACAGGTGACGAGCTCTGTGAGGCGGCTGAAAAATGGGAAAGCAGCTGGGGTTGATGAGGTGTATGCATTGATGATTAAGTGTCGTGGAAAGAGGGGAAAAAAGTGTCCGTAGGAGATATTTAAGACGGAATGGATTAGTGAAACTTTTCCAGCTGAGTGGAGAAAGTCTGTAATTGTACAGAATCGTATATTACCTTCAATGCTACAAATATTCCCATTTCCAAAAGTATTGAAATTCTTGGCATCTCGCTTAACAGTGCCCTCAGCTGGCCCTCTCATGTCAGATCGCTTGCTAAAGCCGCCTCAAAGAAACTTGGATTATTGTACAGAGTTTGTAACTTCTTCACTGACGAACAGTTAGTTATAATTTATAAGAATCATGTGCGCTGTCAGCCTGAATACTGCTCACCCTTGTGAAGCGGATGTGGAGAGGTTGCATTAAAACAAGTAGACAAAATTCAGAACAAAGCTGTTAGAATTATTAATAACCCTGCTATTACTAATAAACTACCTCCCCTACAAGTAAGAAGGAATGTTGCCTCCCTTGCGTTATTTTACAGATATTTCTATAGAAAATGCTCAGACAAAGTTGCGTCCATGGTGCCACCTTTCCATGCCTTCCTTCGTGCTACACGAGCAGCTGGTAGCGCTCATGACTGGAATGTCACTTAGCCATACTGCAGAACTTCTGCCTATCAGAAATCTTTCATTCCCCTAACTGCATCTCTCTGGAACTCGCTTCCCCAGAGATGTTTCCCTCCAGACTTCAACTTATTGCTGTTCAAGTCTAACTGTTACAGATATTTTATGAACAGCGGACACCAGTAATCTGGTGCATGGATTTTTTTTTTTTAATTCATTTGTTTTTCCTTCCTCTGTTCTGTTATTAAAAAAAATAAATAAATAAAATAAAATAAAGGTAAGCGAAGTGAGTGCAAGAAGTATCGTGGTGTAAGTTTATTGAGTGTGGTAGGGAAGGTTTATGGAAGAATTAATTTAGAGAAAGTAAGAGAGATATTAGAAGTCCTAGTGAACGACGAACAGGGTGGCTTTAGGAGTGGCAGAGGATGTGCAAATCAAATATGTGCAGTGAGACAGATAGTGGATAAGGCTTGTGAGAAGGACCATAAGGTGTTTATGGCATTCATGGATCTGGAAAAGGCATACGACAAAGTAGACAGAGAAGGACTGTGGAAGATTTTGCGCATGTACGGTGTACATGGTAAGCTGCTAGATGCCGTCAAGAGTTTTTATGATGGTAGTTTAGTATGTGTATGGGTTAATGGGCATCTAAGTGAATGGTTCACGATCAGTGTGGGCGTGCGACAAGGTTGTGTGATGTCCCCATGGTTGTTCGATGTATATATGGATGGGATTATGAGAGAAGTAAAAACACGGGTAATGGAGAGGGGGATGGCGTTGGTAATGAATGGTGATGGATGGAATACCTCAGATTTGTTGTATGCTGTTGATGCAGTACTACGTGCAAATACCAGACAAGAACTTGGTAGACTAGTGCAGTTTCACTGATGTCTATGGGAGTCGTGCCTTGAGAGTAAATGCAGAAAAGAGTAAAGTGATGGTTATTGAGAGAGACGGTGACTCTCAGTGCAATGTTACAGTGAATGGAGAGAGACTAGAATTGGTGAGAGAGTTCAAGTACCCGGGTACAGTGATAGAATAGAGAGGAAAATGTGCAAAAGAAGTGGAAAGTAGAGTGACACAAGGAAGAAAAGTAACTGGTGCAATGAAAGCCTTCGTAAGAAACAGAGGCTTGAGTGTTGCAGCTGCACGAGGCTTATATGAGGGAATATTTGTGCCAACTTCAACATATGGACGTGAGACTATGGTGTAATATGAAAATGAAAAGTCAAGAGTGAGAGCAGTGGCACTGGGGCTGCTGAGGAATGTATGTGGTGTAGAGAGAATGTACAGGATACGAAATAATGTGATTCGTGAAAGATGTGGAGTGAAGAAGTCTGTGGGCACCACAATCAAAGAGAGTGTACTGAGATGGTATGGTCATGTGGAGAGAATGGAAAACAATAGAATAGTGAAAAAGGTATATCTGAGCGAATTTTAAGGAGGGAGGAGGCGAGGTAGGCCAAGGAGAAGGTGGAGGGATATGGTGGATGAGTGTGTGAGGAAGGGAGGTTTGGAAGTAGGTGAGGTTAGAGGACTGACAAGACATCGAGATGGGTGGATGAATATTGTGAGGAGAAGCGCATGATCAGGGGTTTGGCACCCCTTTTTAACGTGACAGCGTCAGGATTGACTCTTATCGAATAAGTTTATGTGAAGCTACAGATGTGTTAAATGTTTTTGGCGTATCAGATAGAGCCAGGATTCTGGGGTCTTGAATTGGTGAGCGAATGGATTGGACAAATTTGGGCTGTCTGGACATAGCTACTCCTCACCCTGTCCTAAGGTCGGAAAGGAGGTCCGGATGATGATGAAGATAATGATGAATGATCGTTTGGAAACATATTAATGAGAATAGGATAATTTCAGGCTCTTGAGACTTACTCTTAACTGACTAAAATCATGTAATATTTACTAGAATAGAATGAAAGAGATATGCCGAACAAGAGAGGGTCCATGGAGATGGTTTTAACATCCCCAGACTTCCGAGACTCACTCAGCTGATTAAAATAATTTTGCGACAGATAATAATCGGGACAGAGTTGTTTCAAACATGAAAGCGTTAATACCGCCAAAGTTTGTATAAATATTGTACAAGAGAATACTAATGTACCAAATACCGAAAGAAAATGATTAGGGACAGGTGCTACGGACCCTACCATGTCCAGAAGAAACCGGCCGCATTCTAAGTGGGATAAGAGATATCACTGCACCTTCTATCCTGCTGTTTAATCTGATTGCATCTGTTTATCCTCCTATGCTTTATCGATGCAATGCGGCATTAAAATTATATAAATAAAAGACAATCAGGGTGTAACTGGCACAATAAACCCCTGAGACAATGGTGGTAAGAGGCCTACCATTCCACTTAATATAAGTTCTGTAAGGTTGCATTCTAGGGACTTAAGAGATTTCTCAACATGTCTTCCATAGCACTTTATTCAGCACATTATATATTAACTCTACCCTCTTGTATGTTACTGATTTACTCCATGTCGATACTGAAACGACATAAATAACATACAACTTTAAATAACCTACACGAGAACGATAAGGCATAAACCATAAGCATAAATCACTTAGGAGGACGTGCTACGAAGTCTACAGACCCACGATGTTGAACTTAAGGCGGATAGAATGTGTGTGTGTGTGTGTGTGTGTGTGTGTGTGTGTGTGTGTGTGTGTGTGTGTGTGTGAAGTTTTTATTTGTCTCAGTGGAGTTTGCCGATGGGTGTTTGTATTTTTGTTGCGCGCACGTGTGTGTGTCGGGGGGGGGGGGAGTTATTTCGGCCTTTGGCTTGTGTATTTAAGGTCAGGCTGTTTCGCTTGTCTTTGAGGCCGATATTTGGTTTGGGGGGTTCTGTTTACTCGATGATTTTTACTTTGCTTACTCTCCTCTGTTTGCTCTTTGCTATCTATACCGGGTGGTCTTAAAGTAGTTCATTGAAATGGTCTATTGTGGGTATCTAGAAAGGCATCCTGAATAAAAGAACAATTTCGTGTATGATATAGCAGAAACAATCTGACAGTGAAGAAATAATTTGTGTACTAATACTCTTTTGCTGAAAAAAAAAAAAAAATCCACAGAATTCGTTTTTTTGTTGATACCCGGGGGGTCGAAAAGTTTAAGAACAAAACTGATCGAGATTACTCCTGTGTTAAATATTATCTACTTAATCTTTCTACAGCTGTTTGACCCATTGCTTTGTAATTTGCTGCATCTATGTGTTTACAACTTGCTATCAGTTGTAGGCTATTCAGTGTATTCTTGTGTTTCCATCGACAGCATACGGTATACTGTTTACCTTATTTAGTCCCATTTACTGTTAGCTCTCATTTTGCTAACTATACTGTTTCTTTTATACTGTATCCTCTGCCTTATCAACTTTTTACTGCTGTGTTATTTTCATAAACGGTTTCGTTTGTCCAGAGTGCTTGGTTTTGCTTATTCTGTGTACCGAAAGTCAGATTCGGCCTGCAGTCCACTGGGTTCTGATTCTGATGACCCTGAGGTTACCACTACTTCCACCGGCGATCACTTTGTACTTTTCTTTATTTCTTCAGTGGTGTTTTTCCTTTGTATACTTATAAGTCTGTACCAGTTCTGCTTTTATTCTCTTCATCTCACCTCCATTCTACTGCTGCTTTTTCCTCTTCCTTTTTATACATTATTTACTTCATTAATGGACTTTTACACGCATTCTGCTGTCAGTCTTATTCACTAATAAATCTACATTCTCCCTATAATGCAGTGCATTTTACATACAGATTTAAGTAAACTTTTGCAGTTGTTGAATTGCTTTCATACTTTTTCTGCTGGAAGGGTATTTGCTTCTGCCACATAACCACTTCACTCCGATGATGTATATGCTTTACTACTGGTACCACCAGACAATTCTATTTAGCTCTGAACAGATTACAACCTTAAAGGATACATGTAACCTTCAATAAGCCTGTCACTACTGGTAATCTACCTTAACCCACCCCATCCCGATGTTTTCTGGGCAGGGGTACGCCCCAGTCCCGACATTTTTGGACCTTTTTTTTTTAGGCTCAAACATTCGCTTTTGGTGAGAAACATCGAAAATTCATAGAGAAATCGCTCACCTGAGGTTTAAAATACTTGATCCAGATACGAGTACCTCCTTACCTGACTGGGTTTTCTAACAGGCTGGCACCAAAGAAAACAAGTTCTATGGGAGGGTAACTATTTTATCCACTCATAAACAGTATTTATTTATTTATTTGGTACGAATTTATATGTAAAGAGTATATTGGTTTTCAGACAGTAATATAGGCATTATAAGCATTGTTTCACTCACTAACTCATCACCATTCATGACCTTTTTTCCCACATTACCTGATCATCATTTCTGACTGTTTCTTCCTCTAATGCTACGTATACTTTGTCCTCCACATTGTCATCGATTGGGGAATCACTCTGGCCCTGAATGTCTTTATTGGCCAGGTCACTGGTAACAGGTGAATTGCCGAGACAATGGCGTGCGGGGGGGGGGGGAAGGTTATGTGGTGTACGGCATTGTTCCTGCTTGGCATCTTGTAGAGGAATAGAGGAAGGTGTCCCATGTATACGTGCCAAAAATCACTCACGAAATCACTCGTGAAAATTGAAAATTGTGCAAATTAGAGACCTTGCAATGTTGCTACGTTAATTTACGTCTCTGGGATATGAGTGCACATCATGTGAGGACGTGAATTCACGTCTCCAGGACGGGGTGGGTTAAGTTGAATAAAACCATCAAGAGGTAGCAAGAATAAAATATTTTCGAAGATGAAGTTGAGCACTGTTGCGCACTTGAGCTAGTTCATTTGTTCGTCCATCGGAGCTCTAGCGGCTGCTCTTATGAATGGTTTTCACAACCGAAGTGTCAGTGAATGCGTACCACCTGATGGCGTGTCTTCAACGGAGTTGTCAACACGGTGAGAACAATCCTAGTCACATTGAATAAAAACGTCTTTATTTACAAGACTATGCAACAGTGGAAGAGGTATTGTCACGGGGTTTTTAAAATATCACGGGGTTTTTAAAATAAATGCTAAATATTATTTAATTGATAATAATGTTCAATAATATTGACGAGCAAGGACAATGATTGTCTTACTAAATCAAGCAACGATTACTTAACACTGACTTGCTTCGCACGATTCTCTAAGAACGAGAATTTATAAACTTTCTCAACAGTACACAGAAGAGACTAATTACTCACAATTGCTGAATTACTGTACTGTTAGCCTCTGGAGAAAGTTACTTCACCCCTGACAATAAATAACTAATACTAATAATAATATCAGGTCCTTGCTGATCCTTAAACTCCTGGCACAACGGATTTTAAGTTAATACAAGACTGGTCTAAGTACCAGTTATGAATAGTAAAACGTCTATGCAAGCTAGGAGCTATGTGGGAAATAAGCTTAATTGGGAGAAATGAAACAAGATTTTACTTTACATTAAGCTCAAGAAAAAGAACTGTTAAATTTATTGATTACAAAAATAAATTTAACGTTACATTTCAAATCAAATCAAAGAGACCGCACTCACTCACTCACACAAAAGCTAAATACTTACGCCTAGGAAAAAACACCTTAACTAAACTCTTAAAACTAGGATTACAAAAGGAAATACCGGTCGATGAATGCTGTGTATCACCCGTGGGGGGGGGGAGGACTGGGCAACTGTACTAGTGGAGCTTGGGTGCTAGCTGACCTCTCACACTTCTTGAGCACAGGACCTTCTCCGTCACAACAAACACTAGACTGGGTAAGTCGTGGGAACAAAGCGGAGCACTAGGCCGCATTTTTCTAACGGTCAAGGCAAGCAGGGGCGAACAATAAAGAAATAATAGTATCGCTCAGTACAGCACTTAGTGACGTGCATTAAATCGGTCACTTTTGAAAACGGTGACGAATGTTTTGAAAAGTATACCCCGAAATGGAGAGAGAAACGGTTAACTGAGCGATACACAGTGAGTTTTCCACTAATAGTTCATGGCTTCTCACAAAAGGGGAATGTCGCGAATTTGATTCGTGACATTACGCCCCTACAAAATTAAATTTTTTCCTTATGGGAAAAAATTTGTGGATATATATGAGGCGTCTAGAGCCAAAGGGGCATCCCCACCAATATACTGGTTTTGAGTTAGGTAGGGGAGACAACAGGCTTAACCCTCTTCTCAGTGACAGCACTGGTTGCCATACAAGATTCGGCCTTCTGGACAGTGGTAGAGGGGCTCAAAGTCACGTGGGTTTGTCCATGCTGCCGGGCGAACAAATCAGAGCAGGCAGGCATCTAAGCCACACAGCCCAAATCAATCAGCATTCTCACTCTCTGCCACTCCCCCAGAGCAGCCAATCAGCAAGCGTGTGGCCCACCCGGTGTGCTGGTGAGACTTCCCTCCCGTATTAACTGAGGTGTCTAATTATTACGTATTGGATTTTTACTCCATTTATCGTAGATTATTGGTGACAAGATGAGCTGTTGTTATTGGGGTTGAAGGGGGGGTGACAAGGTGAGTTCATCACATAGTTGCAGTGAGGAGGTGGTGCCTATAACCTCTCGTAAGTGTCCGAAGTGTGTGGAGAAGTGGAAAAAGGCAGAAAGGAAGAGGAAAAGAGAGTGGTGAGGGGAGACAGCGGGAGGGGGCGTGGCACCGAGGAGGCAGAGTTGGATGTCGATCTCCTAGATGACGACCCCACCATTTAATCCCCCACTACCCCTTCTCAATTTACTTAAGCACTACACTACTTTTTTTTTTTTTAGTGTTATTATTTCAATCTATTATGGTAGAGGAAAAATAATAACTGCATTGATTACAGTTTTAGTCGTCAAAAACGTGAAATTACAGTAATAATTATTCGTTTATTAATATTAAGTGAACTGGAATCTTCAGTTAATAAAGTTTTGTACATTAATACATTCGTTGATGTTTTTTCTGCTATGTTTTTAAATCCCTAAAATATGTTATTATGCCCATTTATAAATTGGGGGTTTGGTTTACTGCATATTTTGTGGTTACGGTTATTACTGTTTTGTTTTTTTTGGCTGTACATGTAGAGCATAGGCGCTGATGATCATTTTGATGTATAAAAGGTCTGTTTATTGCCTTCTGGTTATGACGTTGCTATAAACACAACTTTAAAGCGTCATAACTCAAAAGTACATTTTGGCGCCGATGCCCCTTTGGTTCTAGACGCCTCATATATATGTACACATCCTAACTCAGTCACACAAGATTCACACTGTGGTGTGTGTGCTATCCTGCTACAGGAGAAAGTCACAGTCGCCAGTGAGCAAAAAAAAAAAACTCGTATTTATGTTACTAGAAGCAAGCTTGAGGGAAAAACTCCGTGACGATGGTGAAAATCCTGTACTCAGGTCAACTGAACGAAAATTCGCTACATTTACACTGACAACTAATTGTTGTGTAGCGTGGTGTATGTAATACACGGTGTAGGTGTGACAGTTGTAGTGTGACTGTACCTACATGTAAAATGACACAGTAAATAATAATATGGTGACGACGAAGGCAGAGGAGAAGAGGCGGCAGCATGCGGCAGACGATCAGCTGGTCCGCACAGCAAAACTGCTACACCCATTGCTGAACCTGCAAAACCAATTAAAGTGGAGCATCAAAAGCGTCAATGAGACAAAATTCTTATTACGTTACAATTACTCTCTCTGCCTAGCAATCAGTACATGCTACGAAAAGTACACTCGAGGTCGCCATTAATTTTAGCACACGATTAGTGTCGGCAAGTTGAGAATCCTTGTCCAAACTCGGGTCTTCCATAGCCTCGAACTACACACGGGTCCTCAACCTGTGCCTTAACCTACAGTTCTTATATTAATATCGGGAAGCTGAGAATCCTTGTGCAAAATTGGGTCTTCCATAGCCTCAAGTCGCCTCTGTGGAGTCTCACTTCCCCCTTAACCTACAGTACTTATATTAGTATCGGGGAGCTGAGAATCCTTGTGCAAACTCGGGTCTTCCATAGCCTCGAGTCGCCTCTGCGGAGTTCTCTCTCTAACATCCCCCTTAACCTACAGTACTTATATTAGCATCGGGGAGCTGAGAATCCTTGTGCAAACTCGGGTCTTCCATAGCCTCGAGTCACCTCTCAACTTTCCCCTTAACTTACGGTACATAATATGTATGTACAGGCCCTGGACATAATGTGTCCTGTGGGGCCAATGGGCGAGACGTCAGGTCTGCACCCACTTCACCACTACCCTCTCTCTCACCGTCTCAGAGATTACGGGTGTGGTTACAAATGGCACAGGAAGGGCATGTCCTTGATTAGTGGTGATACTTTGGCACACACTGCAGGAACGGACAAAACTATCTATGTCTCGTCCCATCCCTGGCCAGAAAAAGTCAGCTCGGATACGGCCCTGGGTCTTCCTTTTGCCCATGTGACCTACTGAGGCTGAACAATGACCCCATTCTAACACTGCTGGACGGTACTTGGCGGGAACGACAAACTGCAATCGAACCTCGCCCTCGGGTGTTCGTGACTCACGGTAGAGCCGTCTTTGTTTATGAAGGAACTTGGCTCCCTCCCCGTGAATACTTAATCACTCGAACCTTTTGTTTGTACCGCACGGCAGCAAGTGTCGGGTCAGAATGTTGTTCTTGTACAACAAGTTGGCTACACATCAGATCTTGCGGCGATTCAATGATCACTGGGGTGACAGAGTCTGGAGCCTCAGTCATGGCTCGTGTTACCGCAGTAGCTGAAGTCTGAGTAGCGTCATCATTGGAGCAACTATCCTTGACTCCGTGAATATTGCCAATGATGAGTTCAAATAAAGGTTCTGGCATGACAACTGCAAGTGTCATAGCAGTATAAAATGGAGATGCCACCTGGATACATGCCTCAGGGAACAATCTCACTAATCCATCAATAAGGTTTGCATGGATCTGTCGACCTGTATACTGCTCAGGCCGAACTAGACTCTGCTTGACAGAGCAACCTGAGGATCCATTGTCTCTCATGACCTTCACAGGAATGCCTCCCACAAACCCTGGCTGAACAAGGAAGGTACTGTCACCTGTGGGAGGGCCTGTGGAGGAAGCAGCTAGCCACTCATGAGGCTGCTGAATTGATGCGGCAAACATTGTCCCTTGTGAATTAGAAGGAGATGGAACATTGGCCATCTGTGGAGGGGGGTTCACTGTCACTGTGGGACTAGTGAACTGTGGGGAAGTACCCACACTGGTAGGGACGTGACCACCGTGCTGCTGCTGAGGAATGAAGGCTGCATTCGCTTCCAGCCTCTTTTGAGCTGGTGGTGAAAAAGTTTGTCCCGACGGTCGGTTGCGTGGCTGATACTGCTGCTGGATAGGGTACTTGTTGTACCTCTTCCACTCAGGTTTCTGAGTATTTTGCCCCTGGTCCTTCCACTGCGGTTTTGGACCTTGGCCATTATTCTGAGAATGGCCTTGTTGGTGGGGTTCAATCTGAGACGGTTTCCCAGATTTATCAGGTTTTCTGTTCCAGGTGTTTTGCTGCTTGCGAGTTTGATACCCGTATGCAGTAAAGAATGCGTCAGCCTTTTCTGCCATTTTGCTGGCATCTTTCACCTGGCAGATCTTAAGCTGTGCTATGAGCTCAGCAGGCCACGACCTCTCTAGCTGTGTACGCAGCATAAGGTCAATTATCCCCTCATGCGTGGAAGGAGTTTCATCTTTCTCCATCCACTCACTTAAGTAAGCTGTGCGACGATCAAGGAACTGAACAGCTGTCTCCTTGTCTTGGAGACGAGCTCGCATGAACTGAACTTTGGCGTCGTCTACTGTGAGACCATACGCCTTAATGAGTGCAGCTTTCATCATCTCATACGTGAGATTGTCTCCACGAATTCTGTGAAGAATATCGAGGGCAGGGCCCTCAAATAAACTAAGAAATTGGATCCGCTTAGCTGCCTCATCCAGTTGATACATGTCTGCCATGTCCTCAAAACGAGCTATGTACGGCTCGATTCACTCGCTTTCCTTGTATGAAGGAAGCTTGATGCGTGGGGTCGCCATAACATGTGCAGGGAGAACGCTCGTGGAGCTTGGACCAACTGCACCAGACGTGTCTGAAGCCAAGGAATCTCGCTTGAGCTTCATCATTTCAAGTTCATGTTTTTCGCGTGCTTCTGGCTCGGCACGTTCGTGTTCTCGTTCCCTCTCTCGTTCCTCACGCTGTTCTCGCTCATATTCCCGTTGTTCCCGCTCTTTTTCTAACTCGAGCTCGCGTTGTTTCTGCTCGTGTTCGCGCTGTTCTCGCTCGTATTCACGCTGAATCTTACGCTCTTCACGGGCATCATTCTTGCGCTGCTGCTCCTGATTATGCCGTGAGAGTATATACTCTTTAATTTCGGTTGGGTCCGAAAGACCCATTTCTTTGGCTTCCTGTAAAAATACAGTGGTAGCCATGGAGCTAATTTATTAAGTAAACCGAAACTGAGTACTGACTGCTTCGCAAACGAATGCTAATAAACACAGGTAAAGAGTACAGACACAAGCTAGTGGTGACCAGTCTTATCTAGTTAACTGGCAAAAAATAAATCAAAAATGTAAATGACTGAGAAGACTCAATAATAAACACAATGGGTACGGCGACTTCCCAGGAGCGAATAAAATCGTCTGGCGTTACCAAAATAAAGTACTAAATAGAGTTAAGTACTCTATGGATTAATAAAGCAAAAATTCACTTGCTAAATCAACGGTAACCACCAGTAAACTTGTGCCTATAAACTTTAATGATAAATTCCTAAATATGAACGAGTGAGCACTATCTCGTGAATAGCTTTAGAGCTAGGAGTTAATATCCTGGAATGAGGTCGCCAATTGTCACGGGGTTTTTATAATATCACGGTAATTTTGGAATAAATGCTTAAATATAATTTAATTGATAATAATGTTCAATAATATTGACGAGCAAGGACAATGATTGTCTTACTAAATCAAGCAACGATTACTTAACACTGACTTGCTTCGCACGATTCTCTAAGAACGAGAATTTATAAACTTTCTCAACAGTACACAGCAGAGACTAATTACTCACAATTGCTGAATTACTGTACTGTTAGCCTCTGGAGAAAGTTACTTCACCCCTGACAATAAATAACTAATGCTAATAATAATATCAGGTCCTTGCTGATGCTTAAACTCCTGGCACAACGGATTTTAAGTTAATACAAGACTGGTTTATGTACCAGTTATGAATAGTAAAACGTCTATGCAAGCTAGGAGCTATGTGGGAAATAAGCTTAATTGGGAGAAATGAAACAAGATTTTACTTTACATTAAGCTCAAGAAAAAGAACTGTTAAATTTATTGATTACAAAAATGAATTTAACGTTACATTTCAAATCAAATCAATGAGACAGCACTCACTCACTCACACAAAAGCTAAATACTTACGCCTAGGAAAAAACACCTTAACTAAACTCTTAAAACTAGGATTACAAAAGGAAATACCGGTCGATGAATGCTGTGTATCACCCAGGGGGTGGGAGGACTGGGCAACTGTACTAGTGGAGCTTGGGTGCTAGCTGACCTCTCACACTTCTTGAGCACAGGACCTTTCTCCGTCACAACAAACACTAGACTGAGTAAGTCGTGGGAACAAAGCGGAGCACTAGGCCGCATTTTTCTAACGGTCAAGGCAAGCAGGGGCGAACAATAAAGAAACAATAGTATCGCTCAGTACAGCACTTAGTGACGTGCATTAAATCGGTCACTTTTGAAAACGGTGACGAATGTTTTGAAAAGTATACCCCGAAATGGAGAGAGAAACGGTTAACTGAGCGATACACAGTGAGTTTTCCACTAATAGTTCGTGGCTTCTCACAAAAGGGGAATGTCTCGAATTTGATTCGTGACAGGTATCAGTGGAAAGAATGTCCAAAAAGCAGAAATTTATGCCACTGTCGCAGTGCACATACATCCCACCAGACAGACAGGTAGGTAGGTAGGAAGGTAGACTGGGAGGTAAACAGGGAGGCAGGGCAGGAGGTCAGGTGGGCTGGTAGGTAGGTAGAAAGTAAGATAAGCAGGAAGACTGGGAGGGAGGTAGTGTAGGGAATTAGAGAGGGAGGTTGGTGGCTATGTAGGTAGACGGAAAGGTAGGTATGAATGAGGGCAAGAAATAAGGATGTGCAACATGGAGTAGTGCTAAGGCAATAATGTGCAGCTTGATACCTCCCGGTGAACGAATCACAGATTCTAACAGAGTGGATGCCATACCTGAGATCATCACATAACAAAGAATCCACTGCGCACGGTAATGGTCATACCAGAATTCGTTTTCGGGACCCTAGCTGGACAATAAGCAGCTAGCATAAATATACGTCATCAGATTAGATGGGTGAAGATCAATTCTTCCTGTTCATTGGCTGCTTACTGCCACTATCTAACCTGCTTCTACATATTTCCCTTCCCTACTTTTACGTCCATATTTTACTCGGTTCTAAAGCGTTAAAGCAGTCCTCAAACAAACGAAAAAGAAATCTACTCCCCAATTACCCCAGGCCATACTCTCCAAAGCGAAAAAGAAAAATGCAGGAGAAGAAGCGAGAATGACCAGATTACCACGAGCTCAAACCAAAGCAAGGAAATTCGTCGTTGTTTTTCCTGAATTCCTTGGAGCAGGATGGGAGAAAGGCTTCTGGAATTTCACTTAAAAGTTTACCAAGATGCATTTTGCATTTTAGTCTTGCTGTCTCTGAGGATTTACATAGCTCACGAGATAACACCCCTTTCAGAAGCTGTTATACCATTTTCGCTCTAACTTGACCTAAAATAGCCATTTCTCCAGTTACTGTCGTAGTTAACCCAGGTAGCGAATGGGTTAAAGAAAAAATAAATGATAACTTAAGGAGACAGACGAGCCATCAAGAAGATAAATTCTTTTTCTTGTCAGTTTTGCGGGCTGTAGGGGTAACCTGTCACGGAGTTTTTATAATAAATGCTTAATATTATTTAATTGATAATAATATTCAATAATATTGAAGAGCAGGGACAATGATTGTCTTACTAAATCAAGCAACGATTACTTTACACTGACTTGCTTCGCACGATTCTCTAAGAACGAGAATTTATAAACTTTCTCAACAGTACACAGCAGAGACAAAGTACTCAATTGCTGTTACTGTTAGTCTCTGGAGAAAGTTACTTCACCCCTGACAATAAATAACTAATACTAATAATATCAGGTTCTTGCTGATGCTTAACTCCTAGGTGGTCCAACGGATTTTAAGCTTAATACACAAGACTGGCCTAAGTACCAGTTATGAATGGCAAACGTTTATGCAAGCTAGGAGCTATAAGAGGAATAAGCTTAACTGCGGAGTTTATATTACATTAAGCTCAAAAAAAGAACTGTTAAATTTATTGATTACAAAATAAATTTAACGTTACATTTCAAAATCAAGTTAATGAGATCGCACTCACTCACTCACACAAGAGCTAAATCCTTACGCCTAGGAAAAACACCTTAACTAAACTCCTAAGACTAGGAAAACGAAAAGAAATACTGGTCGATGAATGCTGTGTATCACCCAAATCAAGGGTGGGAGCATGGAGAGCTGTAGTCTAGTGGAGCTAGGGTTTGACCTCTCACACTGCTGGAGCACAGAACCTTTCTCCGTCAAAGCAAACACTGGACTGATCAGCTCGTGGGAAAGAAGGCTATCGCCACATTTTTTAACAGCTAAGGCAAGCAGGGGCGAACAATAAAGAAACAATAGTATCGCTCAGCAGAAGCGCTAATGTGTCACACAAAGACGATCACGTATGACAATGAAAAATTGATTTGACAAAGCTTCCGTCCGAATGAGCGGTTAACTGAACGATAACCTGGGATTCCGCTTGAGTTCGCGGTTTCCCACAAAAGCCAATGTCACTAGCCGACTCATGACATTACGCCCCATCAAAATCAAATTTTTTTCCTTATGGGAAAAAATTTGTGGATATATATATATGTACACATCCTAGCTCAGTCACACAAGATTCACACTGTGGTGTGTGTGCTATCCTGCTACAGGAGAAAGTCACAGTCGCCAGTGAGCGAAAAAAAAACTCGTTTTTACGTTAATTGAAGCAAGCTTGAGGGAAAAACTCCGTGACGACTGTGAAAATCCTGTACTCAGGTCAAACTGAGCGAAAGTTCGCTACATTTACACTGACAACTAATTGTTGTGTAGCGTGGTGTATGTAATACATGGTGTAGGTGTGACAGTTGTAGTGTAACTGTACCTACGTGTAAAATGACACAGTAAATAATAATATGACGACAACGAAGACAGAGGAGAAGAGGTGGCAGCATGCGGCAGACGATCAGATGGCCCGCACAGCAAAACTGCTACACCCATTGCTGTACTTGCAAAACCAATTGAGGTGGAGCATCAAAAATGTCAATGAGACAAAAATTTTATTATGCTACAATTACTCTCTCTGCCCAGCAGTCAGTGCTACGACGTACATTCGAGGTCGCCATTATCCCCCTTAACCTACAGTACATATATTAATATCAGGGAGCTGAGAAACCTTGTGCAAACTCGGGTCTTCCATAGCCTCGAGTCGCCTCTGCGGAGTTCTCACTTCCCCCTTAACCTACAGTACTTATATTAGTATCGGGGAGCTGAGAATCCTTGTGCAGACTCGGGTCTTCCATAGCCTCGAGTCGCCTCTGCGGAGTTCTCTCTCAAACTTCCCCCTTAACTTACAGTACTTATATTAATATCGGGGAGCTGAGAATCCTTGTGCAAACTCTGGTCTTCCATAGCCTCGAGTCACCTTTGCGGAGTTCTCTCTCGAACTTCCCCCTTAACCTACAGTACTTATATTAGTATCGGGGAGCTGAGAATTCTTGTGCAAACTAGGGTCTTCCATATCCTCGAGTCACCTCTGCGGAGTTATGTCTCAAACTTCCCCCTTAACTTATCGTACATAATATGTATGTACAGGCCCTGGACATAATGTGTCCTGTTGGGCCAATAGGCGAGACATCAGGTCTTCACCCACTTCACCACTACCCTGTCTCTCAACTGACTCAGAGATTACAGGTGTGGTTACAAACGGCACAGGAAGGACATGTCCCTGATTAGTGGTGTTACTTTGACACACACTGCAGGAACGGACAAAACTATCTATGTCTCGTCCCATCCCTGGCCAGAAAAAGTCAGCTCGGATACGGCCCTGGGTCTTCCTTTTGCCCATGTGACCTCCTGAGGCTGAACAATGACCCCATTGTAACACTGCTAGGCGGTACTTGGCGGGAACTACAAACTGCAGTCGAACCTCACCCTCGGGTGTTCGTGACTCACGGTAGAGCCGTCCTTGTTTATGAAGGAACTTGGCTCGACCTCCCCGTGAATACTTTATCACTCGACCCTTTTGTTTGTTCCGCACGGCAGCAAGTGTCGGGTCAGAATGTTGTTCTTGTACAACAAGTTGACTATACTTCAGATCTTGCGGCGATTCAATGATCACTGGAGTGACAGAGTCTGGAGCCTCAGCCATGGCTCGTGTTATCGCAGCAGCTGAAGTCTGAGTAGCGTCATGTTCGGTGCAACTATCCTTGGCACCATAAATGTTTCGTAATATGAGGTCAAATAAAGGTTCTGGCATGACAACTGTGAGTGTCGTACCAGTATCAAATGGAGATGCCACCTGGATACATGCCTCAGGGAACAATCTCACTGATCCATCAATAAGGTTTGCATGGCTCTGTCGACCTGTATACTGCTCAGGCCGAACTAGACTCTGCTTGACAGAGCAACCTGAGGATCCATTATCTCTCACGACCTTCACAGGAATGTCTCCCACAAACCCTGGCTGAACAAGGAAGGTACTGTCACCTGTGGGAGGGCCTGTGGAGGAGGCAGCTAGTCTCTCATGAGGCTGCTGAATTGATGCGGCAAACATTGTGCCTTGTGAATTATATACTTGAGGGTTTGTACTCACTGCCTGTGGAGATGGAACATTGGCCATCTGTGGAGGGGGGTTCACTGTCACTATGGGACTAGTGAACTGTGGGGAAGTACCCATACTGGTAGGGACGTGACCACCGTGCTGCTGCTGAGGAATGAAGGCTGCGTTTGCTTCCTGCCTCTTTTGAACTGGTGGTGAAAAGGACGGTCCCGACGGTCGGTTGCGTGGCTGATACTGCTGCTGGTTAGGGTACTTGTTGTACCTCTTCCACTCAGGTTTCTGAGTGTTTTGCCCCTGGTCCTTCCGCTGCGATTTTAGACCTTGGCCATTATTCTGAGAATGGCCTTGTTGCTGGGGTTCAGTCTGAGACGATTTCCCAGATTTGGCAGTATCTTTTCTGCTCCAGGTGTTTTGCTTCCGAGTTTGATACCCGTATGCAGTAAAATATGCGTCAGCCTTTTCTGCCATTTGGCTGGCATCTTTCATCTGGCAGATCTTAAGCTGTGCTATGAGCTCAGCAGGCCACGACCTCTCTAGCTGTGTACGCAGCATAAGGTCAATTATCCCCTCACGCGTGGAAGGAGTTTCATCTTTCTCCATCCACTCATTTAAGTAAGCAGTGAGACGATCAGGGAACTGAACAGCTGTCTCCTTGTCTTGGAGACGAGCTCGCATGAACTGAACTTTGGCGTCGTCTACTGTGAGACCATACGCCTTAATGAGTGCAGCTTTCATCATCTCATACGCGAGATTGTCTCCACGAATTCTGTGGAGAATATCGAGGGCAGGGCCCTCAAATAAACTAAGAAATTGGATCCGCTTAGCTGCCTCATGCAGCTGATACATGTCTGCCATGTCCTCAAAACGAGCTATGTACGGCTCGATTCACTCGCTTTCCTTGTATGAAGGAAGCTTGATGCGTGGGGTCGCCAGGACATGTGTAGGAAGAGTGCTATGGAGCTTGGGTTAACTGCACCAGACGTGTCTGAAGAAAAGGAATCTCGCTTGAGCTTCAGCACTTCAAGTTCATGTTTTTCGCGTGCTTGTCGCTCGGCACGTTCGCGTTCTCGTTCTCTGTCTCGTTGTTCACGCTCGTATTCGCGGTGTTCTCGCTTTTGTACTAGCTCGAGTTCGAGTTGTTTTTGCTCGTGTTCGTGCAGTTCTCGCTCGTGTTCACGTTGGATTCTACGCTCGTCACGAGCATCTTTCTCACGTTCCTGCTCATAATTAAACCGTGAGAGGACGTAGGTTTGTATTTTTTCTGGGTCAGTGAGGCCCATTTCTTTAGCTTCTTGTACATAGACACTGGCTGCCGTGGCGCTAATTTATTAAGCAAACCGAAACTGAGTACTGACTGCTTCGCACACGAATGCTAATAAACACAAGTAAAGAATACAGACACAAGGTAGTGATGACCAGTCTTATCTAGTTAACTGGAAAAGAATAAAGCAAAAATGCAAATAACTGAGAAGATTCAATAATTAACGTAATGGGTACTGCGGCTACCCAGGAGCGAATAAAATCGTCTGGCGTTACCAAAAATAAAGTACTAAATAGAGTTAAGTACTCTATGGATTAATAAAGCAAAAATTCACTTGCTAAATTAACGGTAAACATCAGTAAACTTGTGCCTATAAACTTTAATGATAAATACCTAAATATGAAGGAGTGAGTATTATCTCGTGAATAGCTTTAGAGCTAGGAGTTAATATCCTGGAATGAGGTCGCCAATTGTCACGGGGTTTTTAATAAAAGCAAATACTTTATTTAAGTGATAATGATAAATATTCAATAATACTGAAGACCAGGGACAATGACTGTCTTACTAAATCAAGCAACGATTACTATACGCTGACTTGCTTCGCATGATTCTCTAAGAACGAGAATTTATAAACTTTCTCAACAGTACACAGCAGAGACTAATTACTCAATTGCTGTTACTGTTAGCCTCTGGAGAAAGTTACTTCACCCCTGACAATAAATAACTAATACTAATAATATCAGGTTCTTGCTGATGCTTAACTCCTAGGTGGCACAACGGATTTTAAGCTTAATACACAAGACTGGCCTAAGTACCAGTTATGAATGGCAAACGTTTATGCAAGCTAGGAGCTATAAGAAGAATAAGCTTAATTGCGGAGAAATTATACAAGAGTTTACATTACATTAAGCTCCAAAAAGAACTGTTAAATTTATTGATTACAAAATAAATTTAACGTTACATTTGAAAATCAAGTTAATGAGATCGCACTCACTCACCCACACAAGAGCTGAATCTTTACGCCTAGGAAAAACACCTTACTAAACTCTTAAGACTAGGAAAACGAAAAGAAATACTGGTTGATGAATGCTGTGTATCACCCATATCAAGGGTGGGAGCGTGGAGAGCTGTAGTCTATTGGAGCTAGGGTTGACCTCTCACACTGCTGGAGCACAGAACCTCTCTCTGTCAAAGCAAACACTGGACTGATCAGCTCGTGGGAAAGAAAGAAGGCTATCGCTGCATTTTTTAATGGCTAAATGAGCGAAATGCGCCCAAAACAAATCGCTCAGCGGAAGCGCTAATGTGTCACACAAAGACGATCACGTATGACAATGAAAAATTGATTTGACAAAGCTTCCGTCCGAATGAGTGGTTAACTGAACGATAACCTGGGATTCCACTTGAGTTCGCGGTTTCCCACAAAAGCCAATGTCACTAGCCGACTCGTGACATTACGCCCCATCAAAATCAAATTTTTTTCCTTCAGAAAAAATATTTCAATATGCATACATATAAATCCTAGCTTAGTCACACAAGATTCACACTGTGGTATGTGTGCTATCCTGCTACAGGAGAAAGTCGCAGTCGCCAGTGAGCGAAAAAAAACTCGTATTTATGTTAGTAGAAGCAAGCTTGAGGGAAAAACTTCGTGACGACAGTGAAAATCCTGTACTCAGGTCAAACTGAGTGAAAGTTCGCTACATTTACACTGACAACTAATTGTTGTGTAGCGTGGTGTATGTAATACATGGTGTAGGTGTGACAGTTGTAGTGTAACTGTACCTACGTGTAAAATGACACAGTAAATAATAATATGACGACAACGAAGACAGAGGAGAAGAGGTGGCAGTGTGCGGCAGACGATCAGTTGGCCCGCACAGCAAAATTGCTACACCAATTGCTGTACCTGCAAAACCAATTGAGGTGGAGCATCAAAAATGTCAATGAGACAAAAATTTTATTATGTTACAATTACTCTCTCTGCCCAGCAGTCAGTGCTACGACGTACATTCGAGGTCGCCATTATCCCCCTTAACCTACAGTACTTATATTAATATCGGGGAGCTGAGAATCCTTGTGCAAACTCGGGTCTTCCATAGCCTCGAGTCGCCTCTGCGGAGTTCTCACTTCCCCCTTAACCTACAGTACTTATATTAATATCGGGGAGCTGAGAATCCTTGTGCAAACTCGGGTCTTCCATAGCCTCGAGTCACCTCTGCGGAGTTCTCTCTCGAACTTCCCCCTTAACCTACAGTACTTATACTAGTATCGGGGAGCTGAGAATCCTTGTGCAAACTCTGGTCTTCCATAGCCTCGAGTCACCTCTGCGGAGTTCTCTCTCAAACTTCCCCCTTAACTTATGATACATAATATGTATGTACAGGCCCTGCACATAATGTATCCTGTGGGACCAATGGGCGAGACGTCATGTCTGCACCCACTTCACCACTACCCTGTCTTTCAACTGACTCAGAGATTACAGGTGTGGTTACAAACGGCACAGGAAGGACATGTCCCTGATTAGTGGTGTTACTTTGACACACACTGCAGGAACGGACAAAACTATCTATGTCTCGTCCCATCCCTGGCCAGAAAAAGTCAGCTCGGATATGGCCCTGGGTCTTCCTTTTGCCCATGTGACCTCCTGAGGCTGAACAATGACCCCATTGTAACACTGCTAGGCGGTACTTGGCGGGAACGACAAACTGCAGTCGAACCTCACCCTCGGGTGTTCATGACTCACGGTAGAGCCGTCCTTGTTTATGAAGGAACTTGGCTCGACCTCCCCGTGAATACTTAATCACTCGACCCTTTTGTTTGTTCCGCACGGCAGCAAGTGTCGGGTCAGAATGTTGTTCTTGTACAACAGGTTGACTACACATCAGATCTTGTGGCGATTCAATGATCACTGGGGTGACACAGTCTGGAGCCTCAGCCATGGCTCGTGTTATCGCAGCAGCTGAAGTCTGAGTAGCGTCATGTTCGGTGCAACTATCTTTGACACCATAAATGTTTCCTACTATGAGGTCAAAATAAAGGTTCTGGCATGACAACTGTGAGTGTCGTACTAGTATAAAATGGAGATGCCACCTGGATACATGCCTCAGGGAACAATCTCACTGATCCATCAATAAGGTTTGCATGGATCTGTCGACCTGTATACTGCTCAGGCCGAACTAGACTCTGCTTGACAGAGCAACCTGAGGATCCATTATCTCTCAGGACCTTCACATGAATGTCTCCCACAAACCCTGGCTGAACAAGGAAGGTACTGTCACCTGCGGGAGGGCCTGTGGAGGAAGCAGCTAGCCACTCATGAGGCTGCTGAATTGATGCGGCAAACATTGTGCCTTGTGAATTATATACTTGAGGGTTTGTACTCACTGCCTGTGGAGATGGAACATTGGCCATCTGTGGAGGGGGGTTCACTGTCACTGTGGGACTAGTGAACTGTGGGGAAGTACCCATACTGGTAGGGACGTGACCACCGTGCTGCTGCTGAGGAACGAAGGCTGCGTTTGCTTCCTGCCTCTTTTGAGCTGGTGGTGAAAAGGACGGTCCCGACGGTCGGTTGCGTGGCTGATACTGCTGCTGGTTAGGGTACTTGTTGTACCTCTTCCACTCAGGTTTCTGAGTGTTTTGCCCCTGGTCCTTCCACTGCGGTTTTAGACCTTGGCCATTATTCTGAGAATGGCCTTGTTGCTGGGGTTCAGTCTGAGACGCTTTCCCAGATTTGGCAGTATCTTTTCTGCTCCAGGTGTTTTGCTTACGAGTTTGATACCCGTATGCAGTAAAATATGCGTCAGCCTTTTCTGCCATTTGGCTGGCATCTTTCACCTGGCAGATCTTAAGCTGTGCTATGAGCTCAGCAGGCCACGACCTCTCTAGCTGTGTACGCAGCATAAGGTCAATTATCCCCTCATGCGTGGATGGAGTTTCATCTTTCTCCATCCACTCATTTAAGTAAGCAGTGAGACGATCATGGAACTGAACAGCTGTCTCCTTGTCTTGGAGATGAGCTCGCATGAAATGAACTTTGGCGTCGTCTACTGTGAGACCATACGCCTTAATGAGTGCAGCTTTCATCATCTCATATGTGAGATTGTCTCTGCGAATTCTGTGGAGAATATCGAGGGCAGGGCTCTCAAATAAACTAAGAAATTGGATCCGCTTAGCTGCCTCATCCAGCTGATACATGTCTGCCATGTCCTCAAAATGAGCTATGTACTGCTCGATTTGCTCGCTTTTCTTGTATGAAGGAAGCTTGATGCGTGGGGTCGCCAGGACATGTGTAGGAAGAGCGCTAGTGGAGCTTGGGTTAACTGCACCAGATGTGTCTGAAGCCAAGGAATCTCGCTTGAGCTTCAGCACTTCAAGTTCATGTTTTTCGCGTGCTTCTCGCTCGGCACGTTCGTGTTCTCGTTCTCTGTCTCGTTGTTCACGCTCGTATTCGCGCTGTTCTCGCTCTTGTACTAGCTCGAGTTTGCGTTGTTTTTGCTCGCGTTTGCGCAGTTCTCGCTCGTATTCGCGCTGTTCTCGCTCGTGTTCGCGTTGGATTCTACGCTCGTCACGAGCATCTTTCTCATGTTCCTGCTCATAATTAAACCGTGAGAGGACGTAGGTTTGTATTTTTTCTGGGTCAGTGAGGCCCATTTCTTTAGCTTCTTGTACATAGACACTGGCTGCCATGGCGCTAATTTATTAAGCAAACCGAAACTGAGTACTGACTGCTTCGCACACGAATGCTAATAAACACAAGTAAAGAATACAGACACAAGCTAGTGATGACCAGTTTTATATAGTTAACTGGAAAAGAATAAAGTAAAAATGCAAATAACTGAGAAGACTCAATAATTAACACAAAATGGGTACTGCGGCTACCCAGGAGCGAATAAAATCTTCTGGCGTTACCAAAAATAAAGTACTAAATAGAGTTAAGTACTCTATGGATTAATAAAGCAAAAATTCACTTGCTAAATTAACGGTAAACACCAGTAAACTTGTGCCTATAAACTTTAATGATAAATACCTAAATATGAACGAGTGAGTATTATCTCGTGAATAGCTTTAGAGCTAGGAGTTAATATCCTGGAATGAGGTCGCCAATTGTCACGGGGTTTTTAATAAAAGCAAATATTTTATTTGATAATGATAAATATTCAATAATATTGAAGAGCAGGGACAATGATTGTCTTACTAAATCAAGCAACGATTACTTTACGCTGACTTGCTTCGCACGATTCTCTAAGAACGAGAATTTATAAACTTTCTCAACAGTACACAGCAGAGACTAATTACTCAATTGCTGTTACTGTTAGCCTCTGGAGAAAGTTACTTCACCCCTGACAATAAATAACTAATACTAATAATATCAGGTTCTTGCTGATGCTTAACTCCTAGGTGGCACAACGGATTATAAGCTTAATACACAAGACTGGCCTAAGTACCAGTTATGAATGGCAAACGTTTATGCAAGCTAGGAGCTATAAGAGGAATAAGCTTAATTGCGGAGTTTACATTACATTAAGCTCAAAAAAAGAACTGTTAAATTTATTGATTACAAAATAAATTTAACGTTACATTTCAAAATCAAGTTAATGAGATCGCATTCACTCACTCACACAAGAGCTAAATCCTTACGCCTAGGAAAAACACCTTAACTAAACTCTTAAGACTAGGAAAACGAAAAGAAATACTGGTCGATGAATGCTGTGTATCACCCAAATCAAGGGTGGGAGCGTGGAGAGCTGTAGTCTAGTGGAGCTTGGGTTGACCTCTCACACTGCTGGAGCACAGAACCTCTCTCCATCAAAGCAAACACTGGACTGATCAGCTCGTGGGAAAGAAAGAAGGCTATCGCCGCATTTTTTAATGGCTAAGTGAGCGAAACGCGCCCAAAACAAATCGCTCAGCGGAAGCGCTAATGTGTCACACAAAGACGATCACGTATGACAATGAAAAATTGATTTGACAAAGCTTCCGTCCGAATGAGCGGTTAACTGAATGATAACCTGGGATTCCACTTGAGTTCGTGGTTTCCCACAAAAGCCAATGTCACTAGCCGACTCGTGACATAACCCTCGTCCCCAGCTGCTTTTACTTAGCGATCACTGGACTGATAACACACCAGATGTTTTTACACACCAGATGTTTTTCTCACAAATTAAGCAGAAAATCCCTCTTGTCCTTGAACTGTGGGTGTAACTTATAGTGTGGGAGGAGCTAAAAGAGAGTATTTGCCAAAAGAAGCCTAAATAACGTTTGCCCTGCCTTCTTAATGGCACGTCGATGGTTGTGTATAATTTGTGTAACTTCGCCATTGGCTTCCCTTGGTAGCAGGTGCCACTGTACTTGGTGAGTGGCTGTAGATATTCCATCAGGCAACCTAGTGGTTAATTAGCTGAGAGAGGCAGAGCAAGTCTGCTTTATAAGCCCAAGGAAAATGTGAAGAGACATTTTGTCTCATTTTGTACACACATTCTTGTACACCTTTTTTGTCTCATTTTTTGTACACACATTTTTGTACACATTTTGTCTCATTTACTGTCACGTTACACTTTTGTCACATTGTGTTGCACTTTTCCCCAACGTTACTCAATACGTGACTTTGACCACAAAACACACTGTTTGTGCACCATTTCCTATTTTTAGTTCACTCCTTCATTTACATTAGTGTGTGAATTATATCTAGATTTAACCTTCGAAGTCTCCACGTTAACTCGAGCTTTGTGAGTACTTAGCCTCCACTGAGTATATTCTGGTTAGGTAAGAAATAACTTGTTTTATATATGTTTTCTGAGGCCTATATGAATCCTCCTTTTGTAAAACGAACCCTGGTTTCTTCTTTGGTTGTGTATGTTATAGAGTACAGTCAAGTTAAGTTAGTTTTCCTGTAAGCTTTACCTTGTCCCTTTTGGTGATTAATGAAGGGTTTAAAGTGCACCGTAATATATACCCCCATAACACTCCATCATGAATGCTGAATTGTAGCAATTGATTAATGCTAGATTATTATGCTAGTCATGAAGATGTGTGTGGAAAGGATACAGAACCATAGTATTGTTTATTCTGTCACTAAACTGGGTGAAATGAGCCAAGTTAAGGTTTAAAAAAAAATAGCAGGTTCTCCAAGAACTCTTTCAGTACCAACATTTTTTCTTCTTCAGTATTGCTATCCATGTGATTCCATTTATATTTCCCTGCTAAGGCTTTGGTGCAGGAGAGGGATACCCTCACGGGGTGACACTTGACTTTTGGGAGGTTCCACTGCCCACTTATACAAACATCCCTCAACTCCCTTTTTCCCGAAAGGAGGGTGGTGGACTGCAGAAAAAAGGCAACTTCAATCTGCATTCCACCGAACTCACGCATCAGAGAAGTTTGGTGCCAAAACAAAAAGTAAAGGGGGCATGAACTCAGGGTCCCTTATATTTGCTATAAGATTCACGATGTAGTTGCTTTATATTAAATTGTATCATTCAAAGATATTATTGGTTGGCTTACACGACCACCACTAGTTGTTATGCCTCCGCACATCCATGGTGGAGGAGGGATTAAGTGATTGGTCTGTCCATGCGTGCGTGCGTGGGTGGGTGCGTGCATGCATCTGTAGCCTTTTCCCGGCGCGATATCTCCTAAACCCATCGACGGATTTCCATCAAACTTTGTCAGTGATGCAGCATGAGGAGATTATGAACTGAGTAGGCCCGCTAGGTCAAAGGGTCAAAGATCAAGGTCATACAGGGTCGATTAGGTTTATCTTGTGGATGTAATATCTAATGAACACTTTGACTGATTTTGACCAATCTTTTGTCAGTGACAGAGAATAAAGGGACGATGAGCGACTGGGTCAGCAAGGCCAAGGGGTCAAAGCTTAAGGTCATAAGTGTGTGGGTACAATATCTAAAGCCCTAAATGGATTTTTATCAACCTTTGCCAATGATACAGTATGAAGGGATGAACTGATTAGCTCAGCAAGGTCAAGGCATCTTAGGTCAAAGTCAAATCAGTGTGGATATGATATCTCATGAACCCATTGGCGGATTTCCACCAAACTTTGTAGTGATGTTGTATGAGGAGATTATGAACTGATTAGGCCAGGTAGGTCATAGGGTCCAAAGGTCAAGATCATGTGAAGTCGATAAAATTTATGTTGTGGACTCAATATCTGCTGAACCCTTTGACGGATTTCGACCAAGCTTTTGTCAGTGATACAGTATGAAAGGACGATGAACTGACTAGAGCAGCAAGGTCAAGGGGTCAAAGGTCAAGGTCATATGGGTGTGGGCGCGATATCAAAATGCCTGGATGGATTTCAAACTTTTATCAATGATATGGTATGAAAGGGCCATGAGCTGCTTGGGTCAGCAAGGTCAAGGGGTCAAAGGTTAATGTCATGTGGGGTCATAAGAGTTTGTGGGCGCGATATCTCCTGAACCCCTTGACGGATTTCTACCAAACTTTTGTCAGTGACAGAGAATGAAGGAACAATGAACTGATTAGGTCAGCAATGTCAAGGGGTCAAACTTCAAGGTCATATAAGTGTGGGTGCAGTATTTCCTGATTCTCTCAATGGATTCTACCAAACTTTTGTCGGTGATACAGTATGAAGGGACAATGAAATGATTAGGTCAACATGGTCAAATGGTCAAAGGTCAAGGTGATATGGGTGTGGGCGAGATATTTCCTGAACCCTTTGATGGATTTCTACCAAACATTTCTCAGTGATACAGTATGAAAGAGAAGATGAAATTCTTAGGTCAGCAAGGTCAAGGAGACAAAGATCAAGATCATATGGGGTAAAATTAGTTTGGATGCGGTATCTCCTGAACTCCTCAACGGATTTCGACCAAACCTTCTCAGTGATGTAGTACGTAGGGACAATGAACTGATTAGGCCAACAAGGTCAAGGGGTCAAAGGTCTAGCTCATAAGTGTATGAGAGCGATATATCCTGAACCTTTCGATCTACATCGACCAAACTTTTGTCAGTATTAAAGTATGAAGGGACAATGAACTGATTAGCTTATTAAGGTCAAGGGGTCAATGGTCAAGGTCATATCGGTGTGGGTGAGATATCTCCCGAGCCCTTCGACGGATTTCAACCAAATTTTTGTCAGTGATGCAGTATGAAAGGGACGATGAACGTGTTAGGTAAGAAAGGTCAAGGGGTTAGGGGTCAAGGTCATATGAGGTCGACTTTGATTGTGGGGGTGATATCTCCTGAACCCCTCCATGAACTTGGATCAAATTTTTGTCAGTGTTGCAATAAGAAGGGTCATCAGGAAGGTCAAGGGAAAAGTCAAAGTCATATGGGTGTGGACGCGATATCTCTTGAACCCCTAGACGGATTTTTACCAAATTTTTGTAGATAATAAAATATGGACGGATGATGAACTACTTAGATCAGCAAGGTCAAAGGTCAGGGTCATCTGGGGTCTACTTAGTTTTTCAATCTCATTTCAACCCACAATGAACCCTGTCATGGAGATTATATCACGAGTCCTTGTGCAAGACTTGGCGGAGGCATACCAGGCGACGTTTTGCGTGGACAGCTCGGGGTCCTTGTTCTCAGCTTTACATTTTAATTACGTTTTGCATTACAGTTACACCTTTTATTGTACGTTTTAGTACAAGGTCCTTAAAAGATGCAGGGGCGCCTTTAAATTAATCCGCTCTATCTGATAATATCTTTATCATTATTATCTCCAGGGGTTTTTATTCCACTTAACAAGCTCCAGTGATGAAGGAGTAAACAAAAGCTGTATCGAAATTCTCTAGTTCGAAAAATTAGTTCAAAGCTGAATTTCACGGTCTGACAGTAGCAAAAGTAACTGTAAATATGTCCCCATATTTGTATGGGGACATATTCTGTTCTTGCTAACTCCAGACGAATTTATTCAGCTCAGTGAAAACATCTCTTAGAAAACTGGTTAAAGACAATATCCCGACGGTGCCGGTGTATTACTCTTAACCCCAAACAATATTATTCATCTCTGAAGACCACTTGCTCTTTATAACTTGCCTCCAAATTATGATCTTCAGCTACAAATATTTATTTTTTTTTCAGCTCAGGAACCTCCCGAGTAGTCTGGCTTGTTTTTGAAATTAGATACGATTTGCACTCTCTCTCTCTCTCTCTCTCTCTCTCTCTCTCTCTCTCTCAACCCAGACCCAGACAAATTACACGAATAGCCAGACAGTATTTTCGGAAATCCTCCATTATCTCTCTCATCTCTGATATTTCGGGAAAGAATTACATCAGTCAGCAAAAACGATAACAACCCCTGCGAATTACGGCGAAATGATGTGAAACCTGACTCGATATCCTCCCCCCCCAACACACACACACACACACACACACACACACACACACGATCGATAGAGAGTTGGCCTGCAGTCCTAATAGACCCGGGTTCAAGTCCCGCTGGAGCAGGGAACAGTTCAAGGATTTGAATTTCATAAATATCAGACTTTACTGACCTACCTGAAGACCCCCCCACGTCGTAAAAATACCCTCGCTAATACCAATACACTAGTCCTGTAAGAGACAGCCCTAGCATGTATTTAACCAGCCCCATCCCGTCGACGTATGGGTACGTTGCAACGATTTGCATTTGCCAGTCCCGGCGACGTACCAGTACGTCGTGCAATTGCAAGGTCCCTAATTTGCACAATTTTCAATTTTCGCATGTGATTTTTCGTATGTATACACGGGACACCTTCCTCTATTCCTGTACAAGATACCAAGCAGGGACAATGCCTTACACTGCATAACCTCCCCCCTCCCCCCCTCATGCCATTGTCTTGGCAAAGGACCTGTTACCAGTGACCTGGCTAGTAAAGTTATTCAGGGCCAGAGTGATTCCCCAATCGATGACAATGTGGAGGACAATGTTTACATAGCATTAGAAGAAGAAACAGCCAGAAATAATGATCAGGTAATGTGGCAAAAATAGGTCAGGTATGGTGATTAGTTAGTGAGTGAAACAATGCTTATAATGCCTTTATTACTGCTTGAAAACCAATATACTGTCATACTACATATACATTTGTACCAAGTAAATAAATAAATACCGTTTATGAGTGGATAAAATAGTTACCCTCCCATAGAACTCGTTTTCTTTGGTGCCAGCATGTTAGAAAACCTACTCAGGTAAGGAGGAACTCCTACCTGGATTGGGCACTTTAAACCTCAGGTGAGCGATTTCTCTATGAATTTTCGATGTTTCTCACCAGAAGCGAAGGTTGTAGCCAAAAAAAAAAAAATCGAAAATACCTCGGGACTGGGGGATGTTGGAGGTGCGGAAAACCTCAGGACGTGACGGGTTAATATGGGCGGTGGGTGTTAGCCCGAAGTGGTGACATATAGATGTGTACGGTACGTAGGAGGATTACTGGGCCTTGAAAGCAGGCTGTGAAGCCTATGCCCAGAGTCGGTCACATAAAAAAAAAAAAACACATACACACACAAACACACACCATAACCCAGCCAACCCCCCCCCTCTCTCTCTCTCTCTCTCTCTCTCTCTCTCTCTCTCTGGCATAAATCAGCCTCGTAGGTATGTAATTTTGCAAGGAAAACGTGGAATAAATTGTGCAGACCAATGACGGATGATGTTGGTGGTTCTATATTGATGGTTTGATGATCTTTGATGGACGATTCCCCCCCCCCCCCGTATTTTTCGCTCCTCCCTTTCCTCTGAACGTTCTCCTCTTTCCCTCCTTCCTTCTTTCAAAGTTTTCCCATCCTCCCCATCACCCGCTGCGTTTTCCCCACCTTCCCTTCCCCTCTACCTTTCCCCTCCTCCCCTTCCCCATCTGCGTTTTCCCCTCCTCTCGTATTCCTTTGTTTCCTCTCCTCCCATTTCCCTATGTATTTCCCTCCTCATTTCCTCTTCCCATACAGGTTTGCCCTCCTCCTCTTTCTTTTACGTTCTTCCTTTCTCCATTCCCCCCCCCCCCCGGCATTTTCTCCTCCCAATCTCTGTTTTCCTCTCCTTTCTTTTTTACATTTCCCCCTCCTTCCCTGCCCATCTACGTTTTCCCTTCCTCCTCTTCCCCTTACGTTCGTCCCTGTCTCCTCTATTTCAGTCTGATGACGCATTAAATTGTTTCTCTTTCCGGGTACTTTTTATAATCTGGAGACACCATGTGCAGTGACCGGGTTAAATACACTCTCCATAAATCCCCTCACACAAACTTAATCTCTTAAGTTGAACAAAATCAATCTGGAAATAGAACAAATACATAAATACGTTAAAAGTACAGGACACAGATACGATATCCAACCGACCGTGTTGAAAATGGTATTATGGTCAGGGTAAAGCAGGCGTGGCTCAATCGGTAGAGAGGTGGCCTACCGTTCTAACGGACCCAGGTTCAAATCCCCGCTGGAGCAGGGAACAGTTTAAGGATTTGAATTTCATTAAATCACGCTTTACTGATCTACCAGAAGACCCGCCGACATGTCGTAAAAATACCCCCGCTAATACCAATACACCAGTCCTGTTTGAGACAGCCCTAGCATGTATTCAATATGGACGGTGGGTGTTAACGCCGAAGTGGTGACATGTAGAGGTGTATGGTATGTAGGAGGACTGCTGGGCCTTGATAGCAGGCTATGAAGCCTATGCCCACAGTCGGACACATAAAAAAAATAAATAAATAAATAAACGGCAAGGACGATGAAACAACAGAAGTGCAGGCTTACGCCAAAGACGATGAAACAAAAAATATATTTATAGACACTTGTATGGTGTAGGCTTGGGGCAGATACAAGGCACAAGCAGCAGTGAATGTCGATTGTGATATGGTGTAGGCTTTGGTTATCAGATTGCTGTGGACTGGCTTTATTCTGTGAGCGTCCATCCTACAAACTCAATGTCAGTAACTGGCGCTCGAACCCACACCAGAGCCTACCCTTCTCTTAAACGTGAGGCCAATGCTACACCATCAGAGCCACTCATACATTTTCCCACTTTCCCCCTACCTTCCCTCACCATTTTCTCACTTTCCCCCTACCTTCCCTCACCATTTTCCCACTTTCCCCCTACTTTCCCTCACCATTTTCCCTCCTTCTCCACATAATCCAACACAATCCTCTCCCTCCCTCCCTCTACCTTCTTTCCTCTCCCTTCGCTCCTATACTCTCTCTCTCCCTAACCCTTCATGTTCTCCCCTCGCTCCCTGCACGCCATCTCTTTCCTCCCCAGTAACATTCTCTCACGCATTTCCCTCTCCTCACCTCACTGCCTTGCCTTTCCCCAACGCTCTTTCACGCTACTACACCCCTCCTTAAATTTCCCCCCCTCTCTCTCTTTCCACGCTTTCACCCCCTGCGTACGTTATCCCCTCTCAACTTTCCATACTACTACTATTATTACCTTTTAATAAAATTTAAATTACCTCCATCCAATTGGGAATTATATTATGAAGATCAAAAGCAACTTCATAATACAATTCACGATTTGGAACTGTAATGTGAGGGGTAACACTTACCCTCATAATAGGCTATAATCAGTTGGCCTCAAACAAGCCAACGGCTGTGGCTGCCAGCCATATCATCATCATCATCACCATAATCATCATCAGCCGTTTGAGTATCCACTGCAGGACCGGCCTATCCTGACCAAAGTGGGGACGATACAGCCTACGTATCTCTACCAAGTGGCTTAGGCTGTCTCGTAGAGATTGTATGTAGGGTGAGAAGTGCTCGTTAAGTGTAGTTGTACTGTTGGAGTGGCTACGGATGTGTGTGTTGTCTGCAAACCAAGTGTAATCGGCCCGCTTAAGCCGACTGGGTGCAAGCATACATTACAGTATGTGACACTGGTTCAACCACAGCACCCCTTATGTCCGCCAAAGCAGTACATGGTCAGGAGAACGCTCCCAAAGTTTATTACCCTGGGGGAGCGCGAACCTTCGTTTTCCAGTGTACGAAAATACACACTTTACCACTGTACCACAGATACTACTACTTTTATTACTTAATTTTTCCACTTAACATTACAGTGCTAATAAAAACGTTTATCTATTGGAGTAGCAGGTCCATGGGGCTCCCGACCACAGTAGCTTCGTAATCGTCTAATTTTTAACAATATTTAACTCAAACCTGCATCATCTTTAAACATTCCTGGGGTTTCATTCTCTCGGGAATTATCTTGCAATAATCATATTACCTTTCTTGTACATTCTGATTCCAAGAGATTAGGAGTAATAAGCCAATTCCGTGCCTTCTTTACCCCTTAAACAATTCCTGACTTTATTCACAGGATTTATTCACCCTGTGTAGAGTACAACTCTCATGTGTGGAGAGGTGCCTTCTCAGCAAGGTGGAATTCAAGACTTTTCGTCTCATTAACTTTCCTCCTCTTACTGGCTCCTTTCAATCTCTGTCTCTTCGTTGCACTGTTGCATCTTTATTTCTTTTCTATTGCCATTTCAATGGACACTGTTCCTCTTAACTGTCTGTTTGCATTCCTCTACCACTAAGGTGGGTGTGTAACCCATCTAGCAACAAGCCTTCATCCCTTTTCTGTCCAACTTTCTAATGCAAGAGTTAATCGTTACTCCCAGTCTGTAACTTGCAATACTTTGGTGATAGAAACTCCGTGTACAAACAGCTAGATAAGGAGTTTATTACGAGCTCACAACAAAATAGTCTGCCCTTCTTGAGTGTCTGCTCTGAACTGACGCAGTAGCGCCGTCTTCCCAGGCAAGGCACTGGGAAAGCGTGCTAGGTCAGCAAGTTTAGTGGGGGCATGTATGCATTGGGGGGGAAAACATATATACATCGGGGGTAGACATATTGTAGAGGGGGTACACTACTCCCCCGGGTAGCTGAGATGGTGTCTCCTGACACCAGGAGTTATATGGTGTTTCATTATAGCACTAAGGCAGGGTCGGGGAGGTTTGTACAAGGGATAAGTATGATACAGGGGCAGTAGGGGAGACATGACCATGTATAGGGGAGGGAATTAGAAGGATATATACATATAAGATATGCAAGGATTAATAGGTATGTGTCCAGTAAGGGTCGAAGGTATACAGAGACATAATGGGGATTATACAATAATATCTTGATACAGGATAAACAAGGAGTAGATATGAGAGTTCTTTTGTTGTTCTTCGTTCATTTTTTTTTTTTGTTAGTTTCTGTAGGATACACTGTCACTCAATAATGCATTAAAGAATTACCATCATTTTCTAATAGGAAGAGTTCCGTTCACAGTTTGGTTAATTGTCAGATGGCATTGGTAGTCACTGAATGTGAGGGCACTAAGTACGAGGAGTTTCTACGTCGTGTGTAGGGCGTACTAGGCCTGTAGCGACTCTGATTTCCTGGAGTCGGCGTTCCATTTTCCTGACACAACAATGCACTGCACATATGATGAGTAGAAAACCTATGAAAACGATAACCACAGGGGGAAACACAACTGTTGGATGAACCCAGGAATGGCTGAAAGCCAGAGAAAATTGATCCATAATGAAGTCACTGTCACTGAGGAATGTTAGCATGCGCAAGTTAGGGGAGGTGATGGTAATGTTGGCAGATGGTAGGGTTGAAGGCATATCGATTGGTTGAAAGTTGTCATAGGAGTGTGTATGGACAGCTTGGTGATAGCAAGTGGCGTAAGTGATGACGGACTCTGATTTGACGGTACAATAGTCTGGTGTTTTGTAGAGACCACTAGCGGGGACGGATCGAACCGAAGAACCAGGACACATGATTGTGACAGAGATGGGAACAGCAAAGAAGAAGTACTGGACATGGTTGAGGTGAACATGGTGGACCGGGAGTTCAGGAGCTGGTACAAAGGAACAGGCCGAGTAGATGGAATGGTTGCGAACTAAAGCAGACTCACAGGGTGTAGCGCTGCTAGGGAAGATAGCGAAAAGGTGGGCAGCACAGAGACGAGAGGTCGGAGTAAGGGAGGAACATTTCTGGAGGTCTGTGGAAGAAAGGAAGGTCATTGAAAGATGATCATGGGAGAGGAGGAAATATTCTGAAGGAACAGATACTTGTAACAAGGAGTTGCTGAGGCGGAAAGGGAAGGGTATTATGTGGAAAAGGTTAAAGGTTATGGCAGAATGGAGAGGAATATGGACGACGACGTATTTGGTGAGAAAAGTGGCTTCGAGAACAGGATAATAATATTCGAGGGAGGAGTAGGGGAGGACTGGGGATAGACCGAAGATGAAGTGAGCCCATTCCAGGACAGAACGGAGAGCTGAGACACGTACTAAGTCGGCAGTGACACGTCCATTTATAGCATCGACCAGGATACGAACCAGGGTAGAGACTTGAGACAGGAGAGAGTCAGTGGCTAGTTGGAGATTATCCATGTTGAGTTTGAGGTAGAAGAACTGAGAGTTAACGTTGAGATCTGAAAGGTGTCGTTGTAAGATATCGGTGAAGTTGTTTAGAGTGGACGTGACTTCATTTACGTGGGTCGTAAGCTTCTGTAACATAGTGTGTTGGATTTTGATGACTCGGCGTTGGGATTCTAGGGTGGAAGCTAAATAAGCGAGATCAGATTTGAAGCCAGAAATGTCACGGGCTGTAGCAACGCCAAACAAGCCACTCAGAATCTCACTGCCGAAGTCGAAGAGACCTCGTTTCACACGAGAACAACCAACGGGTGTCTGAATGGAAAATGTGTCATTGAGCTCAGTGAATCTGTTACTTATAGATTGCAATTGCCTGGAGAGAGGTAGGAAAAGGTTATAGATATACTGATTTGGGTTGTGTGTCCCCGTGATGGCCATGAGATGGGTCTTGATTCCATGGAGCTGGTGCACGTAGGCAGGTAGGGCAATGGCTACGTCGGCCAGGGGCGCAAGATCGTAGCGCAGGGAGACTAGTTCGTCGATAAGCATTACCTCGCCTCCTGAGCCGACCAAGGCCCCGGGACGTACTCCACCATCGTCCTGACCCGACCCAGACCCCAGGAGGGTCAGCACTGCCAGCAGGTAGACTGCTAACATTGTACCTAGAAAATCAGGGTAGAGTTAATGGGAGAGGTCTTGAAGAGGGTGATGGGCAGAGCGCAGTTTGGACCGATATTGATTGGTGGATGAATGGGTAGGTGTAGGTGGAGATGAAGGAGACGGAGGGATAGGTAGAGATGGAGTAGACTGAGGGTGTGTGGAGGGGAAGGGGGGTCAGGAGGTTGTGTAAGTGACTCTTCCAACACGAGGCCACGGGGTGCTCACTTTAAGTCATCGACGTGGACCCATCTGGTGTCCTTAGTGGACAGGTCCTGGAGGTGAAATTTGTAGCCTTGTTGAGTCAGGACGTGGGGCCCTGTAAATTTGTCATCCAACTTAGAGGAACGCATATGGGAACGAGCAAAGACAAGATTGCCTACATTGATAGTGATGGGAGAGGTGGACTTATGTTGGCGCTGCAGCATGTCCTCCTGAGAGGAAGCCAAAGTGGATTGGACATACTGGTGGATTGTCTGGAAGTTGGCCAATTTTAGTTTAACATAATCATCCATGTTGTAGATGGGTTCTGGCTTTGAGGATAAGAGAGAGTATGGGAGGTCCTTGTCAAAACCAAAGAGGACGAAGAAGGGAGATTCAGCAATGGATACATTGATGGAGCTATTGATTGAGGATGCCACTTGGGGAATCCAGTCATCCCAGGACGAACTATGGGAGCCTAGATGTCTAAGGCACTCTAAGATTTTTCGGTTGTGGCGTTCTACAAGGCCATTGGAAGCCGGATGGTTAGGCACGACATTGCACTTACTGATATGAAAGTGGCGACAGATCTCATCTAGAAGGCTATTGTTGAACTCTGTACCGTTGTCAGTAAGAATGGTATGAGGGGTACTGAACGGGCAAAATTACGTGATCTACAAAGGCACGTGCAACGCTCTTCGCAGTCTTGTCGGAGAGGGGTACGAGGACACAGTAGTGCGAGAAGTGGTCGACCGTTATGAACAAGTACTCAGCACCGGATTCCGTGAGAGGTAGTTTTAAGAGATCGATTGAGACAGTTTCCCATGGTTGTGATGGGATTGGGTATTGTAAGAGTAGTGCAGGTAAGCTGGTTGATCCTTTGTGGCGGTGGCAGGAGAAGCAAGAGTCACAGTGGGCATTGATATCGCGCCGCATGATTGGCCAATAGTACTTGAGATATGCTTGGTCAAGCATCGGTCTTTACCTGGATGGGAAGTTTGAGGGGTATTATGAACAATGTGAAGAACCGTTGGTATCAGGGCAGTGGGGACAACAAGTTTGCGTACTTCGCGATTGGGCATGTCTTTGCCTGTTAGGAGTGTTTTCCTGTACAAGAGATCATCATCTAGCATGAACTCATCTAGTGATACTGGCAGAGTAGGTAAGGTCGAGGCATCGCCAGATTCTAGGAAATAAATGACTTTGGACCATATGGGGTCTTGGTGCTGAAAGTTTCGAACAACTTCTGACTTTAGTGTAGTGTTTTCAGTTACTTCGGGCTGCAGTGATGTTATAGCTGCTGCTACGTGACGTGAGAGTGCGTCTGCGACATTCAACTTGCCTGGTACATATTGAAAAGTGGTATTAAAGTCCTGGATGATGACGGACCATCTAGCTAGCCTACCTGTTAGGTTGCGGTTCTTGAACAAATCACATAGTGGAAGGTGGTCTGTTTGGATATGCACTGGATAACCATAGACTATATCTCTGAAATGTTTCAAAGACCAGACTACCGCTAGTGCTTCGAGATCTGTATCACTGTAGTTACGTTCAGCGGTTGTAAGGGTGCGATTAGCATACGCTATTACGCGCTTTCTTGATGCTTCATCGAGTTGCATCAAAACGGCACCAAGTTCAGTGCCTGAGGCATCTGTGCAGAGAAGAAAGGGTTTGGTATAATCAGGGAACGCTAGAACAGGGGCATTTACAAGAGCTGTCTTTAGCTTTTGGAAAGCCTGTGACTGGTCGTTAGTCCAAACAAAGGGCACATTCTGCTTGAGTAAGTGGGTCAGAGGAGCGGAGATCTTTGTGTAGTCTTGTATGAATCTACGATAATAGCCACTGAGGCCCAGGAAACGTCGTACAGCTTCGGTAGTGGTAGGTTCTGGGAAGTTAATAATCACTTTAGTTTTATCCTCATTAGTATGAATGCCTTGTGCATCTACGACATGGCCTAGGAATTTGATTTTCTTTCGTAGGAAGTCACATTTGCTGAGACTGATTTTCAGGCCTGCGAGCTGGAGGCATTCAAAGACTTGCCGGAGCTTGGTAAAATGGTCAGGGATGGATTTACTCACAACAATGATATCATCTAGGTAACCAAAAAGAGAGTGTCCCATCATACGGCTGAAGACTGAATGGATAAGTTGCATGAACACGGAAGGAGCATTTCTCAGACCAAAAGGGAGTCTCTTAAACTGAAAATGTCCGGAAGGGATGCTGAAGGCTGTAACTGGGCGAGAGTACTTTTCCATTTCGACCTGCCAGTACCCGCTGAGGAGGTCTAAAGATGAAAAGACTATGTTACTTTTACCAAGGGATTCTAGCAAATCAGTGAGGTCGGGTAATGGGAAACGGTCTGGAACGGTGACAGAATTGACCTTACGATAGTCGACTACTGATCTAAAGTTGCCATCCTTCTTTGGTACTAAGAAAAGTGGGCTATTCCATGGACTGACGGAGGGTTCAATAATGTCCTGGTCTAACATGTTCTGTACCATTTGATCTGTCTGCATTCTCTGGCTGCGAGGAAATCGATACGCTGGTATGTAAATCGGCTGAGTTCCTGGTAGTAGTTCAATCATATGTTTGACAAGGTCTGTTTTGCCCATCAGTTCACCGGGTAAGGCAACCACGTTTCTGTACGAGGTCAGAAGGTCGAGGAGTTGAGGCATATTTTCTGGGAAATCCGTGCAAGTGAGATGTGAGAGCATATCGGTTGAATATGTCGGCGCAGATCCCATAGAGTTAATAGTACATACACCGATTGGCGTACTATCACCAGTCTGAATAGTAGGAATTGAGGAATCCTGGCACACCTTTACGGCTGCTGGGTATACTAGGAAGTCTCCAATCTTTACACCACTTTTAAGTTTTAGTGGAGCATTTGTGATATTGAGCAAGTACAGGTAGCATAAACTGTCCTCTAAGACTGTACACCACGCTGACTCATAAGTCAAGCCATGCACACAACACGTCTCAGGTAGTGTTAGTACATCCACTCCTTCTTTCGCACCGGCAACACAAACAGAGACTTTGGTGAACTCGTGCGGTAACAAAATTGTGCACGTATTCATTACTGCACATTTCGTCTCTGCGTGTTGGAGAAGATCATTCACACTGTGTGAGGTAGGTAACTGAGACATGTCTGAGTCAGTGATAGTGTTGTCGGGAGAGGAGGTAAGAGCCATTTCCGAAGGCTGAGAAGATGTATCAGTAGACATGGAGGAATTTATGTCCTTGGTCTCAGTCAGTAAAAGAATGATCTCTGTATTCTCAGATGATGATGGTGGTGGTTTGGGCTGGTCTGGACTTTTTGGTAGTGATCGGGACAGAGGTAACTGAAGGACTGATTTGATCATAAGAACAGGACGGGAACAGTCCATACTGTATACTGGGAATCCAGAAATGTCTATACTACCACAGGCAGGTAATAATGCAATGGAGTGTTGTGCCATGGTGGAGAAACCAATAAGGGCATCTGCGGGATATTGCAAGTCATTAGTGACATGAAATTCAATTGGGACGGGAGGCAAATCTCTGTGTAGTTTGACTTCTAGGGTGACTCTTCCCTTAACCTTAAACTCTGAGCCTTCGACACCACATAGGCTAATGTCTGGTGGTTCTAGGAAACTGACGTGGTTGTGATGTCTTTGAATAAGATGTAAGGAATTGTCGGAGATCAGATTTACTATAGATCCTGTGTCCAAGAAGAATGACATTGGTATGTCATGACTGCATCCGAGAATGACTAAACCCGAGGATGTCATGGGACCAACATGGCGGATGGGGAGTTGGGTTTCTGGTTCTACATGATATTGGTCCGATACGGGCGTGGCGCTTCCCCCGACTGGTGGCGGTTCAGGTAATGACATTCCTCAGTGGTGTGAGTCGTGCTGGATTTGTGGTATTTGCATTTTGGACGACGGGAGCGGGAAGGCGTACGCTGTCTGGTTTGGGAGTGAGGACGTCTGTATTTACAGTCGCAACTGGATTCTCGATGTCCAGGATGACCACAGTGCCAGCAAAGAATCGAAGATTGTCTGTTCCGTCGGACGCTAGATTGATCACGACCTGCAGTAGGAGAACAATGCGTGGCAGGTCTGCCGCGTGTGGTGGGACGGGAGCGAGATTGGTCTGGGGTAGTGGAGGTGTGACAGACTGAGGAGGCCAAGGGTTGGTTGGTGCCCTGACGTGTGTAGTTCAAACCTGTTCTTTCATGAATGGCTTTAGTGACCTGAATAATTTTATCGCCTGGATTGAAACTGATTTCCAAGGCTAGCTCTCGCTGTTTAGGAGTAAGCCAGTGAAGGAATCTCAGGTAACCAATTAAGTCAGCAAAGTTGGTGAGTGAAATCACTGGAATGCCATTTTTGTCTTCTAACCATTTCGTGCCTACCAGTAATTGGAGCATCTCACTACTAGTTGCTTTCATGGCAGCAGCAGCTTCGCAGAGCTTGGCATGTTGCACGGGGACCCTCAAGTCCTCATTTGGTTTAGGAGATTAATGAATCCCATGAGAGACGCGGTATTTGAATGCCGGCAACAAAGGCTGATGAGTTCTGTACGAAAATCAGCAAAGGTATTAATGCTATCAAAATGTCCTGCACGGATCGCGGATCCGATGTCCGATTTGCCGTGGTGCAAGCGACCCATGAGGTAGGCTACTTTGAGTGATTCATCGGTGATCTGCCAATTGTGGATGTCGGTTTCGACTTCTCTGAGGAAATCATAGACAGACCAAGTTGGGTCCTGGCCAGTAAATTTGGGATGATTGGCATCGTCGAGATAGATAGACTGTGGAGGGGTGACCATAGCTGAAAGGGCAGAAGTGGCGGTAGGAGAGGAGTGGGAGAGAGAGAAGGTAGTGGTAGTTAAGGGCAAGCAAGACGGGGTATGAAGTGAGGCAGGAGAGGGAATGATAGGGGAAGGAGTAGAGGAAGAAGAAGGGAGTGTAGAGGTAGGGGTAGAGGAGGAGGTATCTGGATTTACGAGTGTAGGACGGGTAGTAAGTGGTTCTGCGGGAAGTGAAACGGGAGTCTCAGGTACAGGGCGGTGGTACTCTTTGCCACTTTGTAAGTGAGTGATCGTGTTAGAGTCGGCAGACGGTGTATGATCAGATGATGTTTCCGGGTCGAGAGGGCTGGTGTTAATCGGTTGATGTGGAAAGTATGACATTTAATGCGGCAATGGAAGATGAAATGAAGGATGAAGACGGATACGTAGGTGGAAATGTATAATGTAACAATGAGAGAATGTAATACATGAGTAGGTGTAAAAACGAATGAAGGTGAGGGGATGGAGGGTTTAAATAAAAGGCGAAGGATGAGATGGATAATAAATAATGTAGGTGAAAATGAAAACGGGGTAATGGAAGTGAGATGGAATATTTGCAAAATATCCAATCTGCAGAGAAAATAGAGGATAATCTCTATAGAAAGGTAAGGTATACTATAGTTACACAGTAGAGACGGGATTGACGTGATGTATGACGGGCAGGTGTGGCTGGGCGTAGCAGGGCTGGGGCAGGGCGGGACGGGGCGGGGCGGTGGTGGAGAGACAGCTGGTCGGAGAGGAGAGTGGCTGGGGACGAGACTGGAGCGATATGTTGGATGAGTCTTAGAAGATGGGGAACTTCTCGCTGGGCTTAAGTCAAGACGGGAAGAGATGCTGCGATGAGTCACCAGCAGGGAGTGGCGGTCCTAGGAGGCTCACGTAATTCAGACCACATGTGAAGACTGGGTATGGCGGCGTCGGGGCCAGTGGTGGGGTGTGGGGGCAGATATTGGTACAAGGCAGGTGTAGACCTGTTGAGGTGCACATTCAGAGAATGGCGATGGGCAGACAGTGTTAAGTGGCACCATGGGGGCAGGATTTATGATGAGTTCGGAATAGGTGCTGGGAACAGGTGAAACAGGTGCGTAGGTCGGCGATGGTGACACTTGCGGGCAGGAACAAGGTGTGTGGGTGGGGTTGTTTGAGAGGTGAGCACTGGTGAGAGAAATTGTACACCCGGAAGCACAGCCGGTTATTACACCACAAGAGGCACTGAGGAGGGGTGAGGCTGTGAGATGCGAGACGTCGTGTATCTGTTGGTCTGTTGGTGTCACTAAATATTTTAGGAGGCGGTCAGAATCTGATGGTTTGGAACACCGCTGCTACCAAATGTAACTTGCAATACTTTGGTGATAGAAACTCTGTGTACAAACAGCTAGATAAGGAGTTTATTACGAGCTCACAACAAAATAGTCTGCCCTTCTTAAGTGTCTGCTCTGAACTGACGCAGTAGCGCCGTCTTCCCAGGCAAGGCCCTGGGAAAGCATGTTAGGTCAGCAAGTTTATTGGGGACATGTATGCATTGGGGGGGGGGGCATATATACATCGGGGGTAGACATATTGTAGAGGGGGTACAAGTCTTTCGTGCATGCAAAAGGTCAACTCTGGAACTCTCTCCTTCTGTCTGTATTTCCTACTGTCTATGACCTCTAGTGTTTCAAATGCAGTGTGTCCAGGCATCTTTAAATAAATGGATCTTGACTTTGGCTCTCTGTTATCTTGTTTTTGTTCTTTCATGAAGGGAACAATTTGCAGGCTCCTTGCCATTGGTTCCTTCCTCCTTGCATAAAAAAAAAATCCATACCCACCAGAGAGACAGGCCTGAGGGCTGATGATCTTGTGCCCCTGAGACATAGGAGTGAAGAGCTCACAAGGAAGAATGACAGTCGACATCTCATCCAGGCGATAAGAGAACTCTGAGGCAGATCCTTCTTCTCAGAAGGAACCTCTGCAAGTCTTGAATAGAATCTCATCACCTCTGGACCCATCCCACCTGATGATGTGAACACAAAGGAAGTGAATCGATTGTAGTCCACATGTTGGTTCCTTTCTTGACAGTTTCTGTTTTGTTTTTTTTTCTTATTTATTTCTCTTGCGTGCGCCTCTAGAACAGTTCACGATGACATGCTGCCACAGGATCAAATATCCTAATCTCGAAGAAAGCCTTCTGCTCATGTGTGCAGAAAACTTGAGCACTGACATCCACTCCTACATCCTTTGATGTGTTTGCCACTCTGTGAGTGAAGTGTTCACCGTCTAGAGGAAGCAGAGCTGGCTCTGTGTTGACATCATGACAAATTTCCTGTAGCATTTTCGCAGTGAGGTCACGTACGTCATCATGTATAACGAACACAAATGACAGCGTTTTTGTATCCCAGGTGCAGGAGTAGACGATGTAACAGAGGCTGTTGATGACGTTTTTGAGAATGCAGAAAATGACAGCCCGGTTATCATTCATACAGGTACAAATGATGTCGTACAAACCTGATCACAGGAGCTGATAGAGAAGTACAGGAGGAGGATTCGATGCTACTAGGAGAAAACTAATAACATTTTAATTTCAAGAATACTCCAAGGATTGGCACAGGGAATGCCTTCTTCAATAAAGCATTTAGTATAAATAATAGGGTCAGGTCATGTTGCCTGCAGGAAGGAGTTGACTTCATTGACACATGGAACCAGCTTTATGAGCAACGAACACTATTCGCAAATGATGGACTACATCTGAATGCCATTGGTTCTGCCCATCTCTTGCATTAGAGAGTTGGACAGAAAAGGAATGAGAGTTTGCTGCCAGAAGGGTGCTACGCGCCCGTCGTAGAGGTGGAGGAATGCAAGCAGACAGTTCAGAGGAGCAGTGATCATTAAAGTAGCGATAGAAAAGAGATAAAGATGCAACAGTGCGGCGAAGAGACAGAGGTTGAAAGGAGTCAGTAAGAGGAGGAGAGTTAATGAGACGAAAAGCCTTTGACTCCACCCTATTGAGAAGAGCTGTATGTGGGGAGCCTCCCCACACATGAGAGTTGTACTCCACACAGGGGCGGATAAAACCCCTGTAGAGAGTCAACAATTGTGCAGGGGTAAAGAAAGAAAGAGCGGAGTCGGCTTAGCACACCCAATCTCTTGGAAGCAGATTTTACAAGAGATGTAATATGATCTTTCCAAGATAAGTCCCGAGTAAATGAAACCCCAAGCATGTTCAAGGATGATGCAGGATTAAGCTGAATATTATTAAACATTAGTGGGTATACCTGTGGAAGATTTTGTCGGGTTGATAGGTGTAAGAACTGAGTCTTAGATGCATTAAAGACAACCATATTATTTTTACCCCAGTCAGAGATATGAGCCAAGTCAGACATTAGGTGTGCCATAGCCTCATCCCTTGTTTCTTGAAGTAACTGTTGAGATGGGCGTTGCGGGAACCGAATGGAAAGGTGAAGGGTGGAGTCATCAGCGTATGAGTGGATAGGGTTAGATGTACAGCTTAGAAGATCATTGATGAATAAAAGGAAGAGAGTTGGTGATAGGACAGAGCCCTGAGGAACACCACTGTTGATAGATCTAGGAGAAGAACGATGGCCGTCTACAACAGCGGCTATAGAACGACCAGAAAGGAAGCTAGCGATGAAGGCACAGATAGAAGGATAGAAACCATAGGAGGGCAGTTTGGAAATTAAAGATTTATGCCAGACTCGATCGAAAGCCTTTGAGATGTCAAGTGCAATGGCAAAGCTTTCGCCAAAGTCCCGAAAGGAGGATGACCAGGAGTCTGAAAGGTAGGTGAGAAGATCGCCAGTGGAGCGTCCCTGACGGAACCCATACTGACGATCGGAAAGAAGGTTGTGATAGGAAAGATGTCTTAAAATTTTTCTATTAAGAATTGACTCGAAAACTTTTGAAATACAGAATGTTAAAGCAATTGGACGATAGTTGGAGGGTTGGGAGTGGTCACCCTTCTTTGGGACTGGCTGAATGAGAGCAAACTTCCAGCAAGAAGGAAAGGTACAAGTTGACAGAGAAAGGCAAAATAGTTTGCCTAGGCAGGGTGTAAGCACTGAAGCACAGTTCTTGAGAACAACAGGAGGGACCCCATCAGGCCCATATGCCTTGTTAGTACTGAGGCCAGTGATGGCAGAAAATACATCAACTGAATAAATTTTAATGTTAGCCATGAGGAAGTCAGAAGGGGGAAGTGATGGAGGAACAGCACCGGAATCGTCTAAGGTGGAATTGGAGGAGAAAGTCTGTGCGAAGAGATCTGCTTTATCAGTAGAAGAAATAGCTACAGAACCATCAGAGTAGAAAAGAGGAGGGAAGGATGATGAGGTAAAGTTGTTAGAAAGATTTTTGGCAAGGTGCCTGAAGGAGCGGGAAGAATTCGAGTTGGAGAGTTGAGAACATTTAGTATGGATGAAATTATTTTTAGTAGAGCGAAGAACAGACTTAGCACGATTCCGGGCAGAAACGTAAAGATTATGTGATTCAGGGGTGGGTTGGCTCCGGTACCTTGTGTAGGCCTTCTCCTTATTGTGGACAGCATTAGAACAAGCGTGATTAAACCAAGGCTTTCTTGCGTTAGTCAAAGGATATGAGAAAGGAATGTATGCTTCCATGCCCGAGAGAATAACCTCCGTAATGCGCAAGGCACACTTAGATGGCTCACGGCCATGGAAGCAATAATCATTCTAGGGAAAATCAAAGAAGTACTGCCTGAGGGCCTCCCAGTCCGCGGCTCCAAAATGCCACAGACGACGTTTCCCTGGAGGGTCCACAGGCAGTACTGGAGTGATAGGACAGGTTAAGGTGATAAGGTTGTGATCGGAGGAGCCCAACGGAGAGAAAAGATTAACAGAGTAAGCGGAAGGATTAGTTGTGAGGAAGAGGTCAAGTATGTTGGAGCTCTCTCCAAGGCGGTCAGGGATACGGGTAGGGTGCTGTACAAGCTGCTCTAGGTCATTAAGGATAGAAAAGATGTAGGCTTGTTCACCAGGTGGATCCGTGAAAGGAGAGGAGAGCCAAAGGTGGTGGTGAACATTGAAATCTCCAAGAATGGAGATTTCAGAGAAAGGAGAAATGGACAGAATGTGTTCCATCGTAGAAGTAAGATAGTCGAAGAATTTTTGATAGTCAGTAGAATTAGGGGATAAGTAAACAGCACAGATATATTTAGTCAGAGAATGACAGGAAAGCTGAAGCCAGAGTGTGGAGAATTCAGAAGAATCAAGTTCAGGAACACTAGAGCAAGATAAGTCGTTGCGTATGTATACACAACAGCCACCTTTGGCTTTGAAATGAGTATAGAGAAAGTAGGAGGATACAGAAAAGGGTTTGCTGTCAGTTGCCTCAGACAGCTGAGTCTCCGTTAGAAAAAGAAGGTGAGGTTTAGAGGAGGAGAGGTGGTGCTCAACAGAGCGAAAGTTAGATGAAAGGCCGCGAATGTTGCAGAAATGAAGAAGAAGAGAGTCAGACAGTGGTTCCAGGCACCTCGATTCGTCACCGGGAGAGGGGCAGATGGCGGGGGCATTTATGGTCCCCCCCCCCTGGGGACTCCGAGGCTGGGTGAATTGACGCCATTTTTGGTGAATTTTGAACAGGAAGTGTAGTGTGTACTGTGCATGTAGTTTGGTGAAGATAGTTAGAGAAATTTGTACTGGAGAGCATGGTGGCCTACTCTCTGTGTAACTGTGACACTGAAAAAGTTCAGCAAAGGGGGATGGTCAGTTACTAGTCCTGAGGGCTGATGAAACGGGAGCTCCAGCACTCCCTGTCATCAGCTTTCCATCCACCTCGGGAGTACTGCCCTGCTCGACTGGTGCTACAGTCTACTCCTCATGGGTCCGTGTGGGTCCGTGTTAGTTAAGTGACCACCATTGGGATTTTTTTTTTTTTTTTATGTACCAGGGGTCGCTGCTTCAGGAGGTGACTTGTGTGCTTGTCCCACATGGGAAAGTTCCTAGTTTCAGTGGAATGAATGGAGATGGGGCCTGATTGACTGCTGCCTACCTTAATAACGTCAGGCAAGGCTGCTGCACCACCCCTGAACATCCACACTGTGCACTGTGCAATTCCCATGCTGTGTCCGCAGACGCCCCATTAACTCAATGTACCCGTACATAGTGTCATGCGTTATTAATTTATTCGGTTAATCATTTTACTTTACTACTTTTTCTTTCAAGTTATTCATACTGGTAGCTTATTGATAAAGTATTACAGAATGTAGTTTTTCCTTTTCAGTCTTTCCTATGAAATTTCCATGTCAGTTTTTACATGCTGCATGGTGTTTTTTCTCACTTTTTCTTACCAGTTTTAACTAGAGGGTTTGGAGGCGGGGGAAACCATCTTTCTTTACTATCCTTAACCTTCAGCACATAGAGTTAAATCTCGTAGCCTTAGTCTACTCTGTAACAAACAGCCTCGAAAGGACCCTAAGATCTGTTGCTGTTTGGTTTCCTTTGTACTTCTTTGTACTTTGCTTATCCTCTTATTTCGTTCTTCCCTCTTCCTCTTCCTTTCTCCTCCAGTATAAACCATCATCAGTTTCACTTCTCTGCCTGCCACTGACAGTACGGCACCTCCCTACCCCATTTCTCTCTCTCTCTCTCTCTCTCTCTCTCTCTCTCTCTCTCTCTCTCTCTCTTTTATTTCCCTTCCCCTTCCTTGATACCTGCTTACGTCAGACTTAAATTTTTCCTCTTACATCTCTTCCCTATCTGGACCAGTCATTCTCTCTCTCTCTCTCTCTCTCTCTCTCTCTCTCTCTCTCCCTTGAACCCTGCTTACACCATACTTAATTTTTTTTTCTTACATCTTTTCCCTACCGGGATCAGTCTGTCTGTCTGTTTGTCTGTCTGTCTGTCTGTCTGTCTGTCTGTCTCTCATGAAATCAGTACTACCTCACCCTTTTTATTACTTTTCTTTTCTGAGCACATTCTCACCTCTTCTTGTCATATTCCGCTCTCTCTTCTTTCTCCTTCCACCTTTTCCTCCTCTCTTCCCTTACAGGCTATAAATCCCCTTTCTTGCTGATTCTTCTCATCATTCTCTCTCTCTCTCTCTCTCTCTCTCTCTCTCTCTCTCTCTCTCTCTCTCTCTCTCTCTCTCTCTCTCTCTCTCTCTCTCTCTCATATTCCCCTTCCCCTTCCTTAGGGCCGGATTTACCTACTTGTGATCCCCAGGCCAAACTCATCAGTGGGCCCACCGGTTGAAGACCACTGCGGGCCTATACGTATTGTACATGGGCCCCGTACTCCGGGCTCTATACTTATTGTACAGGGGCCTTTATGGTTGTGACTATATTGCATAATGAAATACTCGGTGTACACTTGAAGCAAGGTTATACGCTGGCACACTGCGCGAGAAAATAGTTTCAGTGGGCCCCTGTTGGTAAATCCGGCCCTGCCCTCCCTTGAGCCCTGCTTACGTCAGACTGAAATTTTTTCCTCTTACATCTCCTCCCTACCCGGACCAGTCTCTGTCTCTGTCTCTGTCTCTCTCTCTCTCTCTCTCTCTCTCTCTCTCTCTCTCTCTCTCTCTCTCTCTCTCTCTCTCTCTCTCTTCAACTCTGTGTAAAATCTGCCAATGAAAGTGTCTTGTTCCGGCACTTGAGATCTTTAGTACCAACTGACGATTCCAAAATGAGATAACCACATAACTGGTGGAGTTCATAATGCCCAGTACCTGACAACAAATGTCCCTCACAATAAAAACAGGTTAAGATTCACACGACAGTAATATGTCTGTGGTGATGGGAGAAATGTATTAGGTGTTCTAAGAAAAAAATTCATTTATAAAAAGTCAATATTTAATCATGTATTATAATAAAAAGAACCTTTTAAATATCATAACAGAATACTCACCTCAGTTTTGAGAGTCATATCTGAGAACGGATATTAAACTACTGTGTCCAGATGAAACTCCTTCAATAGTACTTAAAACTACTGGTCCAGATGAAATTCCTTAGATAGTACTTAAAAATTGCTCCTCAGTGTTGGCTCCTGTATTAGCAAAATTTTTCCACTTTTGCATCCGTAACTCAATTTTTTCCAGCCCCTTGGAAAGAACCAAATATCCATCCTGTTCCTAAAAAGGGGGCAACTTCTGATCCATTAAACTATAGACCAATTGCAATAATTTCCGTTCTCGGTAAGGTTTTTGACACTAATTAATAAACACATAGTGAAGCATCTAGAAATCAATAAATTGATCAATGATCGGCAGTATGGATTTAGACAGGAACGTTCAACTGTAGATATTCTTTGCCTTCTTACCCATCAGATTAACAAAATAATAGACCAACATGGTGAAACACACACAGTAGCACTTGATATTTCAAAAGCATTTGACAGAGTATGGCACCAGGCCTTATTGTCTAAGATGTCACAGTATTGCCTTGCATCATTGGTTCCTCTAATTTCTTCTTACCTTCATAGTAGAAAAATACGGGTCATGGTAGATGGAATTTATTCTCAGTTTCATTCCATAAATGCTGGCGTACCTCAGGGATCAGTTTTGACATCAACCCTCTTTCTCAGTCATATAAATGACCTCCTATCTCTCATTCACAACCCAATACATTCTTATGCTGATGACTCGACCCTTCATAGTTCTTTCACGTTTAGTACCTCCATTACACAATTTGATATAAATTCCCAAATAAACACAGCAATTTCTTTGAACCAAGACCTTTCTAAAATTAGTCAATGGGGACAAAAAAATCTGGTCTCATTTAATGCTCAGAAAACTAAATACATTAATTTCTCCAATAGAAAGAATCCCTCAGACTCTCACATAATTTTAAATGATGTCAGTATTCCCATATTCACTACAATTGATATCCTAGGTGTTACTCTAAACCCCAACCTAAGTTGGACAGCTTATGTTAAATCCCTTGCTAAAAATGCTTCTAAATAACTGGGACTTATGTACAGAGTTCGTGAGTTCTTCACTGACGAGCAGTTGGCCACAATATACAAAAGTCATGTGCGTTCTCAGATCGAATACTGTTCACCACTGTGGAGTGGATGTGGAGCGGTTGCATTGAGGCAGTTGGACAAAATTCAAAATAAAGCCATTAGATTAATCAGTAATCCTGCCACAACGCAGGACCTTCCTCCGTTACCAGTACGTAGAGATGGTGCTTCTTTAGCACTATTTTATCGATATTTTTACCGTAAGTGCTCTAACGAACTGGGTTGAATTGTGCCTCCCCTTCACATTTTCTCCCGAAATACTCGGACAGCTGGGAGCGCCCATGAACTCACACTCTCTCCCCCACAATGCAGAACCTCTGCTTATCAAAATTCATTTATCCCCAGAACTACTACTCTCTGGAATTCATTTCCTGGGAGTTGCTTCCCACATACATTTAATCCTCTCGATTTTAAATCCAATTGTTATAAGTATTTTATGAATGGAGGATGCCATTAGGCACATGGACTTATTTATTTTCCTTTGTTTTTCCTTCCTCCATTCATTATATATATATATTTATATATATATATATATATATATATATATATATATATATATATATATATATATATATATATATATATATATATATATATATATGTGTGTGTGTGTGTGTGTGTGTGTGTGTGTGTGTGTGAAGCTCAACCAAATTAATTCTTTCTCACAGGAAAAAAACATTATGAAGAGAGATTACAGCAATTTGTTTTCGTTAACGGAAGACCCTTTGAGGGAATTTAATGTCATACTTTTATATTTCTACAAAATTTACCAGTAATAATGCAAAATCAGACATTTTTTCCTTCTACCACCTTAGCTAGCCAAAATGACCATGAAGTTAATCTCAGATAAACTTATGACAAAAAAGCAGCATACTGTTGGCAAGTACATAATATGATACAAGGCTCACGAATGCAGCAAGCTTTCATATGTCATACTGTGAATCTTCTGGTATCTACTGTACTTTACAAACTTTGTATTTCTCTCTCTCTCTCTCTCTCTCTCTCTCTCTCTCTCTCTCTCTCTCTCTCTCTCTCATCATCATCATCATCATCATCATCAACATCATCATCATTATATCTCATCTCCCCTTTCTTCCTGCGTATATCTTTTTCAAAACTTGTGTATTTCTACTCCCTCCCATATTCCTCCCTCCCCTTTCATTAATACCTTGCATATTTTAGTTCTTTTTTCTCCCCTTTCTGCCTTGTTTATCCTTCTGTTCTATTTTTACCTCTTTCACTTCCCCTCTCCCTTCCGATATACGCAACCATACAGTAACTTTCGTTTCTCCGGTTGTCATCTACATCTCTCTCCCTCTCTCTCTCTCTCTCTCTCTCTCTCTCTCTCTCTCTCTCTCTCGTGTTCATTAGACTTTTCTTCCTCAGCTTTCTCCTTACTGCTCTCTCTCTCTCTCTCTCTCTCTCTCTCTCTGCTTATTGGATTCTGTATTGAATTTCGGCTTCCTCCACCAGCCTTATAGTCAGTATTAAATTTCTGCCGCCTGGTCTTATTCCCCCCCTCTCTCTCTCTCTCTCTCTCTCTCTCTCTCTCTCCTTTCATTTTGAGCGTAGTAACCATTATACTAAATCTTCCTACTTTACCTCACCAAAGTTTAATAAAATTGTTGCCAATGTGTTGCAGGGACGGCGCAGTCTGCTGGTGTGGGTGTGTCAGTGGGAGTATGAAGTGAATAAATGATGCAGAACGCTAAGCAGTTCACATAACACACAAATACTCGTTCAGCTGGGTAGAAGTGATATACTGTATCTCGACCAGTTAATGAGCACTCAATCGGTAAAGAAGTGCGATCAGAAAGTTTCATTACTTTTAGTATTTTTAACCTTCTTAAAATCACATGTTTAAAAAGTTAATTCTTGATTTTATTCAGCTGAGGTAGAGTCATAGAGGCCTGAGTGTTAGGCCGCTTTCACACGATGCCACCGGTGGCCCAGTGTGAAGGGGCCGGCAACTAGTGTCCTCCACTGAACTCACGCCACTCCTTGGCACGGTTCTCATTTGAAAGAATGGCGTCACAGGAAGAGCTCCTTCTCCTTGCCTTGCTGGCGGCAACTGGTGGCGTCACATTCTCTGTCTTCTTTATTATTACTGTATTTATATAAAAAATCCATTGGATTTAAATCATGATTTTTTCTTCACTCTGATTTAAATCATAACAACCCTGACATGGCCAAACCACTTCAGTGTATTCCTCCTGACACTTTCTATCACAACCACATCCTCACCAAAATCCTCCATCACTTCCTCTTTTGTCAGTCTGTCTCCCCATGTATCCCCACATGCTCATCTCATATAACTCATTTCCACTGCTCTGTCTTGATTTGTGTCCTTCCAACAAGGTCCAATCTTCGCTTCCATACGTCAGTGTTGGTATCAGTACCCTGATGCAGCGACTTTTTTTTTTACTTCCATGCTCACTTTGTTTCTTATAATTGCTTTCAAAGACCAGCAACCTTTCTTTCCTGTTGTATCTTTTCAAGTACGTCACCCTCCGAACTTTCATCCTTTCTCATCACATTACTCAAGTAGTTAAATGCACTCACACTTTCCATTTCCTCATCATCCAACATCACTGCACATTCAGTGATTTAATTTCTCTCAAAAACCACAACTTTACTCCTCCCTAGATTCACCTTAGATTCCCTTTCTTACACACTCTCCCAAACTCATTCAACAAGCCTTGCAGTTTTCCTTTGTCTTCACTTAACAATACAGTATCATCTGCAAACAACAGAACAGGAAGTTTCCAAGCCCTGACCTAACTTTGTATGTTCTTTGTAACCCCATCCATGTACAAATTGAACAACATGGATATGTGACACATTCCTGTTTCAATCCAACATTTAGACAGAAAAATTCCCTCAGTTCACCGTCCACAAGCACTGCAGCCTTACCGCCCTCTTACGTACTCTGCGGCATTCAACACCTTCCCATTTACTCCACATATTCTTAATATTTTCCACATTCCTTGTCTCTTCACTCTGTCATATGCTTTCTCCAAATCCATGAAGGCCACATACAACTTCTTTCCCTTCTCTAGAAAGTTTTCCGCAGAAGACATGAGGATGAATTTTTGATCTACACAACCTATTCCTTTCTTAAAACTCCCCTGTTCCTCTCCAACAAATTCCTCTGTTGTTTCCATAACTCTGTCAATAAGTATTTTACCATATACTTTTCCTGTTACACTAAGAAGACAAATGCCGATATGATTATCACACACTTCTTTTCCCCCTTTTCTTTTGAATAGGGGAATAATTATACCTGACTTCCATCTTCCGGGACTCTACCTTCCTACCAGGGCAATCAGCACATCTTCCATATTCATTCTACTAATATTACTCCTCTGTGCTTCAGCGTTTCACCACACACTTCATCAGTTCCTGGGTCTTTCCTGATTTTAACTTTTTTCATTGTTCCCCTACTTCCATCCTACCGATTTCTCCCTCCTTTCTCATTTCCCCTCGTTCTCCAAGCCAATCCCCAGCCACTTATACTGACATTACTTTCATTCTCTGTTCAACAATTCCATAAAGCGTTCTCTCCATCTGCTCACTTTTCCTCCCTTCTCCATTATCAGTAAACCATTTTGCACTTTCACTCACCTACTACTTTCTTGGTCAACCTGTCTAACCTTCTTTACCTCCTTCCAGAACATCTTTTTTTACATTCCCTCCACTTTACACTTTTTTTTTTTTCCAAATTCCTCAACCACTCTCTTCTTACACTGTCTTATTAATCTTTTCACCTCTTTTCCTCTCAACATATAACTTTTCTGTCTCTCAGCTTCCTCCATTGCTCTGCATCCCATCCACTCACTATATATATATTTTTTTGCCATACAATCATAAAATGGAGCTGGTGCATCATTATTGTGTGTGTGTGTGTGTGTGTGTGTGTGTGTGTGTGTGTGTGTGTGTGTGTGTGTGTGTGTGTGTGTGTAAGCTTGCATTACACACAAAGCATGACCATAACAAAAATTAATAGTCTCATATTTTACTGTGTTAGTTTACAATCCATCTATTGCGGAAGGTTGTCCCTAGATGGACTGACATTGCTTCACAGTAGCAAGTACAATTCTTAAAAGAAAAAAAAAAGTATTGTTTTGAAAAGGTTGATACAGGCAGTTCCAAACAAAGATACATATCTGTATTTAATATAATGTAGCCCTACGGTATACCGATATTTAGTTACAAATTATAAGGCCTTCTTAGAGAGGAGGAAAAAAAACTATTTGAAATTTAATGGTAAGGTATCGCCAGTCATTGTTTCTTGAATATAAGCTGAGAAATATTGTGAATTGTTTAGCATTATATTCTTTCTTGTGCCTCCTTGCTCTCTCTCTCTCTCTCTCTCTCTCTCTCTCTCTCTCTCTCTCTCTCTGCTAATTAAATCTAGTCTCCCTTTTCCTCTATTTATATATATTCCGTTCTTGTTTCCCTTCCTTATTTCTCTTGCTCTTTCACTCCCTCTCCCTACATTTATTACCTTTCATTTGTTAGCTCTATCTCGCCTTTCCATGTCTTATTTATCCTCCTGTTTCTTCTTTCTTCCCCTCTGCATGTCCTATTTACTCTCTTGTTTCGTTTCCCTCCTGCATGTCCTATTTATCCTCCTGTTTCATTCTCTCCTCTGCAAGTCCTATTTATCATTTTTGTTTTACCCTCTGCATGTCCTATTTATCCTCCTGTTTTCTTCTTCCCTCTTCCTGTTTCACTCTCTCCCTTTCTTCCCCTCTTCCTATACTGTACAGTATATCCTATATCGAAGCAAATCTCTATTTTCTCTTCCCCAGCCTCACATAGTACTTACCCTACCACCTCTCTCTCATGCTATAATCCTCTTCTCTCTCTTTCTCTTTATTTCCCTCCCCCTTCCCCTTCCTCGAGTTCTCTGTATGTCTCATTTTATTTTTCATCCCACATCTTATCCTTAGCAGGACCAGCCTCTCTCTCTCTCTCTCTCTGCTTATTAAATCTCGTCTCCTTCTCCATGTTATAAATTTCGTTCATGCCTCCTCTCCCAGTTCCCCTTTCTTACTCATATTCTTTCTACATTTATTGCCTTTTATTTATGAGCTCTTTCTATCTCTTGTCCTATTTATTCTCCTATTTCGTTCTCCCCCCTTTCTTCTTTCTCTCTCTCTCTCTTTCTTCCCCACTTCTTTTCTCCTTCTCTCTCTCTCTTTCCCTTCTTCCTATAGCTTCCAATTTTCTCTCTCCTTCATAAACTGCTCAATGCCCCCCCCCCCTGTCTCTCAAGCTGTAATCCATTTTTTCTTTTTTCGCTTCCTGATCCTCCCCCCCCCCTCTCTCTCTCTCTCTCTCTCTCCTTACCTTCTTTATTCTTCTTCCCCCTCCACCAGTCCTCTCTCAAGTCTCGTTTAATTTTTCACCCTCCACCTAATGTCCGGTTCACCAGCCTTCTCTCTCTCTCTCTCTCTCTCTTAAACTTTTTTCTTTATACTAGATCCAGCAAGCTTAACTGGACACTTACATAAATAAACTATACTATCTATCCATCCATCCATCATCCAATCGTATGTTGCCCCCTGAGGAGCGTAGGAGCCTGGGGCTAGGCAAGTTGGTAATGACATTTAAGATGAGTGACCAGCCTCACTCATCCCTGAGTGGCATTACGTGTGGAATAACCCTAATCACCCTTTGGATATTAGCCTGCACCGGCTCAATCCAACTGGAGCACCGCAGTTACCCACTATACCACCAGGTGCCAACATTTGGTTCTATGGCTACCACCCTGTGTAGTAAATGGTTTCCTGGTGTACAAGAAAGCATTTGGCTTGTCACTCAGTGTAGAGTTACCCATAGGCAGAAAGAATAGGAAAGAATGAAGGAAAGAAAGACAAAAGAGAGAGTGTAAAGTCACCCGTAGCCAGAAGGACGAGGAAAGAATGAAATAAGGTATGACTGAAGAGGAAGGAAGGAAAGGAGGGAGGAAAGGAAAGGGCAGACACCCGAGAGCAGCTATACATTAAGTGAGTGGATGGTGGGCATCCCCACCTATACGATCCATATAAATATTTCTCTTTGCCTATATCACCCAGCCTTTAAACACAATGCAACCAGGCATCTCGAAATGAGTGAGTAGGTGAAATCTAAGTGCCAGATAGTAAAGCAATGCTGAGAACTTGAGCCCTAAGCTGTTGATGCAGTGTCCCTCAGTATGTCTCCGCCAAGCCTTGCACACGGACCCATCATGCAGTCTCCGTGACCCTACTGACCTAATCGATTCATCCCACCATCACCATCTTGACTGGGGTGAGGGACTGGTGGAGGTTTTGAGTGGAGGGGGGAATTCACTGAAGCCAGCCAGGTGAGAGAAGAGAAAAGTCAAAACTTGGCAGGAGGAGATAGAACCCATGAGCTGGGACAGAGATAGGGAAACAGATCACCCCGCTTGTAGGCCAACTCTGAAAATTCCAAGCAGGGATGGATAATCTGGCTCTATCTAAACCCCTGCCCATTCCTCCCCTCCCCTCCCTTTAGCTTTTTCTCTTCCCCCATCACCTCTGTACATCACTGTCTCATATTCTCATTGGTTAAGGGCACTCCTTACTGCCTCCTCGTAACCACATTATTTATACATACTGACACCTAAGCTTTATATGGGTGTGATACACAAAATATTTTAATAGAAAAGATGTGCTAGTGAGTCCCTAAAACAATGAGAACACATCACACACACACACACACACACACACACACACACACACACACACACACACACACACACACACACACACACACACACACACACACAGGAGAGAGAGAGGACAGGGGAAAGGTCAGTGATTCCAGGGCTGCCACTCCTGGCATGCTGCTTTGGCCTACATGCATAAAGAGGGAGGAGAGATGGAGGGAAGGAGAGAGGTGGAGAGAAGCAGGAAGGTGAAAAGAAAGTATGGTTGAAGTGAGACTACAGATATACTAAGCTAACCCCATATGACCTTGACCTTACTTACCTAATCAGCTCATCATCCCTTCATACTGTATCACTGACAAAAGTCTGGTTGAAATCCATCAAGGAGTTCAGGAGATATTGTTCCCACACCAATATGACCTTGACCTTTGACTCCTTGATCTTGTTGAAATAATAAGTTCATCATCCCTTCATACTTTATCACTCACAAAAGTTTGACTGAAATCCGTCCAGGGGTTCAGGAGATATCACACCCACACCCATGACCTAGACCTTTGACCTCTTGAGTTTGTGACCTCATGAACTGTAGTTCAAGGTCTAGCTCGCCAGGTGTCCATAGTGTCGATTCCAGGAAGAAAATTTAAAATATGGACAAATAGAAATATCCTTCTATACGTACATATTTCTATATATATCTGACAAACTTTTTTTTTTTCACGTTTTCTGTATAACATGTACAGTAATATGTCTGCAATACTGTACGATAACTGCAAGTTCTTCTTAGTCACTGAGTTCGTTGTTGACTCATTCGCGTTGGGATATATCCGGTACAAATTTCACCCACTTTTCCTTATATCAGGCAATAACATTCAGTGAATTCTTCCAAGTATTTAGTTGCAGTATATTCCATTACATGACAGTCATCACCTAATCTTATTAACACATGTGTAGTTTCGCACACTTTTACCGAATTATATACTTCCCGGCTTGAACAACAACAAAAACCACCCCAGCTGATCGATCCCCCGGCAGTGTGATTCCCGCATGGAGCTAGTTACAGCCCTTCCTCCAAGCCCAACAGCAAGACCACGGCAGTATGGACCAAATTTCTTGTGAGAAGTGGACTGTAGCACAGCTCAAACAATACTTGAGCAAAGATCAGTGTCTCATTCTGGATATAATAAAGGAAAATTAATACAGCTAGTAAAAAACAGTATTATTTTACAAGTGGACAATATGCAGTTTTGGAATTTTAGCACCATTAACGTATAGTATAGTCCCTAAGGATCACACACACAAAAAAAAAAACATTACTCCATTCGGTAATTGATATTTTCAGAGATAATGAATTTAATTTAAAATTCCAAAAAAAACCCTACCTTGGATCTTCACTCGGCCACTCCGGGTAAAAAAAATGCGTGCGTTCGTACGTTTGTTTCTCATCCCTTCGTCTGCGCATGCGTCTCATAGGTTTGTATCACCCACTTATATCCCTACTTTAGGTCACGTGATGGAATTCTGCCAATAGATTTGAATCCCGCTCTTTGATTCAGTCTGGATGGAAAATTCAAATCCTTCTCGCTATGGCCTCTGGAAAAGAAACATGCTGTGTCCCGGGTGTGATATTGATTATTTACGAGTGATTAAGCGTTTCCACTCAGAACCTGAAGTGGCTATTGAGTTTTTTAGAAGACACAGTGTATTCTATTACCTTCCGAAGTTTATTGCCCAGATTGTCAGGAATCGTGTAAATTTAGAAAAGACAAACATCGGTGGTACTGTGGTCGGTACAAAAAGTACGGAAAAACCAAGAAACGGGTCCAGTGTAGTTTTTGTGTGTCTGACTACAAAGGAATTTTTTTGACAACACACACCTTCCTGGCTGGCAATTTATACTGTTCATAAACCACTGGATTCAAAAGTTCTGGAACCACGACGTTATTATCACGTGTTTGAAGTGGTCATCAAAGACAAGTGTGGACTGGCGAAGCTTTTGCTCTGAAGTGACCCTTTCCTGGCTACAGAACCAGCCACCCATCGGGGGACCTGGCGTTGTCGTCGAGATTGACGAGACATTTTTTGTGAGGGCAAAATATGATCCTGGGAGAGACCTAAGGGACGTGTGGCTTTTTGGAGGGATTGAAAGGGTCTGGAAAAGGTTTTTCTTGGTGCCTTTGGTGAAAGGAAATCAAGTACTTGACAGGAGTGCTGCAATAAAAAAATTCACTCGACCAGGTAGCATTGTTAACAGTGACGGTTGGGTTGCTTATCGACGGTTGGCGGACGAGGGGTACACGCATCATGTAATTAACCACAAGGAGGCATTTGTGGACCTAGACGACCCTACCATCAATACACAGACCATTGAAAGAATGTGGCGTGACGTCAAGGAGTGGTCTAAGCGTCCTGGACTACGGATTGAATATTTTGAACAGTACTTCTCTAGGTATCTGTTTCTTCACGCAAACCCTGAGCAAACGCTACACCATTTCCTTATTGCTGCAGCCGTGCTGTACCCGCAACAGTCAAATCAGCCACGTGAACGACCTGGTGCTGTTGCCGCTATTCCAACTGGCCTACCTCCGGAAGACGACGACGACCCTCGTCCTGGACCATCGTACCTCTAGGGTAAGCGTTCCCCTAGGATAGGTTAGGTATGTTGGTTTTAGTTTGGTTTGGTTTTGTGTGCTTGGTGAGGTTACGTTACATTCTCCCATAAGACAGGTTAGGTACCGTATGTTGGGTTAGGTTTGGTTAGTTTTATTGTGTTCGGTGAGGTTTGGTTTTGTGTGTTTGGTGAGGTAACGTTGCATACTCCCCTAAGATAGGTTAGGTATGTTGGGTTAGGTTTGGTTAGTTTTATTGTGCTCGGTGAGATTGCATTAGGTCAGTTTCGTTTGGCTTGGTCTGTTCGATTACGTTTACGGGTGGTGCAGTATATTTTTCTGGTGGTTTTTTATGCGAGTTCAGTTGTTGTTTTTTTACTTCATTTTTCCAGGAAAATGCTTCATTGTCACCTACTTGTCCACTAAATTTCAATGTTTGTAAAACAGGGACAATGAGACAATTCCGACAAAAATGAAGGTCAGAAACATTCGAATCGCATCAAAAACTGCCAGAAGAATATATTGCACTACCTGGGGGGTGTATTGTCCACTTGTAAAAATTTACCAAAAAAAACTCGCTTGAACATCCAGATTTACTCGACGAAGTTGGGCCAACTGATGGAAAGAGTGTTGGTGAATCCAGACGGACTGATTGTGTAAATGGAAACTTACTGATCTTCCCAGATCCCCATTTATTAACAAACTGGGATGATAATCTCGTCAACATTCTACCCATAACTTCTGCATATTGCCTAATATATCTTATGAGCAGGAGAGAATGGACTGCAAATCGCCTTGCAAACTTTGAAAATGAAAGAGGCTTTCAAATGTTTAATGACAATCACATAAGTGAATTTCAGATAAAACAACTTAATGGTGATATGACTGATATGTCATATATTAGAGCCAAATGTGTAAGGCAGCCTTCACAGAATGAGGCTTCTTATTGTGTCTTGCTTCTTGCAACAAACAGTGGAAATATTGAAGCCAGTGGATGCCAGTGGACAGGGTGAGTTGTACCTCACATGTTTTTGTAATTACATGTAGGCCAGTATAAAAATCAAATTTTGTTGCTAACCTTTGGGAAAAAAAAAAAAAGTAATTACGTAGCAGTTTACTTGGATGTTCAAAACCAATACAACGGTCTAAAGAAATCCGAGCCAAAAATATACCTGGTGTCTTCAAGTCATAGGCCTCCATTTGTTTATTTATTTATTTATTTTTTTTTTGATTGATTTGTTCAGAACATAAAACATGTTTAACCTAACCAGGATACAATTTCCTCCTGTCATAAACGGATATTATATGGTACCAAATTTTTATAGGTATTAGCCCTTAGCTATGTTTATCTAATACTCTGACTGGATATAAGAGTTCAATATGTCAAATTAAAATGTGAGGCGGGCTTTAGCATATCTTGGCTTCGGTTTTGCTGCAAGACTTTTGAGGATTGAGGATGTATAGTTCATAGACCGTATATGTCCAACAAAAATTGGTCACAGACACAAAAACTGGGCCAGTAAAGAATTCTAATATTAAAGCAAGGACTAAAAAAAAAAAAAGTCATTGTAAAGTTATTCATAAGATTTTTCTGATTGACATAGGTGCAAGTTCCCCATACAGAACATGGATTTTCCTGCAGTGTTTGATGCAATTACAACTATTTTTGGTGGAAATATCCAGTTTTACCCTAAAAAAATTAGTAATAATAAATATATATTTGCAAATTATGGTACAGTACTGTTCATATGAACATAACTACAGTACACCCAACTTTTTTTTTTTTTTTTAATGTGTCCGACTCTGGGCATAGGCTTCACAGCCTGCTTTGAAGGCCCAGTAGCCCTCCTACATACCATACACCTCTCTACATGTCACCTAGCACAGCCTAACTGCCAGGGTTCCCCCCTCACCACCACCACGAGAATAACCAACCCGATCACTTAAACCTTACCAAACCAGGTGGTGGGAAACCAAAGGGGGACAATATTTCTCTTATATAGGGATGATAGAAGTAGCACAAGGAAACTCCTATATCACAATAATGGAAAATTAAAATTGATGATGTGTATCATGCAGGAAATTAGATACCTCACCCATGTGTCAATCTGTAAAAATTCCTATATTTAGACCTGTTCATGCACTACATGAATCCTTGACAGGAAAAAACATAACAATGTATGATAACTTGTTGATGGAGGCTGCAAGCATGTTGTGGCACTAATGTATGCTGTGGCCAACTTTGTTCATAGAAATGAAGTCAGTCTTGCACTTCAGGCACAGACAATGTTTACAGATTTACCTTGTACCTGGGATAAGCCACGCAAGGCTTCAGAACCTTTGAGGGTTCTTCACATCGATGGAAGGTTTGTATGTGATTGCCATACATTGGTAGGCAATCCCAAAGCATACTTACGTCTTATTCCGTTTATAACAAATTATATCAAAAATATAAACATTTTTATATGGAACTTAATGACTGCTACTTTACAAGTAATTCATTTACACATGCTGAAATATATAAAATAGCAGAGGGCACTCATAGAATCCATATGATTTTTCTTGCTGTCACTCTTGATTTGTACTGAAGATTTTGCTATATTGTATATAAATGAATAATAGCTACTGTACTAATATATTTCTTTTTCCGTTTTAGCACTGTGATATGTGAGGACATTCAACTGCAAAGCTGAATGGTAATATATATATATATATATATATATATATATATATATATATATATATATATTGTTACGTCCTCACCGCACAGTGCCACAGGCTCCAACAGCAGTAGTATAGAACAGGAAGGACGTTGCCCAGTGAGTTGTTCTTCCTATGGTCAGCCTGTGGTGTACAGTACACAAGAGCAGCTGAGACAAAAACAAACACTGGCTCCTTAAAGTTCACTGTCTTTATTTTCCAAGTAATTCCACTTAATGCATTCCAACTTCACTGTTCTCACAAGCACTGGAGCTATACACACTTTACTAACTGCTATTGCGCTTAATGCTTATAACACTTCACAGTTATTACACTTCGCTGTTTTCTCAAGTATCATTGATATACAAACTTCAGTAACTCGTCACTGCTTGCCACTGTTTTTTACAAGTACGGAAAGTATACAATCTTCACTGACACTACACTACACCAAAACCGACTGCACTTCACACAAACTGACCTGAAACCCGACTAAACACGTTCTAGTCGCTTATCCATCCTTATATAAACTTGCATTGTTCTAGAATGATCTACTCAAACATTTTCGGACGTGCTGGTCTTGTACTTACCCCTAACAGCAGTTACTAACTAGGAGACATCAAAACGTGCTATAGTTTTTCTACATTACATAACACTCTAAATCATTTACCATACGAACTTAAACTACATAATTCAACAAGCAATCACTTAAATACAACAGTATAAAGAAAAAAAGAGCACAAAATCTGATGCACAACTTACGAAATAACTAAGATTACAATCAGCAAACTGGCAACTCTGATGACTCGTACCAGAAACGTCTCGAAGGTACGAGACTACCTAACTGGCAAATCCCCCTTCATAACAAAACCCCCTCCCTAGTTCTTTGTCGTCCCACAAAATTACACACTATATACAAACATAAACCCTAATCCTAATGAAACATCCAACTGTACACAAAATAATCTTTCAACATATCAGGTCTTCATCAGACGCTGTCCCTGTCCCTGCAGTAGCCTACAGCAGCATTTCTTCCAATGATTCCCATTTCCTGTTACACTGCATGTCGTCTGTTCTTCCGTCTTCTTGCATGCTCTTCATCAAGATTCTCCTGCATTTCCTCAGTGGTGGGACTTCCTGGGAAAAACTGGCTGGTTGTTGCCTCTCGTCACCAGCCTTCACTAATGTACCCTCATCCTTCTCATCTGGACACTCACAGCTGACATGTCCCTCCTCACCACATGTCCAACACGCTTTTGTTGCAACTGAAGAACTCCTTACACTGCTCTGTTCTTGTTCCTTCTTCCATTTGTGACAATCTTCCTTCTTGTGCCCCGACTTCCCGCAAAACCAGCAGCCTCCTCCCGTCTTCTCCTGTTCCCTCATCCACTTGTAGCAGTCCTCTTTTCTGTGTCCTGGCTTTTCACAGTACCAGCAACTTCCCTCAAATTTTTCCTTTTCACATACGTGCCCCTTTCTTGCCTTGAATCCTGCACTACGGCCTGCCTGAAAAGTGGATGTACTGGACCTGACGTAGGACTCAAATTCTAGAGCCCTGGCTAGTGCTTCTTGCATGCTTTTTGGTTGTTCCTGCTTCACTTGCACTTTTAACTCTGCACTGTCAAGAGCATCGATGAACGGGTCCCTCAGTAGAATAGCCAACAGGTTAGGTGCTGCTCCAGGGTACGCCTTGTATGCCATACTCTCCAAGTCATCAGCAAGCTGCTTTAGGGATTCTCCTCGAGCCCGTGCATGGCCCCGGAATCTCGCTCTGTAGACCTCAGTCTGGTACATGGTTCCATATCTGCGTTCCAGCACTTCTACTAGGGACTGAGAGCTGTTCCTCTCCATCATTGACATATGACCCAGAACTTCCATTGTGGCACCCTTAAGGCTAGTAGCAAGCTGCACTGCCCTCTGCCTATCATCCCAACCATTCTGATCCACAAGTAACTCAAACTGTGCACGGTAAGCTTCCCAAGATACTCTACCATCAAATTCCTGAGGTTTCATTTTAATTGGACCCCCATTATAGCCATGCACTTCACTGATTTGGGGCCTAGAAACTGGGGTATCATAATTATGTCCAGGACTAGAACCTCCAACATTCTGATTATTCAACCCTGCAATGCCATCTTCAGATGCCTGGGATCCGCCAAGATTCACCATACGCTGTCCATTCCTTTGATAAGCACCCTGTACACTAACCTGAGGCTCAGCAGTACAATATTTCTCTACAGCCTCATTTTTCTCACTGATTCTCTTCACATGGTCAACTACATGCTTCAACTGGTTATCTACATGCCATCTGCACTCCGTCACTATTTGCTCACTAATTGACTTCAACTGGTCGTCTACATGCTGTCTGCACTCCGCCACTATTCCCTCACTAATCATCAGCTGGTTTTCCACATGCTGTTTGCACTTCGTTACTATTTCCTCACTAACTGTCTTCAACTGTTCGACTTCATGCTATTTACACTCTATCACATAATTTCTTACCTCATACTTCTGCTGCCGTAGCTCAGTGTATACCTCCTCCTTCAATTGTTCCTGTTCTTCCTTCATTTCCCCCATGAAAGCATCTAGCTGTCCTTGCATTCTCAGCTGTAATTCCCTCTGTCACTCCTGTAGTGCCTCCTGAAGCTGTTTGTATCGTTCTTTCTGTTCTTCGTTCTGTGCCTGCAATTGTTCTTTGATTTCTTTCTTCTGTACCTGTAATTGTTCTTCGAGCTTTTTCTGTCCTTCGTTCTGTGCTTGTAATTGTTCTTTGCTTTCGTTTCTGAGCTTTTTGTGTTCTTCACTTTGGGCCTGTAATTATCCTTTGAGTTCGTTTCTGAGCTCTCTATTTTGTGCCTCTAGTTGTTCACTCCGTGTCTGTATCTGTGCTTGTAGTGTTTGTAACAGTTTCATAATTCCATCCAGCGATGCCTCTTCCTGCCTAGCTTGGCCTCTTGTCTGGACATCTTCTTGCTCCATGTCAAAGATTAACCTCACCTCAGCCCTGAAATAATAATCCCACACTCCTGACACCAGTGTTACGTCCTCATCCCACACTGCCACAGGCTTCAACAGCAGTAGTACAGCACAGGAAGGACGTTGCCCAGTGAGTTGTTCTTCCTATGGTCAGCCTTAGGTGTACAGTACACAAGAGCAGCTGAGACCAAAATAAACACTGGCTCTTTAAAGTTCACTGTCTTTATTTTCCAAGTAATTACACTTAATGCACTCCAACTTCACTGTTCTCACAAGCACTGGAGCTATACACACTTTACTAACTGCTATTATACTTAATGCTTAATAACACTTCACAGTTATTACACTTCACTGTTTTCTCAAGTATCAATGATATACAAATTTCAATAACTTGTCACTGTTTGCCACTGTTTTTACAAGTACCAGAAGTATACAATCTTCACTGACACTACCCCAAAACCGGCTGCACTTCACACAAACTGACCTGAAACCCGACTAAACACGTTCTAGTATCTTATCCATCCTTACATAAACTTGCATTGTTCTAGAATGATCTACTTCTCAAACATTCTCGGACGTGCTGGTCTTGTACTTGCCCCTAACAACAGTTACCAACTAGGAGACATATCTACATTACGTAACACTCTAAATCATTTACCATACGAACTTAAACTACATAATTCAACAAACAATCACTTAAATAAAACTTTATAAAGAAAAAGAACACAAAAACTGATGCATAACTTACGAAATAACTAAGCTCACAAACAGCAAAGTGGCAGCTCTGATGACTCGTACCGGAGCTTACGGTACCAGAAACGCTAGATAGTTCTGTGCTACTGTCGTTATCACAACGACCCAATGGGGTTGAGGAAGCCACAAACGGATATGTTGTCGTCCTTGTATAATAGGAGGAAGTGGCCGTACTAAGCGTGGCAGGCGTCGTGCTGTGTGGAGTAGGCCAGTAAACTGGGAACAGAAGGTGGTACTACACGTGATAAGAGCCGTAAATGGGTGCCAAGGGTCGTAAAGGAGTGGTAGGGGTAATAATGAGGTGGTAGGGGTAGTACTGGGATAGCAATGGTGGTGAACTGGAAAATGCAAGCGGTTGTACTAGAGAGTCAGGGGAAACAAAATGTAAAAATGTCTACTTGAAAAGTACAACCAAATCATTGTAGAGATATACTGAATTAAACGACGGAAAAAAAAAAAAAATAAAAAGAGCCTACACTGCTAGACGAAATGTACTTTGTCCATCAACTGCAAGTATCTCAAGAAATAAAAAAAATAACGACATAAACTTTACAAGTTTTTAGTTAGAAATTACATTATAAAATGCAGCTTATTCGCGAAGGAGTGTGATGTAGTAATGTGATATTGTGACGTTTGTAAGTCTGGGTCCAGTAAGTGGTTATGACCATTACCGGGAGAGGTGCATGCACAAGGTAACATGGCGTAGGACTGATTGGCTGATAGAAACAGACCTGGCGGCAAGGAGGAGGAGGAGGACAAAGGAAAGAAGAGGAATGGGTAGGAGGCCGCAAAAGGAGTGGAAGGGTGACAACAAGTGAAATCTGGAAGTTACAAATGTATGAGTCTACAAAACGCCATCAGTCATTTTAAAATCCATTCCCGTTAAGCCCTTGACCTGCGAGACTGCGTTTTTACATTATTCTGACAAACAAACAATTCCAGCGTCATCCTGACAGGATTCGTCGGATAAATAATTATTATATCAAGTTTACTTTAGTATATTCACCTTAATATTGCCACGATCGTCACCCTCGTTGTTATCACCACCACCTTAAATATTACCATTACTTTCATTACCAATCTTTATCATCATCATCATCATCATCGCTATTGTATTTTGTCACTTCGTGGGGAGTATCAAAAACAAAAAAGAAATCAACAAGAAACTGTCAACAAAAGAGGGTTATAGAATTTACTTCCTGTAAAGTGTTTAACTTCTTGGCCTCCATTCCACATGGTAACCAATCCACAACCACTTTATTAACGACCGTGGCGTGGACCTGTTGAGATATATAGTTTAAATGGATTCTGAAATTCCATCAATGATACTAGGAACTGACTGTCTGAAATGTGTATTCTATTTCTGCATGTGATATCAGCACTAGTGAAGTAACCAAACTAGCTGTATTTGACCCCCTGGGAAGTTTAGAATATTAGGTTTAAGTAATTCACACTTCATAATCTAATCTGTCATCTGGTGGACAAAACTTCAGAAACCTTATTAATTCTTGGGGTTATGAAGAATGTGTTGAGGTAGTGTGCATGTATAAATATAAATGGCGAATGAGAGATGAGGAGATGCAATATACTGTATGATACACAAAGCACACGACAATTCATTTTTAAGTGCAACGGGAAAGGACTTTGATATATACAGTATACGACAAGTTAATGACGCACAGAACAGGAAGGGTTGCTTAGACGAGAAACACACATAAGTGATCCTATATAAACAGTAGTAAAGTTTGGCCTGCAAGGCAGAGTAGGCAATATTAGAGAACTGAAAAGCAAACAGAAAAATACAAAGCAATATTAGGCGACTTATGACAAAACACGAAATGCAAGAAACGCACCTCAGAACCAGTGGACTGGGAAATGGAGGCAAAATGAAAGAGCAACAGACACTGCAAGGTGGTGGTGGAGGCACCGCAGCTAATTCTGCAAGATCTTACACCTTTCCTTCCTTCATCTTATCAAGGTTGCGAAATTTAATTCTGTGGTGTGTGTGTGTGTGTGTGTGTGTGTGTGTGTGTGTGTGTGTGTGTGTGTGTGTGCGCGCGCGTGCGTGTGTGCGTGTGTGTGTGTGTGTGTGTGTGTGTGTGTGTGTGTGTGTGTGTGTGTGTGTGTGTGTGTGTGTGTGTGTGTGTAATTCAATAAAAAAAAGTAACTACCATACTGCTACGAAATTTATTTTATACACGTACTATTTCGCTTTCTAAGTAGCTCTTTCCTAATGCAAACTAACAATACAATCTGTTGCACAGCACTCAGTTTATCCACTTAACGCTTTTAATTCTTTTCCACAGAAAAGGGTCTCTCATATCCAAAATAAAGTCATCTGGCTGGTAGAAATTTTAAAATCTCGTTACAATAATAGAGGTTATTATAATGGCACTTCGTAACTAACGCTGGATTTGACAGAAAAAAAAAAAAAAAAAAGTGAACTGCGCTCCTCTTGTTCTTCCTACCAAAACCGGTAAACAATTTATGCCAGTTAGTTTTGTACGTCAGTCGATCTGGCAGCTTCTCCCTACACTCACCAACACCCGCGCTTCACAATGGTCCCATAAACAGAAACTCGGAAGCATTTTCAGGAAAGACGAAAAACTGAGGCTCCTTTTGAAAAGGAAGAATGGGGGGGGGGAGTTATTGAGTGGAGAGGGTAGGAGAGAACAGAGATAATTATATATATATATATATATATATATATATATATATATATATATATATATATATATATATATATATATATATATTTTTTAAAATAACAACGGAGGAAGGAAAAACAAATGGGGAAAAAAAAAATCCATACACCAGATTACTGGTGTCCTCTATTCATAAATTATCTGTAACAGTTAGACTTGAACAGTTGTGGGTTGAAATTTGGAGGAAAACAACTCTGGGGAAGCGAGTTCCAGAGAGATGCAGTTCGGGGAATGAAAGAATTCTGATAGGCAGAAGTTCTGCAATATGGTTGAGTGACATTCCAGTCATGAGCGCTACCAGATGCCCGTGTAGCACGAGGGAAGGCATGGTGAGGTGGCACCATGGATGCAACTTCGTCTGAGCATTTGCCAAAAAAATATCTGTAAAATAATGCAAGGGAGGCAACATTCCTTCTTACTTGCAGGGGAGGTAGTTTATATGTAATGGCAGGGTTGTTAATGATTCTAACAGTTTTTTTCTGAATTTTGTCTAGTTGTCTTAATGCAACCTCTCCACAACCATTCCACAAGGGTGAGCAATATTCAAGCTGAGAGCGCACATGACTCTTATAAATTATAGCTAACTGCTCGTCGGCGAAGAAGTTACGGACTCTATACAATAATCCAAGTTTCTTTGAGGCGGTTTTAGCAATTGATCTGACATGAGAGGTCCAGCTGAGGGCACTGTTAAGTGAGACACCAAGAATTTCAATACTTTTGGAGATGGGAATATTAGTAGCACTGAAGGTAATGTACGAATCTGGCAATATCTGTCTATTAGTAAACTGTATATATTTAGTTTTACTAGCGTTAAAAGAAACAAGGTTGTTTTGTCCCCATTCACTGATTGTAGCTAGATCTTGATTTATGGAGATGGCTGTACTGAGTTGAGAGGTAGAGATATTAGACTTTGTAAATGGATGTCTGAGTGTGAATGAACTATGTAGTGTTGAGTCATCTGCATATGAGTGAACGGGATTGTGAGTGACAGATAAGAGATCATTAATATGAACCAGAAATAGGGTTGGCGCCAGAACTGATCCCTGCGGCACGCAGGCGTTAATTGAGTGGAAATTTTAATATACATCATCTACTTTTACTTTATTTTTCTGTCGCTAAGATAAGAAGAAATCAAAGGAACAAAAGACGTTAGCCATAGCAAGGGAGTTTGGACAGCAGGGAACGGTGCCATACTCTGTCGAAAGCTTTAGAGATATCAAGAGCTACTGCATGAGTTTCTCCAAAAAGATCAATTGATCGATGGATGGTATGAGTTAAGAGATTGAGTATGTCAATGGTGGATCTTTCGTGGCGAAAACCGTATTGTCTGTCACTAATTAAGTTGTTGGATTCAAGATGTTTAACAATATGCTTATTAATTAAAGTTTCAAATACCTTGCCAAGAGAAGATGTGACAGCTATTGGTCTGTAATTGGAGGGGTCAGACGAACTTCCTTTCTTCGGAACTGGGTGGATATTGGCTTCTTTCCATGAATTTGGGAATAAAGAAGTACGTATGCATTGTCTGAATAATTTGGCTAGGACAGAGGCAAGTTCAGGGGAACACTTTTTCAAAACAATTGGCGGAATTCCATCTGGGCCTGGAGCTTTGTTGGTAGAAAAACGTGCATAGAAAACGGGGTACGGGATGACTTGATTTTCACGAGAAACACATACTTGTGACACAAACAGAAAGGAAGGGTTAATTTTGTTATATTGGATTTATTTGTCTATCATTTTTTATTCTCTTACTCATTTAGCATTTTCGGGCACTGTTTGAATTCTCTTGTTCTGTGTTATATCACTCATATCAACTAAATACATCACACACACACACACACACACACACACACACACACACACACACACACACACACACACACACACACACACACACACACTGATTTTAATCTCTTATCACCACACTACCTCCATTCACTCATTGCCCACGCACTCTCTGTCTCATTTCCTCTTACCTCACTTCACTTCACTACACCCAATCAGTATAATATCCACCTAGTCCTACACCTTCCTGTTGCCTGGTCTAATATCCTGTGAAGGATGGCTTCCATGAAACCACCTCCACCCATCTGTGCCTGTTCAGTAATGATCCTTCCTCCCACCACATAACCACCTCCACCCATCTGCGCCTGTTCAGTAACAATCCTTCCTCACACCACAGACCAACCATCTCCACCCATCTGTGCCTGTTCAGTAACGATCGTTCCTCACACCACAGACCAACCATCTCCACCCATCTGTGCCTGTTCAGTAACGATCCATCCTCCCACAACAAGCAAACCACCTCCATACATATATCTCGCACATTTTCCTTTACCCGCTAAGCTAGACAAGACCGGGGTACAGCAACAAGTACAATGTCTCTGCACATCGTTTGGTCTCCTCCTCTTTCAAATTATCAATCCTCGTGCATTCCCATTCTTGGTCTTCCTCACATTCTTCCATCACCAACACACACACACCCTCCGTCACACACTTTCCACCTTGGCACTCCTTTTCATTCTCAGTCTACCTCATTTTAACAAACAAAGTAATAATAATAATAATAATAATAATAATAATATCATCCATCCATCATCCAATCCTACGTTGCCCCATGAGGAGTGTAGGAGCCCGGGGCTAGGCACTTGGTCCTGACATTTAAGATGAAAGTGACCAGCCTCACTCATCCCTGAGTGGCATTACGTGAGCAATAAACCCCAACCACCCCTTGAATACAAACCTTCACCGGCTCAGTCCGATTGGAGCGCAATAATTACCCACTAAACCACCAGGCGCCAAAAAATTTGGTTATATGGTTACCACCCAGCGTGTTAAATGGTTTCCTGGTGTACAGGAAACCATTTTGCTTGTCACTCAGTGCAGATTCACCCACAGGCAGAAGGAAGAGGAAAGAATGAAGGAATGAAAGACATAAGGAGGAGTGCAATGTCACCCGTAGGCAGAAGGACGAGGAAAGACTGAAGGAAAGACAGAAGAGGATGGAAGGAAAGAAGGATGGAGGAGAGGAAAGTGCAGACACCCGAGAGCAGCACTACATCAAGTGAGTGGATGGTGAGTGCCCCCACCTACCACAAATAATAATAATAATAATAATAAGAATAAAGTGCTAAACCCTATACACTGATATACTGAAGTACATTCAGGCAGAATCATGATATAATTTGACGGAAAAAAAAAAATGACATTCCGGGAACCACTATTCAGGTTTATATAATGAGTGACACTGTACTAGTGGTTCATAAATATGACCTTGGATAATATTACACACACGGAAGTACTGTATATGCATACCACTTAGGCATAATTCTCTCTCTCTCTCTCTCTCTCTCACACACACACACACACACACACACACACACACACACACACACACACACACACACACACACACACGATAATGGGGGTATGGAAAAAGGAGTGTTGTTACTGTACAGTATATACAGTACGATGATACAGTAGCGGAGGAGAAGCAAGGAGATAACACTGGATTCCCTTGAAAGCGGTAGCTATTCGGTCATTGTTATTAATTCCATTATGGCCGAAGAAGAATAGGATGCCGTGTTTTACAGTCCACAGCTGGACTGAATCTCTCCATTTCGGAGGTCTGCAGTCAACAAACCTTCCCACAATGACTTAGTTTAGGTTGGGAAGATGTGTGTAGGCATATGGGATGCGCGTGACATAATTGGTCTTGTGTTTGTGTGTACTAGGCGTCTGTAATTTCTTTTCCCAGGATACGACCCGCTCAGCCAATTCACATCAATATCAATACCTGCTGCAGGATGAACAGGGACATGATAAAAGTGTTCAGCAAG
>NC_136970.1:23168174-23185674 GCF_032717465.1 Coenobita brevimanus | reverse complement strand
AAACACTTGGCACGTCATTACTTCCGCCAACGTTTATTCCTTCACCCTCTGCGAACCACACACAAATCCAGGTTATTATTATCGTCAACTTGTGCCAATTACAGACATTCAGTTTAATATTACCATCATCAAAGTTACCCGGTGCCAAAATTGAAAATGTGTCATCAACCAACTAATTATTATTAACAAATACCAAGTCATTAACATTAAGCACATCACTGATATCAGTATTCAAATACGGCACCAGTAACTAAGTCCTTAATATCACCAACTAATGCCCTATACACAAATCTTGTCGAAAGCTACATGTAAGAGGATATAAAAACGGTGACAAAAGTTTAGAAAAATGTGAAGGGAAAAGAGGGAGGCGCGATAGGAAGGAGGAGACGAAAAGAAGATAGGAGAAGAGGTGACAAAATGATAAACATAATGAGCACAAAAACAGATCACACACAAAGGATAAAAAAGCAAGAAGAAAAGAAAATGTGAATGGACACACAATGGAAGCGTGCTGTGAAAGGAGAGAACGGCAGGAAAACAACAAAGAGTTTGGAGGCAATAAGAGGTATCAGGTGAGATAGAAAGAAAAGAAAATAGATATTACAGAAAGAGGAGGAGGGGGGGAACAACCTCCTCTCTCTCTCTCTCTCTCTCTCTCTCTCTCTCTCTCTCTCTCTCTCTCTCTCTCTCTCTCTCCGGGTTTAATTTGCTGGAGTTATTCAGAGATAATATCATTATTTTCGCCAGTGCTGCTCACATTCTCGCCACCATGTTATTGAAGTACAAGACAAACCTGAGGCCAGATTCATAACTTTCCTGGAGGTTATTATACGATGAATAAATACTGAGTGTGCAAGGCCAGAGTGCATGAGTGCGTGTGTGATTGAGTAAACAAGGGAGTGTGGAGTTATGTGGTGTTAAAGTGAGTGGCTGAGGAGATAACGTGTGTGTGTGTGTGTGTGTGTGTGTGTGTGTGTGTGTGTGTGTGTGTGTGTGTGTGTGAGCAGAGGTATCTCAATGTCTTCCTTCTAGCGCGTGAGTGTATGTGTTAGGCCAAGCGCGTACAGTACTGTAGGTTGACGTGACTGTACATGTGTGTACCGGAGCATGCAGTGTGTGAATCTCAATTAATCCTATGTCTGTGCAGTCGTCTGCTTGTGTGTGTGTGTGTGTGTGTGTGTGTGTGTGTGTGTGTGTGTGTGGAGATGAGAGAGAGAGAGAGAGAGAGAGAGAGAGAGAGAGAGAGAGAGAGAGAGAGAGATCTGCCTTCTCACTGATGGCGAAGCAGGAGGGAAGGGAAGGGGTGAGCCTGTTGAGGCAATTCTGTAAAATGCAAGACAGCAGCGACAACGAAAGGAACTGCCAAGATACACACGGAAAACTTTACGAAAATGTCTAACAGTGCTTCGACCAACGAATGTGTGTGTGTGTGTGTGTGTGTGTGTGTGTGTGTGTGTGTGTGTGTGTGTGTCCAGAGGGTATACATGTACACACAATACATTGGCCACATCCAGGTCGTATACTGCCGATACAGTGGCTGGGAAGGTTATGACGCTATTTCAGTCAACTAATAATTCGGCTGGAATATGTTTACCCTGTGCCCCACTCTCTTACCACTAACTCATATTCCGAGCCGTGCTAGATATGTATCGGCTGGCGGCTGGTGTGATTTCCCTCATGGAAGGGCCTCGAGTTTCTAATATTTGAAGCATAGAAGCTAATAATGGATATCAAAATATACGAAACTTTTATGATTGTCTCATCGGTCACGAAAACAGAAATTACACCCCTATCGATACTAAAGGAAAAAATGTATATAAGACTGTAAAACGCTATAATAATAATAATAATAATAATAATAATAATAATATTAATAATAATGATAATGATAAGAACAGTATTAATAATAACAATGATAATAATACCAGGCAATAATAATAATAATAATAATAATAATAATAATAATAATAATAACAGTGAAAAAAAAATAATAAGAACAAAAACCTGAAAAACAAATATCAAACGCCAACAAGTATTCCAATCACTAAAATACCGGTAACTGAAATCTGGGAAAAGAAATGTTGATAACTGTCAATAATACTTCCAGGGAATTGGGTATAATTTATCTCTGTGTCCATCATCCCTCATTATATACTTGTGTGTGTGTGTGTGTGTGTGTGTGTGTGTGTGTGTGTGTGTGTGTGTGTGTGTGGTGTGTGTGTGTGTGTGTGTGTGTTTGTTTGTGTGTGTGTGTGTGTGTGTGTGGTGTGTGTGTGTGTGTGTGTGTGTGTGTGTGTGTGTGTGTGTGTGTATGTGTGTGTGTGTGTGTATGTATGTGTGTGTGTGTGTGTGTGTGTGTGTGTGTGTGTGTGTGTGTGTGTGTGTGTGTGTACTATTTCTAACATTCCCTATTTACTTTTATCTGGATAAACTGATTTCTAAAAGACTTTATGGTGCAATTACTCCCAACAGTATATTTGTCCTCAGTGCTAGAGGTTTACATGCTTACAGGTAATATTCATGTGAGGTTGATTGAGAGATTGAATGATGATGATGATGATGATGAGAGAGAGAGAGAGAGAGAGAGAGAGAGAGAGAGAGAGAAATGAAATCTTTCGAGCTAGGCCACTTAGAACATAGAGCCCTGCTGGGGTGAAGAGAGAGCGCTACCTCTCCCAGCAGGGCAGCTACCAGGCCGGGGCGCAAACTCACGACCCTTTTGTTCTGAATCAGGCGCTCTACCACTGAGCCCCTCTGCCCCCCTGTGTGTGTGTGTGTGTGTGTGTGTGTGTGTGTGTGTGTGTGTGAGAGAGAGAGAGAGAGAGAGAGAGATTCTTTCTATCGTTAACTCTGGACAGGCAAAATCATTCCAATCAATAGCCAGAACAAAGTATTTGCTTTTTTCCCTACGCTGTCATGCTGGTGGGAAGGCAGAGTAACAGCACTGTGAAGTATTGAAGGGCGTCATAAACTGGCAGGAGAGTGGATGCAGACACGGAACGTAATATTTTAGATGTCCATGGTGTAAAAGAGAACGAGACGACAAACAAGGTAAGAACTATAAATGTATGAAATATAGTTTCTGAAAAGCCCTTAAGGACTTGAGCCGTTGAAATTTGTCATGTTACATTAAACGGTCAAGGGTAACCCATTGGTACTGTTTTACCTCCTTCATCTCTCTCTCTCTCTCTCTCTCTCTCTCTCTCTCTCTCTCTCTCTCTCTCTCTCTCTCTCTCTCAGCAGGAGTAAAACAGTGATTTAAGATGTGACAAGTAAGTGACTGGGAGAGTGAGAAAAATGATTAAGAGAAAAATCGCAATAAGACTGAATAATAGACCAGATGCTTCACACACACACACACACACACACACACACACACACACACACACACACACACACACACACAAAAGGATAACACGGTGACTGTACGAGTGAAAGATAAGGAGTGAAGGAATGGGAGAACGGAAAGGAAAGCTAATATATAAGAGTGGAAGACAAAGATGTGATAGTTATCACCAAAAATAAACAAAACAAAATATATATATATATATATATATATATATATAGAGAGAGAGAGAGAGAGAGAGAGAGAGAGAGAAGAATGAGAGAGAGACAGCGTCAGCAAGGCAAACATTTACCCACGATGACAGGCGGCGATTTAAGAGTCCTATTAAGCGGAAGGTCTGTAGTACAATGAGGATAAAAGAGAAATGAAAAAGTAGAATGGGAAAAGGATAGACTAGGAAAAGAAAGGAAGTGAAAAGGGTGGGGAAAGAGATGGAGTGTAATGGAAGGGCACGTCGAGGATGAAACACTAAAGAATGAGGAAAGGGAAAAGTTTAAAGAAAAGCGATTGGATTTAAGGCAAATATGGAAAACAGAGACATGGGTTGAGAGAATGTGAAGAAGGAAGAAAACGAGAAGAACAATAAAGTGTTGATAACAGGGAAGTGGGAGAGAAGGTTGAACAGAGGAGAGGAGGAAGAAGAAAAGAGTTTAGGTATAACGAGAAGAAAGGAAAAGACAGGATAAATAATATTTATATGTGAGAAGAATAGGAAGGTTTGAGAGAAGTTTAAGACAGGAGAGGATGGATGGGCAGAATGTTGATGGAATGAAAACTAGTGATATACATAGCTGACACTTGTGCTGAATCAAAGTACCGTAACATATTGTAACACCTTTTGTTTGGGCATCGACATTGTCTATCTATCTGTTTGTTTACCTACTTGTATAGCTATCTGTCTATCTATATCTCTTTCTATTTCTCTGGATGCCTGGCTGTCTGTCTAGTTGTAAATAATTATTGATGTACCGGTATCCATCACTTTACCTGCCTAACCCTAATAAATGATCTGGTGAAGGTAATAAAATTAGTGCTCAAGTGATGTGTATTACGGGACAGGTGAGCTTCATTACTGTTAAGTGGAAATATCAGGCTGGTGAAGTAATTTGCTGTTAAGTGAAAATATTAGGCAAATTAAGCACATTTCTGTTTAGTGGAAATAGCAGGCTGATCAAGCAAATTACTATTCACTGTAAATATCAGGTTGGTGAAGCAAATTACTGTTCAATGGAAATACCAGGCTGGTGACGCAAATTGTTAAGTGGAAATACCAGGCTGCTGAAGCAGACTATTGTTCATTGGAAATGCCAGGTTGGTGAAGAAAATTGCTGCTCACTGGAAATAGCAGTTTGGTGAAGCAAATTACTATTAAGTGGAAATACCAGGTTGGTGAAACAATTCACTGTGAAGTGGAAACAGCAGGGTGGTGAAGCAACTTACTATGAAGACGAAATACCACGATGGTGAAGCAAATTACCATTAAGTGGTAATACCAGGGTGGTGATGCAAATTTTTTGTAAGTTGAAATACCAGGCTGGCGAAGCAAATTACTGTGTGCGTAAACAAGTTACTGTGACACCAAAATAATTGCTGGGTACGTGAGTCAAGTTAAACAATGTCTGATAAAACTAGTAAAGATGCAACAACTTCCCAAGCATGAAACACTTGACGGATGACAAAAGTTACACCATCAGGATGCTGATGCAGGTTGCTCACACCAAAACAAACTTATTTGTTGATTAAATGGTTCAAGAATGGGTGAATAACTATTATTATAATTTAAGAAACATTTTTGTGAGCTTGAAATAATTCTAAAAAGTTAGCTGCATAATATACAAGGTGTAGGAGTAAGTTTTAATTAAAATTTCCCTGTCGGCTACGTAGCGGGGAAGGTTATTATGAAATACTGTAGCTCATGAACGTAGACTGACTCTCTCTCTCTCTCTCTCTCTCTCTCTCTCTCTCTCTCTCTCTCTCTCTCTCTCTTTCATAATACACTGTATCCTCAAAGTGTACTCTTATATCAGTTGACAATTTCCTTCATGCGTGAATTCCATTGTGTTTACCTTTGCTCGTGTGTGTGTGTGTGTGTGTGTGTGTGTGTGTGTGTGTGTATGTGTGTGTGTGTGTGTGTGTGTGTGTGTGTGTTCTTACCTAATTGTTCTTACCTAATTGTATCTTTACAGGAATGAGTCAAGCTCGTACTGTCCCGTTTCTTAAACCATATTTATCGTACATATCCTTAAATTTGTGAATTGTTTTGGCACACACTAATTCATTCGGTAGTGCATTCCATTGATCAATTGCTCTGTTTGGGAAACTGAATTTCCTTACGTCTTTATCACCTCTCTTCTTATGCAGTTTTTTGCAGTGTCCTCTTGCTGATGCTTCTCCATATGTTAAGTAATCATTTATGTCTATTTTCCCCTTCCCTGATATGCACTTATATAGCATTATCATGTCACCTCTTTTCCTTCTCTCCTGTAGTGTTGGTAGATTCGGTTTTTTTAGTCTTTCTTCGTAGCTTAGGTCCCTTAAGCTTGGTATCCATCTTGTAGTGGCCCTTCGAACTTTTTCAATCTTGTCTATGTGCTTTATGAGATGAGGACTCCAGACTATTGACGCATATTCCAGGGTTGGTTTAATGAATGATGTTATTATCCTTCTTAGCATGTCTTCATTTATGTATGTGAATGCTATTCTCATATTTGCAAGCAGAGTATACATGTTCCGTACGTTCTCGCTGATGTGGTCAGCTGGAGATAGTCTGTTATTGATAATCACACCTAGGTCTTTCTCTCTTTCTGATGTGTATAGGGTTTTATTTCCTAACTTATAATCCCAATCAGGTCTTTTTCCACTTTTACCAAACTTGATTACATGACACTTGTCCACATTGAATTCCATTTGCCATGTACTACTCCATTCATGAAGTTTATTTAATTCTTCTTGTAGCTCTTTACAAGAGTCTGTGTTAGTAATTCTCCTTTGTATTTTTGCATCATCTGCAAACATATTCAGATAGCTCTCATTTCCAGTGTTACTGTTTATATCATTTATATACACTAAAAACATGATTGGTGCCAGCACTGAACCTTGTGGTACTCCACTAGTCACTTCTTTCCATGATGAGTAGTTTCCTCTTAGTACTGTTCTCATTTCTCTTTTTATGAGAAAGTCTTGCATCCAACAAAACAGTTTGCCTCGAAATCCTCCTTGATGGTACAGTTTCCATAATAGTCTTTGGTGTGGTACTGTGTCAAAAGCTTTCTTGAAATCTAAATAGATACTGTCCACCCATCCTTCCCTTTCCTGTATTGTGTTTGTTACTCTGTCATAGTAGCTCAACAGATTAGTAACACATGATTTTCCTTTTCTGAAACCAAACTGACTTTCTGTTATCATACTGTGTTCTTCTAGATGATTTACTCAAGCTTTTCTTATAAGCTTTTCCAATACATTGTTTGCAACACTGTTCAGTGATACTGGTCGGTAGTTGAGTGGATTTTGTCTATTTCCTTTCTTGAATAAGGGGACAATATTTGCTTTTTTCCAAATATCAGATAGTTTACCTTGACTCAAGGATTTCTTGAAAATTAAAAATAATGGTTTACTTAACTCCTTTGCACATTCTCGTAGTACCCACCATGAAATTTCATCAGGACCACTTGCTTTTCCTCTGTCTAATCTACTTAACTCCTCCTGTATTACTTTTTCTGCTATTTGTATATCTGGTAGTACGTGTCGACATGCATGTTCCACATAGTCCCTCTCAAATTTTTTTTCTTCTGTAAAAACTAATTGGAAATTCTTATTTAGTGCTTCACAAATATCTTTCTCTTGTGTATAAGTGATTCCCTCGTCCGTAATGGATTGTATTATATCTTTTACTTTGGTTTTGCTTCTGATATAGCTGTAAAACAGCTTTGGTTGATCACTACTTTTATTTATTATATCCTCCTCAAACTGTTTTTGGGCTTCCCTCCTTATTCTTGTATAATCGTTTCTTGCCTGTTTGTAATTATCATACGCCCTTTCACTATTGTGTCTTCTGTATCTATTCCACAACAAATCTCTTCTTTCTTTTGATTTTTTACATTCTGTATTGAACCATTTCTGTATTTTCTTATCTGCTTCTTTGTGCTGTGGGATGTACTTCTGGACTCCTATTTCATAAAATTCACAGAATTTTTTATATACAGCATTAAAATCTTGTCCTCTAAGCTCATTTTCCCAATCAACTTCTAAGAAATACTTCTTTAGGTCTTGATAATTTCCCTTTTTATAGTTTTGGCTCTTTTTGTAACTGTCATTGCTGTTTACTATGTCATATGCTATCCTAAAGTTATAATTTAGTACTGCGTGATCGCTTTTGCCGAGTGGAGGATGATATATTAAACTGTCAATATCATTTTCTTGCCTAGTAAATATTAGATCTAGCACTGAAGGTACATCAAGTCCTCTTTTTCTGGTGGTTTCCCTCACATGTTGCGTTAGGAAAAACTCTTGCACGAGATCCAGGAGCTTTTGGTCCCAACAGCTTTCTTGGCTAATTATATCTAGAGTATTCCAATTTATATTTGTATTAAAATCTCCAGTTAGTGTGTGTATGTGTGTGTGTGTTTAAAATCCTCATATGGTATGTGGACGTATGAATCTACAAGATGTAAGCTTGTGTGTACTAACCTACAGTATGTCCGTAAATCAGTGCAAGTGTACAACATCGTACTCCGTGTACTCTCTCTCTCTCTCTCTCTCTCTCTCTCTCTCTCTCTCTCTCTCTCTCTCTTTCTCTGTCTGTCTGTCTGTCTGTCTCTGTCTGTCTGTCTCTCTCTCTCTGTCTCTCTGTCTCTCTCTGTCTCTCTCTGTCTCTCTCTCTCTCTCTCTCTCTCTCTCTCTCTCTCTCTCTCTCTCTTCCTCTCTGTATTTCGGAGTAGGTAAAATGGTAGCAGTTCCACCAAAGGGCCTTCTCGTCCCCCACTCCCCAACGCCTCTCTTCACCAACTCTCAAGAGGGATATTGGAACAAGCTACCTAGTTGGTGGGGGGAAGGGGGCGAGAAAGAAACGTGAAGGGGATTGGGTGGGAATGTGGGAGGTATTGCCCTTACATACTAATAACCTATTACATATTATCTTTGTGCTTCCTTCAGACCAGCTGGTTCACTTTAGAAGACACCAGTGGAAATATGTGGGTTGCCTGTAGCTTTCACTGGCTACTTAGTAATAAAAATCCCATCATGGGTTGGATAAAACCGTCTTGATGTATTACTAATAACCATAAAAGTGCGTCAGTGGTGTGAAGGGGTGTAAGTGATGATAGTGGTGGTGGTGGTGAGGGGAGGGGAGGGGAGAAGGGAATCAGACCCCCTGCAGAGAATATTTACCAAGGACCTCATGGGGGTGCTGAAGGGGAAGGGGTGAGGACAAGGAAACACTAAAGCTGAAACCAAAGTATGAAACTTGAAAACGGCCGCAGCTGGCTTAGTGAGAGAGAGAGAGAGAGAGAGAGAGAGAGAGAGAGAGAGAGAGAGAATAATCTACTTTCTTTACCAAAACGGCCCGTAAGGCTGGAAAAAGCCTTGGGCAGGAATGTTATCTTATATATATATATATATATATATATATATATATATATATATATATATATATATATATATATATATATATATATATATATACCATTTCGTGAGGGTTGTGCTATGATGAAAAAATCGTGTGTGTGTGTGTGTGTGTGTGTGTGTGTGTGTGTGTGTGTGTGTGTGTGTAGGAAATTATATCGAATTACAGATGGATAAAGCGGATAATGACACATAATAAGCAAACAAGTCAAGACAATACCGTAGCATTATGTAATAAATGACAAAAAATAAATGAACTACGAAAAAAAAAAAAATATAATTATTTATTAAACTAATAAAAACAAGAAGCGGTGCAAAGGCAAAGCAAACCCGTTCAGGGCAGTCATTTTAGTGCTGACGTGTAAACACAACAGGATATCTAGTCAAACATGTCACATACCAGATTTGGAGTTAATCGAGTGAAAATTGAGACTTTATGCCCATTCAAGATTTAAGGCCCGGCCCATCTGACACTTACCCCCCTATCGCTAGCAGGGGGTTGACTCCTTTGATGTAATGAGGCACGTTATAAGATGCAGATTTGAAAGATGAACCTTTAGGTTTTGGTTTCACGTCGATATAATGAAACTGAATAGAGTTATGGCGAAATTTTTGTTTACATTTTTTTTTTTTTTTTTTGGGGGGGGGCTACAGCGTGGGCCTTGGCCCAATATGGCTCAAAATTTAATGAGATGATCAGAAAGTCATAACCCATCATCCCTGTAATTTTAGTCAAAATTGCAACAGTATTTTTCACGTAAAGATGTTAACAGACAGACAAACAAACAAACAGACAAACCGAGTGAAAGCAATACCCGTCCCCCAGCCCTTCCGGAACGGGGACGGGTAATTACATTGGACAAAGATCAGAAATCAGATGAAAATTGGATAGGAAAAAATAATGAAAGATCGGGAATGAACAAAGACATCATAAAATAAAAAATTATGTACAGAAGAAGGAAATAAAAGAGAAGAAATGTTAAGATTAAGAGCCGACCAACACGACATGGCAGGCCTTGCATTTACCGTTTGTTAAACGATACAGCAGTGTTTACTCGTATGCGTGACTCAGTACGTCCTTGACCAAAAGGCAGGAGCGACCTTGATGGAAATATAAAACTGGTGGAGCAAAGGCACAAAAACATCCTAAAATGAAAAGTACCATTTGTTACGCCTCAAAGGAGGGAGAACAAAGCCTCTTTCATGAGACCATGTGAATGAGTGAATCCTGAGCCTCTGAAGGCTCCGTTACATACACAGGTTTTGGTTGTTTTGTTCCTCTATGCATCACATTTCACAGCACCAACACACACACACACACACACACACACACACACACACACACACACACACACACACACACAACAAACTGTACTAGGGTTACCACTAAAACAGGATAAGATTTTACTCTCTCTAAGCAAACACCACCAGCCACTTGTGTTGGCAACAGCCTCATAATGTCCAAGTTTTACAAAATGAGGGAGATGGATCTGGGACGTTCTCCTCTGACTTATGTCCCATACGAGACCAGAGAAATTGGTTTAATATTTCAGCCACCCAGTGTGTACCAGATAATCAAAGCCAAGATGATTAATGACTTGTTGTGCAAACCACTGTCTGATTTACTTTCTCCTCTATGTAATAAATTTTAAACCAACACACCAGGCGATGCAGGGTAGTTCCAGTGTTGGGAGTGTGTGCCTGTTAATATCCATAACTGTGTACTACAATGAAGAAAGGTGTAAAGGGCTATTATCATTATATACATTCTTTGATCAAACATTCTAACAAACCCTTTTCTTTTCTTCAGGCTATCCCTTCCTTTCCTTCTTTAGTACTCTTTTCCTTTGCTCAGCTTATTTCACTCTTCCCGTCCAAACTTTCCTTTCTAACATTCCTCAACACACTGCAGTTGTCTCCCATACTTTTCCCTTCCCAACACTCATTACACTTCCCACTGTCATCACATAATTTATTACTGGCTTCTCAAACACTTCCTTTCCCTCTTTTCTTTTCTCATCATTCATTTCCAATCTCACACACCTTTAATAATCTACACTTGATTGTTTCAGGTTTAAAAGTTATAAATATCATTGACACACATACACACACACACACACACACACACACACACACACACACACACACACACACACACACACACACACACACACACACACACACACACACACACACACACACACACACACACACACACACACACACACACACACACACACACACACACACACACACACACACAGAGGCACATTTACCTTAAAACTGTCCTTCCGCTATAGAAGAGGACATCTTCTATACCAGGAAAGATAGTGTGTTCCTTATGGTCATTGGTATGTGACTGTGCATACAAATCCTGGATTAGCAAACTATGCCACACATTCCGCATGTCATGTCCGAGTTTTCTGGAAGAACTCTGTTTTGGTTGTGTGTCCGTTGTCTACGTCCTTCTCTGCCCATGTTCTAACCTTCCTCGAGATGAACGATTCTTTTGCTGCAGAGGGCTGGCCATTGTTTTCTGTCTGAGGGATTGGTTTCAAGATCTTTTGGTAAGATGGTGCAATTCTTCAGATTTGTTTGTCGTTAGATGATCTTTACATATCTTCTTCTGTCACCCAGGGTTGTGTCGTGCTGCAGTAGTTGGCCATACAGAACCGGGCGGGGAAGGAGGTGTTCAGGCATGCGGAACACGTGTCCGACGCATCTCAGCTGCTTTTCAGCTAGCATGGTTTCTATGCTGGTTGACTTCACCCGCTGGAGAGTTTGTGAGTGAGAGACGTTATCCTCCCATGTGAGTCCTAGGATGTCCTGTAAACACACACACACACACACACACACACACACACACACACACACACACACACACACACACACACCAGCTGAGGATTATGGACCCTCCATCGAGAGGTTAAAGAAAAAAAAGAAAAGAAAAAAGGGAGCACTTGAGAGGAAAGGAAGGACAGGAAGAAAGAGGTGCAAGGGAAGGACAAAGAAAAAAAAGGAGAGGAAGAAGTGAAAAGGAAACATAAAGGAAGGAGTTAAGCGAGGAGAGGAAGGAATAGAGAGTTGTAGAGGAGGAAGGAGGGGGAGAAAGATGAAGAAGGAAAGAAGAATTATGAAAGGGAGAAGTGAGGCATGGAGAGGAAGGAATGAATAGGTGAGCAGGAAGAAAGGTGGGGGATGGAAAAAAGGTCAGATGGAAGCGGGTAAGCAGACATAAGAGGAGAAAGGGAGGATATAATGTGAGGGGAAATAGGAAAGTGAGAAGGAAAGAATGGCAAGGGAGAATAGATTGGGAGGAGGGAAGGAGTGGGGGTAAGTGGAGAGGGTAGAAAATATATTAAATGGCCAGGAAGGAGGGGAGGGCGAGGGAAGAGGGAAAATATAAGGAGTACAAGGGGAGAGAAACAAAAGAAGACAAGGAAAAATAAAGGGAAGGAAAACAGAAAGAGAACGATGAAAAAAGGAATGTAAAGATGAAGGAAAAGCCTGAAGAGGAAAAAAAAAAAAGAGAAAATGGTAAATGTGGGAAAACAGGATAATATGGATAGAATTATGGCAACACTTGGAGCGAGAAGAACTTCAGAATAAAGATTTCATGAGAGGGAAGGGATAAGACGAGACGGAGAGAAAAGACTGGAGATGAGTGGGAAGGAAACGAGAGGATGATTGGAAGCAAACTACGATTGGGAGGAGACAGTGAGACAATGAGTATGACAAACATGAGTAATTGAATGAGGATTGACAAAAGTGTTAGAAGATGAAAAAAAAATACAGCTTAGGTGCAGAATGAGGTGAGGGAAAGCAAGAAAAAACTGAAGTGGCTTGGAAAGTTTAGAAAATAGACGATAAAAAAGAAATGAGGAGGGGAGTGGACTAAAATTAGAAAATAACTGAGATATTAAGAACTGAGCGAGAAGCAGAATAAAAAAAAGTACCATGGTTAATATTAGCAAAAATATTCAAATACCGGCCTAAAGGAGTTTAATAACTAAAACAAGAAAAGGAGGCTAAAGAAAGTGCCAAAATAAACTATGGAGAAAACATAAAAATATGCAAAATCCATAACATCACTTCCACCTACACAGTGATAAAGAAAAAGTAAAATAAAACAAACACAAAAACTAAGAATTAAAAGAAATAACCATACATTAACAAATTACCTTTAATAAACACCAGCATAAATGTAATCAAATTTGAGTTTATTTGGTTAAGAATATTTCCAGTAAAAAAAAGTGTGTGTGTGTGTGTGTGTGTGTGTGTGTGTGTGTGTGTGTGTGTGTGTGTGTGTGTGTGTGTGTGTGTGTGTGTGTGTCTGTGCGTACGTGCGCGCTCGCTCAGCTTTTTGCATCAAACTGCTTTCGTGTTTCATCCTTTTCAGCTACGTGCGTGCGTGTGCCTCTAGTACGTACTTAGAGCATTTGGCTCTCCATTCATGAACTCCCCCCCCCCCTGCACTCTCTCTCAATAAACACCACTCCCCAACACAAACAACTGGCAGGTCAAAACGATTTGCTTCACGACACACATTCACTCTGTCAAAGAACTCCAACTCTCCACCCAGTTGTCACAAAACCACTATATATAAAACTCCTAGGGACACCTTTCATTGTATCATGCTGGATTATGGGGTCAAGTGGAATCCTTTATTGAAGTTTCTCAGCATCACAGTCTCTCATGTTACCATTCTCTCTCTCTCTCTCTCTCTCTCTCTCATTGTCCCCACACACCCACATATCACAGCATGGAGTCTCTACTGAGTTCCTTTGCATTTAGCTTTCATAACCCCGACTCTGAATAATGTAAATAAAAACCTTGAAAGAGTGAAGGAGGGCAGATAGAATGAAAGTAATGAATATAACTGACACAATTTCGCACAGATTCATATCATCACCAGTGAATATTTAATATAATATCAGTGGGTGTGTTGGATGTAAAAATATTGCACAAGGGATAACAAGAAGTACTAAAGTTTTATGAGTCTATACACATAGATTCACGTAGCTCAAAGTGTAAAGAAGGCAATAGAAATTTACACACCATCATAAGGAATATGAGAGTTTTTGAACACACTACTGGAATTCATTTAGCTCAGATTAAAGAGAAGAACTAAGAAATAATGTCCGTTTCTAGGAGGCGGTACGAGCATTATTATTATCTGTTATGATCCAAGGCGACCCATTCAGCTCGTAACATGATGAAAATTACACAGCGGTGGTACAGTATGGTTGGTGGGGTGAGAGACTGGAATTACAGTATAATGGAACTGCACACAGTCGGGGTCACTGAGTAGGGTAGTGGGTTAAAATGACTGCAGTGGAAACAATGCTACTTTAATATCTGTGTTTTGATATATATGACATTTCCTCTGAGGTAATATTTGCGCATGTAGATGTGTCATTAGATGGAGCCAATTTTTGTTTTTTTTTTTTTTTTTACCACCAACCATGTTCCAAACTGTAATTCTTCTCGCCGCAGGGTTCCAGTACTTTCTTTCTCAGTACTGATACACACAGCCATGCTTTTGTTTCCTTCGTATTCGATTTTATGGCAAGGTTCACAGTATTTCCACGTAAGCTTCAACAAACATTGTGGCCTTCAGTAACTCATACACCGTTCAATTGTTCACCATTAAAATTAACAAAACATGTAAACGCCTTCGTCAGCAGATGTGTCCTCTCATTACCCACCAGCCCCATTATGGAACCAGGTAGATTTACGTTGTTGCTAAAGCACGTTCAATGCATCACATGCACTTTTCATGAGTTATGTAGTTGACGTAATGACATGAAACAGTGTTGTTTAGTTGCATCTTCTGTATCCACTACTGTCACTTCACAGGCAGACAGACAAGCTGACAGGCAGGCAGGAAGATACATTGACTGAATGACATTGGTAGATCAAGTTTGCTACACAGATACTAAACCACTTATACAGTACTCTGACAGTTAATTAAAGGGTGGTTGGATAAACGTTTAAAAATCGGTAGCGTTACATGAGACAGGGTGAGGTGTGCAAAGAAGCATGGAACAGGGAGAAGCAAGGGCAGGAGAGGCGACAGATGAAGGGAGGGAGAAAACAGGGACAGAAGAGGGAGGGAGGCAGGCAGTGGGGGTAGAGAAGGGGAAGGCACGGGGGGATAGGACTGAATCATTGAGAGACAGGGAGAGGAGGGAGGAAGGAGCAAGAAAAGATAGGGATAGGAGGGAAAGGGCAGGAAAACACAAAGAGAGACGGAAGAAGAAGAGAGAACTTGGAGTTGAGTGAGATAAAGGTGCTGGGGGGAAGGTAACGGAAAAAACAGAGGACGTGAGTGACCGGGGGTACGAAAGGTGAGTAGACGGAAGTTAAGAAATAAGTGACGGGGAAGGACGGTGAATGGAGAGAAGCTAAGATAAATGTGACATAGAGGGGTGAGGGGACACAAGGATGGGAGAAGGATGAGGAGGCAGGGAGGGGGGGGTGTTAGGGAGAGGAAAGTAAAGAGAGGAGAGGGAGAGGAAAGTAAAGAGATGAAAGAGTAGGGATAAAGAAGGAAAAGGAAGAGGCAGTGAAGCAAGATGGAGGAATGGAAGAGGAGGAAAAGGTAAGAATAAAGGGCAGGGGCAGTGAATGGAGAAAGGGGTGAAACAATAAGAGGAAGGGGGGGTAGGAGGGTCAATGAGGCAAAGTTTAGGTGGTAAACTTTGGTAAGGAAGACGGACGGTGCCGGTAGACAACACAGCATTGTACACAGGGGTTGAGAGAGAGAGAGAGAGAGAGAGAGAGAGAGAGAGAGAGAGAGACACACACACACACACACACACACACACACACACACACACACACACACACACACACACACACACACACAGCTGGCTTCCAGGGCAAAAAAGGCACCTTAACCTTCCATGCATACATATTCTTTCCTCCTTGTGCCAGTCTGTCCTATTTGTATTGGCGTCTTCATGTGCTGACTTGTACGTAATGCAAGACGTTAAAAATGGGGTGCTGGTTCCTCCTCTCCTCCCCCCCCTCTGTCTGTCTGTCTGTATGTCTGTCTGTCTCTGTCTCTGTCTCTGTCTCTGTCTCTGTCTCTCTCTCTCTCTCTCGCTCGCTCGCTCTCTCTCTCTCTTTTACTTCAAAATAATCCACCCTTCACTAAACTAACTTGTCTCTTGTCTTGGACACCTTCATAAAAATTCCTCATATTCCTTCCCCTCCTCCTCCACCTCCTCCTCCTCTTCCTCCTCCTCCAATTCGTATTTCCTTCAGTTGCTCCTGCTTAGTTTCTTCTTCCCTTCACCCTCCTGCCTGCCTAGTTCCAGCAGCTAAAATACAGCCGAAGGTCGAGTGAGCTGCGGCGGAGGGATGGGCGAGTGGAGAGATGACGTGAATTCAGGAGAAAGAAAGGAGAGAAAGTGGGAGATAAGGAGAAAGAGGAGAGAAAAAAGGGTACAGGGGAAGGAGGTTAAAAAAGGGTTATGGAGGAAAAAGGAGAGTTAAAGAAGTGGAAGAGAGTCGAGGGAGATAAGGAAAAATAAAGGCGAGAAATGGTAAACGGGAAGGATGATGGGAGGAGAAGAGATGGTAAGGAAAAAAGAGAGAAGGGGAGGGAAGAGAAAGAAGAGAAATACAATAAAAGAAAATGTGAGAGAGGGTGAAAGTGGGGAGAAAAAAAGATGGGGAAACTAAGGACTGAAATGAGAAAAGAATGGATTACTGGTAAAAGGAGGATAGAGACAGGAGGTACGAATAAGTGGACGAAATAATTAAAATGGTAGGATGAGAGAGCACGACCATGTTACGACAGTGTTGAACAATATCAGTGACGTCAACAGCATGTAATACCAACTTCAGCAACGTAATCACGGCACAGAAGTAAGCGAAGGCGAATGTGATGTGATACTAAGTTGTGCCGTTCAGCAAGATATAAATAACGCTGTCAAAATGAATGTGTGTGTGTGTGTGTGTGTGTGTGTGTGTGTAACCATTCCTCTCTAAGCTAAACCCTAGTTCCATATCATACAAGGAAAATGGAATGTCAGACAGTTAGGCAGGAGAATTGGTAGGGCAGAAATGGAGAGAAGGAAGGTAGGGTAATATGACAGAGAACAAGCAAGGTACGATGGAGCTGAGGGTGAGGCAGGGATGGTGGTGAAGCAGCGATGATGGTGAGACAGGGATGGTGGTGAGGCAGGGATGGTGGTGAGACAGCGATGATGATGAGGCAGAGATCATGGTTAGGCAGGGATGGTGACGAAACAGCGATAATGGTGAGGCAGGGATCATGGTTAGGCAGGGATGGTGGTGAGGTAGGGATGGTAGTGAGGCAGGAACGGTGGTGAGGCAAGGATGATTTTGAGGTAGGGATGGTGGTAAGGCAGGGATGGTGGTGAGGCAGGGATGGTGGTGAGGCAGGGATGGTGGTGAGCTAGGGAAGGTGGTGATGCAGGGATGATGGTGAGGCAGAGATGGTGGTGAGAAAGGGGTTGTAGAGAGGCAGGGATGGTGATGAGGCAAGGATGGGATGAGATA
>NC_136970.1:23138174-23163174 GCF_032717465.1 Coenobita brevimanus | reverse complement strand
AGAACAGATAAATTACCGGTATGTCTTTACAAATGTAAATGTCAATGGACTGTCTTCAAATTCACCAGTGGGGCCCAGTCATGCAGTCGGGTGAGAGGGTTTTGTCACTGCCACTAAAAAAAAAAAAAAAAAAAAATTCTATCAAACACCCGAACCAAAGGCAGCAGACCCAGGAATAAGTGATGGAGCACAGCATAAAATCTGTGTCAACACATAGATGAGTTGTGGGAATCAGAGCTATGGAGGAAATTTATTATATATATCTAATATACTACATAAATTTAAAATATTCTTCTTGGATGTTTTTTTTCACCCGACTCCCCGTCACTGTCACCTCCACTTCCTCCTCCTCCCGCTCTCCATTGCTTCAGAAGTCTTTTTCTTTTTTCCACCAACACTCCACATCACTCAAACCTTTTCTCCTTCCCCTTGTCTATTCTCAACCGGGATAATACTAATGATAAGGTAAAGCTGTATATTACATACAGTTACAGCCGTCCAGATTCAATTATACGCACACATGCAGTCACGTGAACAAGCAATTTACTTTTACTTCCAGTCTGTACTTAGGCATATAATACTGTATGTGTACATGCAAACACGCACATACCACCACATATACACGGATTTATATGCACACAACCATACATAAAATGAACTGTAGGTTGCTAAAAATCAGATAAGAAGATACAATTTTACACATATTCCGTCAAAGGCAAACCACACACACACACACACACACACACACACACACACACACACACACACACACACACACACACATTCATATCAAAGCACAGAGAGAGAGAGAGGAGGGGGAGGGGATAAAAGGAATCAGGATGCAGGGAATACTACCAGTAACAGATGTCATGATCCTTATTCTTGCTACCATCTGATTAATTTATTTAAATATATCTTTCATATTTGCAGAGTTTCTACCCCTTCACTACAAGGGTTGCCCCAAAGTTGAATAAATTGTTTGGACGTAGAATGAATGAAAAACAAAAAGAAAATCGTCATTTAGTGAAAGAAGTTAGGCCTGATATCCAAGTTTGTTTTTGTACATCGAGGCATGGGTATTTTCGTTCACTCGTATTTATAAACGTCCAGAAATCCGACTGAGTGAAAGATGAAGGGTAATATTGGAAGATGAACGTGCTGAACTGTTTGAAGGAAGGCTTACCTGTTTCATATTGACCTGGTTCTCACATTTCTACCTGCTTTACCTTCCTTTTTTACCTCTTACCTCCGCGTTTATCCTTACATTCTCTCTCTCTCTCTCCCTCTCTCTCTCTTTCTCTCTCTGACCATGATGGGGCCGTAAGGACTAACGTCTGGGGTTAGGAAAACTAACGAAAGTAACATGAAACTCGCACAAAACTCCCCCAACCACTAGCACCCTGATGACTCTACTACGACTATATACCCACACGAAAAGTTAACAACCGGGAAAGTCCCCTGTATAACACTGTATCTCCTCTGTTCAGTAATAGTTATATATACAAGATTATCCTCGTATTATTTGTATTCACCCTCCTCCATTCTCAACTGATGCCTCTCCTCTTTGTACTAAACACCGTTGTCTGTCTTACCAATTTCACCCAAATTACTCGTATTTCTACTGCACACACACACACACACACACACACACACACACACACACACACACACACACACACAGAACGCGTTTCTTTGCCTCAAACTTGCCTTGCAGACTTCCCTTACACACCTGCCTCACACACCTGCGGCAACAGCAGTCATAACAGAGCAGGACTGTTTCTGTGGCAAGCAAAATGTCCCCCTTATCTCAAACTAGTCGTGCTGAGAATACACTAACCAGGGACGCTACACACACACACACACACACACACACACACACACACACACACACACACACACACACACACACACACACAATTACAAAGACTTTAACTTAAACAATTAACTCTAACTTATTTATTCTATTAATTTATATACTCAACTAATGAAAAGACAATTTAATTTATATAATTTAGCTTTAATCTGTGTAATCATTGATACGCACCATTTTTGTTGACTCAAAGACTGACACGTGGTTAGGCAGTCAAACAGGCAGATGGATAAACAGATCAACAGCCATTAAGAAGACACACACCAACACTGATATATGACAACAGATAATATGCCAGAACTGCAGGCGTATGAGGCGAACCCAGTGAAAGAAGAGTGGAAGAGAGGACAGGAGGGAGAAAAATGGGACAAAAATGTTAGGCTAATTCGGCTCATAATGTTGTTGGTGTAATGGGAGGAAAGGAGAGGAAAGGGTGGAGGGAAGGAGGGAGGATAAGTGAGGAAAGTGAGGGGGAGACCAAAGGAGGGAAGAAAAGCATAGAAGAAGAGATGGAAGGATAGGAGAAAAAAAAAAAAAAAAAAAGGATGAAAGATTAGAGAATAGATGAAAAGTGATTCTGGGTGATAAGGTGTTGGTATGGGGCGTATATGTGGCATAAAGGCGGGATAATACTGTTATATCAGTTCAATCACTGAAATAACTTACTTTTCCCTGAGCCAAAATATTCCGCTATTGACCATAAAAGAATTCCTTACTGTGACTCCACCACGGAAAGGGTAATTCAAGAATGATTATAACCTTTTCATTGATAACGCTTTCCCTCGCATGTATCAGAAACTTTGCCATTTTTACATAAGTCATGCAAGTTGCACTCTCTCTCTCTCTCTCTCTCTCTCTCCTCCAGTTTGTGTGTCTCACGCTATGTGCCTTTCCTTGTGAACACTAATATATTTTGTCGTCACTGTCTTTTCATCGTTGCTTACCTCTTTTCTCTCGTTCGTACATATGTATATCTATATCTATATCTATCTATCTGTCTCTCTCTCTCTATCTATCTCTCTATGTAAAACATACATACAGTAAAGACTGATAGATAGATAGATAGATTTTATCTATTAGCCAATCATCCATTCCATTATTGCTTTGAAGCGTATGTGTCCGGGGCTAATCTGCTTAGTTCAGACTTTAAGGCGCAGAACGATGCTCGACCCTGACTGGCAGGTTGTAAGTAATAAATCCCAACATCCTCATCGAATGTAAGCTCTTATGACCCACACCCGACAGGAGCGCCTTAACTCACTACACTGCCAGACGTCCATTTGGGTGCATGGTTACCCTCCACCGTAGTAGCCGGTTTCCACAAATCATTGATGGTATGTATCCATATACCCCAACACACACATACACACACACACACGCACACACACACACACACACACACACACACACACACACACACACACACACACACACACACACACACACACACACACACACACACACACACACACACACACACACACACTGTACAAAGAATGAAAAGATGAAAGATACGAGGTAGAAGCTGAGAGATGTAAAAGTAAAATGCGGAAAGTGAGTAAGATGGAAGAGTTACACGAAATGGGATGAACGAGAATGTGATAGAACATGCGCAACTAAGGTTGACACAGGAAGAAGTAAATAAGAATGGGTGAGAAATTGTAGTGTAGGTCAGGCATGAAAGTTCAAAGAGAAACCTGGAGTATGAGAAGAGATGAAAACTACGTGTGTATGTCTGTGTGTGTGTGTGTGTGTGTGTGTGTGTGTGTGTGGAGAGAGAGAGAGAGAGAGAGAGAGAGAGAGAGAGAGAGAGAGAGGTACTTATACCCCTACAATTTCATGACACACAACCAATTCATTCATCAAGCTGCTCTCCAGTGACCATAACCCCTGCCATAAATCCCACAAGCAGTAAGTAAGAGGGAATTTAAAGCGAGCGATAAATCCTCCATGTATCCGTCCCGTCAGTGTGGTGTGTCGGTGCAGTGATATAACGTGTCAGGGGAGGGTCTTGGTGCAGGTATATGATGGTACAATGGGATACAGGATGGTGTGAAAGGTACAGGATGGTACAAGAGGTACAGGGTGGTAAAAGAGGTACAGGATTGTATATGAGGTGCAGGATGGTAAAAGGACAGGATGGTATATGAGGTGCAGGATGGTACAAGAGGTACAGGGTGGTAAAAGAAGTACAGGATAGTATAAGAGGTACAGGATGGTACAAGTGGTACAGGAGGAAGGAGGGGGAAGGTACAAAACATATAAATGTTGGTCACGGTAGGTAAACATGCTAATGACGTCTCACCGGATCCTTAATGAGGATACAAAGATTTATCGTAATTTCCTCTACCTTCATTAAGTCCTTCATCTTATGCTGTGCAAATAATCTTTGAAAACTGACATTTAAAGAACTAATTAATTATTGTTTTGCTCTGCCTGTGTTTCGATGTTTCTTAATATATCTGTAAATACATGTAATCCTTGCTTCTCTTAAACATTCTGCCTGCATTAGTTTACAATTTGCTTCCTGTTTCTTGACTATACACACACACACACACACACACACACACACACACACACACACACACACAAACTTCCATTAAAACATCATAATAGTACCTTCAGATAATCGTCGCAAACATTTCACCGGACCTCAGTGAGTTCAAAATTGACATAAAAACATCATCCGTTCTGTAGTAAAAAAAAAAAAAAAAAAGGAAAAAGATAGTCCTACTCAAAGGTGTAGAGTGATACAAAAGGCCATTAAATCCTCCCTTCTTCCTGCAGACAATTTACGAGATAAATATGTTCAGTTAAAATACTATAGAGACAGTAATATTCATTTAGGCTGGCAGAAAAAAAAAAAAATCGCCGCATTAACATGGTGGTTGCTTTTACTCCCTCGGGTTGAAGGAAAGTGTAAAATTCCTGTCTCTGCCTCCACACTACCACATTCTATTGACTCCCTCCACTACCACACATCACTCCTTGGTTGAGTATAGCTGTGTGGTGGTGACATGGTGGACTCTTCACTACGAGGACGTACTCAGTTACCACATTTTAAACCTGGAAATATCGTGCCGAGCTGAGATATTCTCTTGGATTTATAGAGTTTCCACACACACACACACACACACACACACACACACACACACACACACACACACACACACACACACACATCGTGGCGACAAAGCTAAGTCGGTAAGAGTATAGTATTCTTATCCCCAAATTCACATGAGGAGAAATTCCCTCGAGTATAAAATAAATAAATAAATAAATGTTTCTTGTGAAAAAAAAAACAAATACAGGATCGTACTTTTTTATGCATAGGCTTGAAAAATTATGGCATAAATTAAAAAAGAAATGGGATATTAAGGCATATTTCATGCATATGCAGGAAAGAAATAAAGTAGTTGGTGAATGAGAGATAAAAGGAAAATTCTTGTAATTAGCGTTTGTGATATAATAATAATACAGAAAACGGAAAATAATATGGCACTCCTTGAGCTGATGTAGAATATAAGTAAAAGATAAGAGAGAGAGAGAGAGAGAGAGAGAGAAAGCTGTTATGGTATCGCTAATGGCATGTGAGTGAGTCTGGAAAGTATATCAGACACATTCTTGGGTAGACAAAGGTGTCATAAGATATGAAGGAAGAAAAAACGGCTCACCGAATGGGCAGGCAAAAAAAAGAAAAAGAAAAAGGAAAAGAAAGAAAGGACAAGCCCCCCCCCCCCAAAAAAAAAAGAATGTTATCCTTAATGCATTTGGTAAACAATAAGATTTTTTTTTGTATGTGACACACTTCTTGGCAAAAAAAAAAAAATTGAAGTGAAAAATGATGCCTCAGATTCACAGTTTGGAGAGAGAGAGAGAGAGAGAGAGAGAGATCTGTAACCCTCGTGCGTCAGTAACACATAAAAGTGTAATATTTTATTGCCAGGACAAAGCGTAGTCCAACAAATTATATACAGTATATATACTATATATATAGTATAGCGCAGTGAACTGAGGCAAAAAAAAAAAAGATATAGAAAATTATGAATGATATTCATGCGTTTGGTAGATAAACAGATAACCGACAAAATTTTCCTTTCATGGACAAAGTGAAAGAATAAAAGAAAGAAAAAACAGCACAGTGAATGGACAGGTATGAATAAAAGACAAAGGAGAAAAATGTCCTGAATGCTTGCAGTAAAGGAATCAATAAAAGGTGAACATTTTCTTGCCCAGACAAAAAGTATCGTGAGAAAGAAAAGAATAAATAGTGCACCAGGTCGACAAAATAATAATAATAATAATAATAATAATAATAATAAAATAAACTCAGAAGTTAAGGCGATAAATTTTGGAGGCCAGGGGGAGGCAAGCTTGATAATGTGCGTCTGTGTGTACACTTATGAACGTACGTGTGTGTGTGTGTGTGTGTGAGAGAGAGAGAGAATTTTTAGGCAAAATTCTGAGGCTTTACAGTATAAGGCAAGGTGGATAATGTATGAGTCTATGTATACACTTAACGACCGTGTGTGTGTGTGTGTGTGTGTGTGTGTGTGTGTGTGTGTGTGTGTGTGTGTGTGTGTGTATGAATTCCGAGCCAAGTAGCGCCAATCCCTACACTTTTATGGTGAAAGGGACCCAGCTGGAAGGCATGCCAGCTGGAGTAAACACATTCTGCTGCTGCCAATACCCTAAAAAAAAAAAAAAAAAGTGGCATAGGATAGTGGGTCATTAGCTTTTAGACTTTTTTTGATGTAACGCTTGGAAGTAAAACACACACACACACACACACACACACACACACACACACACACACACACACACACACACAACTCCTCCTCCTCCTCCTTCTTCTCCTACTACTATTATATACTGTTAATAGTACTGTACTACTATACTGCTCCAACTACTATTAGTACTGTAACTACTAACGAAGGGCAGAGTGTGGATATAAGTCCTTATGAGAAGTTTGGCTGTACTAAAAAAGGAAGGTGGAGATACTAGTCCTTAGGAATAAATCTATCATCTAGAAATGGAAAAAAAAAAAAAATGGAGGGGGAAAAGGGACACGAGTCGTCAGTAAAGCTTCGGATAGACTGTAAATGTGGTGCATTGGAGTTGTGGTATAATTCCATGCTTAAATTTGATAAGGTCAGTGTCACAGGGGTTTTAATTTAAAAGCAATATTAAAGGTTAATGTTCAATAATACTGAAGAGCAGGGACAATGAATTGTCTTCCTAAATCAAGCAATGATTACTTTATGCCGGCCCGCTTCACCGACTCTCTCAGAACGAGAATTTATAAACTTTCTCAACAGTACACAGCATAGACTATTTACTCACAATTGCTGTTTATTAGTACTGTTAGCCTCTGGAGAAAGTTACTTCACCCCTGACAATAAATAATACTAATACTATTAGCCTACTAATATCAGGTTCTTGCGGATCCGTTAACTCCTAGAGGGCACAACGGATTTTAAGCTTAATACAACAAGACTGGCCTAAGTACCAGTTATGAATAGCAAAGCGTTTATGCAAGCTAGGAGCTATAGGGGAAATAAGCTTAATTATGGAGAAATGAAACATGAGTTTACATTACATTAAGCTCAAAGAAAAAGAACTTAAATTTATTGATTACAAAGAAATAAACTTAATGTTACATTTCAAAATGATTTAAAAATAAAGAGGTCGCACTCACTCACTCACTCAAAAGCTAAATTCTTACGCCTAGGAAAACATGCAGTGCAGCCGGCCAGCATGTGAGGAAACAGCACACTTAACTAAACTCTTAAGTCTAGGAAAACAAAAAGAAAATACTGGTCAATGTAGCGTATCACCAAGGAAGGGTGGGAGCCTGGAGAACTGTAATATAGTGGAGTCTGGGTGCTAGATGACCTCTCTCACTTTCACTACTGGAGCACAGAACCTCACTCCGTCGTGACAGACACTTGACTGAATTCAAATACGATGCGTGTGGTGGAATATTGTACAGGCCGGCGGAAGAAGGCGTGGCCAACGGTTGAGGCAAGCAGGGGCAAACAATAAAGAAACAATAATATCGCTCAGTAGAGCACTTAATGACGTGCATTAGAACGGTCACTTTTGAAACAGTGACGAATGTTTTGAAAAAAGTATACCACCGAAATGGAGAGAGAAACGGTTAACTGAACGATACACAGTGAGTTTTCCACTAATAGTTTGTGGTTTCTCACAAAAGGAAAATGTCGCGAATTTGATTCGTGACATTACGCCCCAACAAAATTTAATTTCTTCCTTATGAGAAAAAATTTGTGGATATATATATATATGTACACATCCTAACTCATTCACACAAGATTCACACTGTGGTGTGTGTGCTATCCTGCTACAGGAGAAAATCACTATCGCCAATGAGCGTAAAAACCTCGTATTTACGTTAATAGAGGCAAGCTTGAGGGAAAAAACTCCGTGACGATGGTGAAAATCCTGTACTCAGGTCAACCTGAGCGAAAGTTCTCTACATTTACACTGACAACTAATTGTTGTGTAGTGTGGTGTATGTGATACACAGTGTAGGTGTGACAGTTGTAGTGTAACTGTACCTATGTGTAAAATCATGTAATACAAATTTATAGTAATTATTAATAATATGGCGACGACGAAGGCAGAGGAGAAGAGGCGGCAGCGTGTGGCAGACGATCAGCTGGCCCTCATAGCAAAACTGCTACACCCATCGCTGTACCTGCAAAATCAATTAAGGTGGAGCATCAAAAGTGTCAATGAGACAAAATTTCTTATTACATTACAATTACTCTCTCTGCCTAGCAATCAGAACATGCTACGAAAGGTACGCTCTAGCTGAAAAATACGAATGACAGCCCAAGCTTCGTACATTCGAGGTCGCCATTAATTTATTAGGTACAACCTGGCATCCACCTCCCTCACATGCGACGCAGCTGGCCAGCATGTGAGGGAACAGCACCTTAACAACATCCCATCGCCCAGTTTAGGGGGAGCTCTAACCTGGCGTCCACCTCACTCAACATGCGGCGCAGCCAGCCAGCATGTGAGGGAACAGCACCTTAACAACTCTACGTTTACGATTAATGACAGGAAGCTGAGAATCACTACGCAATCTCAGGCAGGTCACGTTTTAACACCCACCATGGGCGTGAACACTCGTGTGGATTTTGTGCGATGTTCCGGGAATCCTCAGAGAGGCCCACAGCTCGAGATGTTCCACAAGGTAATTCATACACAGCCTCGTACTGTCTCTGCAGGGTTCTCAAACTTCCCCCTTAACTTATGGTATACATGTATGTACAGGCCCTGGACACACTATGTCCTGTGGGGCCAATGGGCGAGACGTCAGGTCTGCACCCACTTCACCACTACCCTGTCTCTCAACTGACTCAGAGATTATGGGTGTGGTTTCAAACGGCACAGGAAGGACATGTCCCTGATTGATGTTACATGGACACACATTGCAGGAAAGCACAAAACTATCTATGTCTCGTCCCATCTCTGGCCAGAAAAAGTCAGCTTGGATACGGCCCTGGGTCTTCCTTTTGCCCATGTGACCTGAGGCTGAACAATGACCCCATTCTAACACTGCTTGGCGGTACTTGGCAGGAACAACAAACTGCAGTCGAACCTCGCCCTAGGGTGTTCGTGTCTCATGGTAGAGCCGTCCTTGTTTACGAAGGAACTTGGCTCGACCTCCCCGTGAATACTTTATCACTCGACCCTTTTGTTTCTTCCACACGACAGCAAGTGTTGGGTCGGAGTGTTGTTCTTGAACAACAAGTTGGCTACACATCAGATCTTGTGGCGATTCAATGGTCACTGGGGTGACACAGTCTGGAGCCTCAGCCATGGCTCGTGCTACTGTAGCCGAAGTCTGAGTAGCATCATCTTCAGTGCAACCATCCTTGACACCAGATATGTTACCTATAATGAGGTCAAATAAAGGTTCTGGCATGACAACTGCGAGTGTTGTACCAGTATAAAATGGAGATGCCACCTGGATACATCCCTCAGGGAACAATCTCACTGATCCATCAAAAAGGTTTGCATGGATCTGTCAACCTGTATACTGCTCAGGCCGAACTAGACTCTGCTTGACAGAGCAACCTGAGGAACCATTATCTCTCAGGACCTTCACAGGAATGCCTCCCACAAACCCTGGCTGAACAAGGAAGGTACTGTCACCTGTGGGAGGGCCTGTGGAGGAAGCAGCTAGCCACTCATGAGGCTGCTGAATAACTGATGCAGCAAACATGGTGCCTTGAGACTTAGAAACTTGAGGGGTCGTACTCACTGCCTGTGGAGATGGAACATTGGCCATCTGTGGAGGGGGGTTCACTGTCACTGTGGGACTAGTGAACTATGGGGGAGTACCCATACTGGTAGGGACGTGACCACCGTGCTGCTGCTGAGGAATGAAGGCTGCGTTCACTTCCTGCCTCTTTTGAGCTGGTGGTGAAAAAGTTTGTCACGACGGTCGGTTGCGTGGCTGATACTGCTGCTGGTTAGGGTACCTGTTGTACCTCTTCCACTCAGGTTTCTGAGTGTTTTGCCCCTGGTCCTTCCTCTGCGGTTTTGGACCTTGGCCATTACTCTGAGAATGGCCTTGTTGGTGGGATTCAGTCTGAGACGGCTTCCCAGACTTGGCAGTATCTTTTCTGCTGTTCCAGGTGTTTTGCTTACGAGTTTGATACCCGTATGCAGTGAAATATGCGTCAGCCTTTTCCACCATTTGGCTGGCATCTTTCACCTGACAGATCTTAAGCTGTGCTATGAGCTCAGCAGGCCACGACCTCCCTAGCTGTGTACACAGCATAAGGTCAATTATCCCCTCACGTGTGGAAGGAGTTTCATCTTTTTCCATCCACTCATTTAAGTAAGCAGTGAGACGGTAGAGGAACTGAACAGCTGTCTCCTTGTCTTGCAGACGAGCTCGCATGAACTGAACTTTGGCGTCATCTACTGTGAGATCATACGCCTTAATGAGTGCAGCTTTATCATCTCATATGTGAGATTGTCTCCACGAATTCTGAGGAGAATATCGAGGGCAGGGCCCTCAAATAAACTAAGAAATTGGAGCCGCTTAGCTGCCTCATCCAGTTGATACATGTCTCCCATGTCCTCAAAACGAGCTATGTATGGCTCGATTCGCTCACCTTCCTTGTATGAAGGAAGCTTGATGCGTGGGGTCGCCATAACATGTGCAAGGAGAACGCTCGTGGAGCTTGGACCAACTGCACCAGATGTGTCTGAAGCCAAGGAATCTCACTTGAACTTCAACACTTCAAATTCATGTTTTTCGTGCGCCTCTCGCTCGGCACGTTCGTGTTCTCGTTCTCTCTCGTGTTGTTGTAACTCGTATTGACGTTCTCTCTCTCGTTCCTCACGCTGTTCTCGCTCGTGTTCTAAGTCAAGTTCGCGCTGTTTTGGCTTGTGTTAGCGCTGTTCTTGCTCGTATTCTCGCTCCTTTTCACTCTGCTCTTGCTCATATGCACGCTCTCTTGCACGTTGTTCACGCTGTTCTCGCTCATATTCGAGCTGAATCTTACACTCTTCACGGGCATCATTCTCGCGCTGCTGCTCCTGATTATGCCGTGAGAGTATGTACTCTTTAATTTCAGCTGGGTCTGTAAGACCCATATCTTTGGCTTCCTGTAAAAATACGGTGGTAGCCATGTCGCTAATTTACTAAGCAAGACGAAACTGAGTATGGACTGCTGCTTCGCAAACGAATGCTAATAACACAAGTAAAGAATACAGACACAAGCTAGTGGTGACCAGTCTTATCTACTTAACTAGCAAAGAATATAGCAAAAATGCAAAGGACTGGGAAGACTCAATAATTAACGCAATGGGTATGGCGACTTCCCAGGAGCCAATAAAATCGTCTGGCGTTTCCAAGAATAAAGTACTAAATAGAGTTAAGTACTCTATGGATTAATAAAGCAGAAATTCACTTGCTAAACTAATGGTGAAGCACCAGTAAGCTTGTGCCTATAAACTTTAATGATAAATACCTAAATATGAACGAGTGAGAATTTTCTCGTGAATATCTTTAGAGCTAGAAGTTAATATCCTGGATTGAGGTCGCCACTTGTCACGGGGTTTTTAAAATAAATGCAATATTAAACGATAATGTTCAGTAATACTGAAGAGCAAGGACAATGAATTGTCTTGCTAAATCAAGCAATGATTACTTTATGCCGGCCCGCTTCGCCGACTCCCTCAGAACGAGAATTTATAAACTTTCTCAACAGTACACAGCAGAGATTATTTACTCACAATTGCTGTTTATTAGTACTGTTAGCCTCTGGAGAAAGTTACTTCACCCCTGACAATAAATAATACTAATACTATTACTAATATCAGGTTCTTGTGGATGCGTTAACTCCTAGAAGGCACAACGGATTTTAAGCTTAACCCGTCACGTCCCTAGGCTTTCCGCACCTATGACATCCCCCAGTCCCGATCCTTTTTGGAAAAATTTGTTTTCTTCTAAAACTTCCACTTAGGTCGAGAAACGATGGAAAATCATGAAGAAAGTGGTCCCTGCGGTCTATAAGTGGTCTGTACAGGTGCGGTTTCCCCCCGCAGGTATCTTATTTTGTAATGGGCTGGATATGCGTTTACGTTTTCTATGGTAAGGAATAATGGGAGAAACAACACACAACACCTCTACATTTATTGAATTTGAACTAATAAACAATAACAGTAACAATATAATGGATTTCAGACACATATATAGGAAAAATAAGCATTGTACCATCGCGCGAGCATAGCGAGTTTGGTCCGAGTCGTAACATGCTATATGCTAAGTTTCTGGTATGAGTCAACCTATCATTTTTTCTACTTGTATACTTCTGTTTCAATGACAATTTACTAATTACAACTGTTTGTAAGTGTTTTCAGATGTTTTCATTCATTATGATGACATGCAGCATAAGTTTAGCGCACATCAGCTTAGTAAGCGCACTCGCTATGACTCGTATTTCAACATACCAAATTGTTTTATCACTTTCCAATTATTTTCCCATTTACATAGAACCTTTCCTCCACCACTGTAAAGGTTTTCAATTATTTTCATTCATTACGAGGGCATTTAGCGATATGCTAGCGCCTATTCACGTAGCAACCACGATCTCAAACACTCGTGTTTCATCATCTGCTTTATTTACCCTTTCGCGCACGATAAGTTTCAATAAGTTTTCTGATCCCGGAATTTCGACTACGAAGCCGCCCGGCCGGTGAGCGCGCGCGCGGCAAATTTGAGCAAATTTGAGCGAATGAAACACATTCTTGCCTTATTTTCGCCCCCAAAAAATCAATGTATTCCCATGAAACCTATGTCCAGGTATGCATGGATGTTTGTTCTATCTGATAAACATGACCAAAACACAGGAAAACAACAGCACAGAAAGTTATGAGCCCTGGAAGGCATGTCGAGTAAACATTTTTGACTTCCCAACATCACCGTTTGAATGTTTTCCATCCTACAGGAAAATGATCTAATATTTTTTCATAGAGAATTTCATCAGCTTTCTAACGAAACCAATCTGGTTTAGATACGATGTATACTTTTCGAGAAAATGGTCAAAAACTGAGAGCCATTTTCGAAAAATTTTCACTGACCTCTGAGAGCTAAGTTTTCCCAGGGACCTAACGTTTTTATTACATAGTAATATGCCCCCATTATCCAGCTTTCCCACTGTGACGGGAAAACCCCATACGCCTCATAGTTCTCGAGTAAATCGAAAAAAGTACAAGGCACTCCGTGCGTGATTGACTTTCGTGATGCGCGCATGGCGTACGCAATGTTCCCGTCTACGTAACCACGAATTCTTATGAGAAATATTACATTTTTATGTATTGTACATATATAGAATTTCCTGCTCTTCATCATGGTTCAAACGTGAAATCGATACGTCCAATAGTTTCCGAGTAATTGGCAGAGAAAATGAGAGTATTACTACGAGCCTTTCTCAATGGTAACAGCCGGGAAGAGACATTCATTTCCACCGTCTTTTATCGCACAAAACGTAACATAATGCTTACATTTTGGTATTGATCATACGTAGAATTTAGTGGTATAGATCATGGTTGTTACAGAAAATCAATAAGTCAAACAGTTTTCGAGTAATTGGCCGACAAAGTGAGGTTATTACTCCGAGCGCTTGTCACTGATAACAAATGCGAGGAAAAACATTTCCTCGCCTTTACCCCCCAAAACGCTACCAAAGGCTTACATTCGGGTATTGATTACACGTAGAATTTAGTGGTATTGATGATGGTTGTAACAGAAAATCGATAAGTCTAATAGTTTTCGAGTAATTGGCCGACAAAGTGAGGTTATTACTCCGAGCGAATGTCACTGATAAACGCGAGGGAAAACATTTCCCTCGCCTTTTATCCCCCAAAACGCTACAAAAGGCTTACATTTTGGTATTGATCATACATAGAATTTAGTGATATTGATGATGGTTGTAACAGAAAATCGATAAGTCTAATAGTTTTCGAGTAACTGGCCGACAAAATGATGTTATTACTCCGAGCGCTTGTCATGTCACACAACAACCGCTAGGAACAAAACATTTCTCTCGCCTTTTACCCCCAAAACGCTACCAAAGGCTTACATTCTGGTATTGATCTTACGTAGAATTTAGTGGTATTGATGATGGTTGTAACAGGAAATCGATAAGTCTAATAGTTTTCGAGTAATTGGCCGACAAAATGATGTTATTACTCCGAGCGCTTGTCATGTCACACAACAACCGCTAGGAACAAAAACATTTCTCTCGCCTTTTACCCCCCAAAACGCTACCAAAGGCTTACATTCTGGTATTGATCTTACGTAGAATTTAGTGGTATTGATGATGGATGTAACAGGAAATCGATAAGTCTAATAGTTTTCGAGTAATTGGCCGACAAAGTGAGGTTACTCTTCCGATCGCTACCAACTTTTACACACACTGTTTCTTCCTCGCACACCGGCCTGAAGACTATGCTACTAACTTTCTTTTTCCCTATCTGTACAGACTATTACATCTTCCATGGATGTTTTTTTCTATTGTTATAACATACTACACATAAACATAACTCTTCTATAGTTACTGCTGTGGAGATTTACTTTCTTTCATGTGTAATCTGTAGGAGAAAATGGATATTTGTCTGAAAGTGTGAGAGGTAATGGTAATAGATTATTACATATATCAACAAAATTTGCAGAACTCACTTCCTCCAGGGGTGTTGATCCAGTTAGACCACGGATTTGAAGATAAGGAGTTATGTAGTGTGTGTGTGTGAGTCAACTTCTCCCTGAGAGTATGAGGCAACGCTATTTTTAGCACACACCACACTCGTTCACGGAAACTCGCAGCTTGTTTGACGTATATTTCATACAATTCCATACGCATTTACACTATCAGAATCACAATAATTCCAGCCCTAAAAACACCGGTAATTCTCCCTCCCAACTTCAGGTTTGCCCCTTCACAACACTGTTTCATGCCACACATAACGCTTGCTGGCTCCATAATTTCACCAAGCCATCCACAGTATGTTTCACACAATATATATTTATGCCTTGGCTTCATTTATATACGTATTTCCACTCACGCCATACGGCCTACGGGGGGGGGGTGGAGGTGTGCAACCCCGCTACACTGACCATGTGTCTGGCTCCAAGGCCCAACGATTGCTAACGGCCAGAATTGCTTTTCAATACATATATGAATGTTCCATCAACAATATCACATCACTATATGTTCACATACAATGTATTATCTCACTGATTCAATAGGGTCTTTGCCTTGGGCAAGAGGAGGAGAATTATGGACGATTTAAAGGGAACCACGAGCTGTCAAACATCACTGGCTGACTGCTCAACAAACACTGAGGTTGGAGGGAGCGGGCTGAGGCTGATAAGGCAAAGCAGTGTTGCCAATGACTTACCTCCAGTAGGCCTTGGCTACCCTAAGACGCGCCAAAAAATCACGCAAATCGGCCTATAAGTTTTTTTCTGACGAATATTTTTGGGCCTTGAAGGGGCCTTAAGGACGCGAGTCGCGTGACTGTGTCTGGCGGAGTGCAAGCCGACATCACGCGAATCGCGCGACTGTGCCTGAAAGGGTTTATTCACTCCAACTATATTTTCCCACTTACATTACACACGTTTACACCCCTCCAATGCACTGTACATACTTCCTGCCATTATTTATTCAAGTGAGCGTGAGAATATCGCCTGAAAATACCCTCGCAAGGAATGTTTCGTCATACATAATACTCACACACTTATATACTAATTCACTCACACACTTATATACTAATTATTCACTTTATCACTTGCTGACTTTTATTTTGACTAATACGTGCCTTATTCATTCGACTAAGCGTCAGGAAATCTTATCTTTATAGACACGCTATGAATATTTGACTTAGAATATACATCATCCTATACAATAATTTGAACTCATATTATACCCGTAAGAATGTCACATAATAATAAATATATAATAACGGGCCGTATTTATTGCACTGAGCGACAGAATATCGCATCATACAACCCTCTCTATGTAAGTTTCAACTTAGGGCAGATTTATATACTTACACCCAATGTTTTCATTTATGTTCTACCCGTAGGCACTTTATACTAATATCTGGAGATCCACATGACTGATATTTTCACAGAGCGTCTGTCTGTCACATTTACCTCATAATTTCAGCGTCCTTTCGCATTCACACCATGCTAAAATTGCAGCAACGTGTGATATTCACTGAAACATGGGTGAATACACAGACCCACGTCACACTGCACGCACTCATAGCGGGTGTCCTTCCTCTGTGTCGTGAGTCTCACCTGGGAATTACTGCACACGTGACACCTGCGCTGGGGCCTAGGTCTGTTGGGCTGGGGAGGGGTAGGAGTGGGGAAATGGCGGCTGGATATTCTCTGGGGAGTCTGGGTAATAGGGGCAGTGCGGGGGCGCTGTTGGGGCCTTTCAACAGCATACTTAGCAAAGATTTCTCGTGTGAGCTCCCTCACAAACCCTTCAAATGTTTCCTGAACTCCTGTGGTCATAGCGTGAAGGTGGTGGCAATTCAGAGCAGTGATATCTAGTAAGTGAAAGAACAGTTTCTTATACCACTTCATCGTGGTCCTGGCCCACTCTACCGTCGATATCATGGAGTCAGACTGGTCCACGAGGCACATGTTTGTATTGTAATCCATTACACACTCAGGTTTCCAAACACGACGCCTGCTCTCGCTATGGTAATCAACAGAATCAGTACGGTGCATCAAGGGGCGGTGAACCGTGGACAAGAGGCTTACTTCTCTGTTGTGGTTCCACATTGTTGCAAGGATGTTGTTGGCTTTGAAGAAGACAACCTCACTCCTTGCAAGTTTCCGCCCTACCTTGACCATGTGACGCCGGTTCACCTTTACGGTTCCACAGACTCCTGTTTCATGTGTGTGAAGATAACGAGCGAGAAGAGGGCTAGTGTACCAGTTGTCGAGGTAGAGAACGTGACCACGATGAAGGTAGTCTTGTATCATCGTCTTTACCACTGCTCCCGAAAGTCCTATACTTCGATCTTCTATTATGTCTGTCTGTGCACCGGTGTACAAGACTATGTCTTGCACGTATCCAGTCCTACAGTCACACATAACAAAGATCTTGAACCCAAAACGGTGCCTTTTGCTGGGTATATACTGTCTGAATGAAATATTGCCTCTCCACAACACGAGACTCTCGTCTATGACGAGATCTCTATAGGGATAGAATGAGGATCGAAAAGTTTGCCTGAGGTGATCAAAGACCAACCGAATTCGCCTCATTTTGTCAGTGTTGTTTGCATTTGCAGGGTCATGAGCATCATAAAAATGGAGGCGACTTAGAATTTGTTGAAACCGATTATGGCTCATCACTTGACCAAATATGGGGGTAAACATAACAGGGTCCCTAGTCCAGTAAGCAGGAATTCTATTCTTTCTTATTATACCCATCAAAAGGACAAGGGCAAAAAAAAAGAACATTTCTGGACTGGAGACAGGGTAATCATAGATCATAGAATGCCTACTCCTTGTTCCCAATCTTTCACTTTCTAGGCGCTGGGTGCTTGCAAACAGGTTTGTTTGATAAACGATCTGATCTACGAATGCCTCACTGAAAAACAGGTGGAAAAAATCCAACCTGGTTGAATTACTGTGAATACCTGGTGCAATGCAGCCAGATCGCCCTTGCTCAGTGAAGGGGTGAATGAGGGGAGAAAAATCACTCCCATCCTCCCAGTCCCACGACACAAATCCCTCGTCCCCATCACCGCCTTCGTCTGGGTGGGGAGGAGATCCTGGTTGGGGAGGTGGGGGAGAAGGAGTACGGAGGGCTTCCCCACTGTCACTCCTCTTCCCTCTGCCTTTACCCTTTCCCTTTCCCTTACCCTTACGGCCTTGAGGAACATTAGGGGGCTGTGGGGATGAAATAGTTGAATATTGGGGAGCAGAAGACGTGCTGGGGAGTGGTTCCTCCCCACCTTCCCCCTCCATTACCACACCACGTGCTCTCTCACTCAACCTTGCTCGACCACGTGTTAGGGGATATTGGGGAGCATAAGACGTGCTTTGGAGTGGTTCCTCCCCACCTTCCCCCTCCCTCACAACCCCACGTGATAATGAACGCACCCACACTGGCCCACGTGATCCACTCTGCCGCCTCACACTATGTAGGGAGAGCAATGACTCACTCACGTCACTCTCACTTTCCCTAATCCCAGGACTTTCCATTTCACTCCCCACTCCCTCCACTTGACTTCCTAGCTCCCCAAACAGAATGCTAGGCCCATACCTGCTCATACGACCTGGTGTGCGCTCTGGGCCACGATGTGTAATCACCTCCCGTCCATACCACGTGGCAGCACGTCCCACGGCTCCGTCCTCGTCCTTGTCCTCGTCCTCGACCTCGAAATCTCCTTCCAAAGCACGCTGGGGATAGGGATATGATATACCACGTGCCTTCTTTGCCTCCTGCCCCTCTCTAGCAGCACGGTAAGTCACGTACTGCCGCTTCCTGGGTGACGGAACTTCCTCGTCACTGCTGGTGGTTTCTTCCTCCTCTGGCTGCACATAATCCTTGTCCATCTCCTCGTCATCCAGTGGGGAATCACTGTCGCCGGTAAAGGTGTCCAGGGCGATTTGAATCTCGCTCTCTGAGAGACCTCTCTTAGCCATGTCTGAGCAGGACCGTGGCTACCAGGTGAGTGGACGAGTGGCGGGCTAGCGCAGGTCGCGCGGGGTCGCCGAGTGTCCTCGCCTGGTGGCAGGTAGGGGAAGGTCAGGCGAGGGTACGTACCGCAAATCAAGCGCGAAATTTGAAAATTGTCGAAATTATGCACATTGCAGTTGCACGACGTACTGGTACGTCGCCGGGACTGGCAAATGCAAATCGTTGCAACGTACCCATACGTCGTCGGGACGGGGCGGGTTAATACAACAAGACTGGCCCAAGTACCAGTTATGAATAGCAAAGCGTTTATGCAAGCTAGGAACTATAAGGGAAATAAGCTTAATTATGGAGAAATGAAACACGAGTTTACATTACATTAAGCTCAAAGAAAAAGAACTGTTAAATTTATTGATTTACAAAGAAATAAATTTAACGTTACATTTCAAAATGAATTCAAAATAAAGAGATCGCACTCACTCACTCACTCAAAAGCTAAATTCTTATGCCTAGGAAAACATGCGGCGCAGCCAGCCAGGATGTGAGGAAACAGCACACTTAACTAAACTCTTAAGTCTAGGAAAACAAAAAGAAAATACTGGTCAATGTAGCGTATCACCAAGGAAGGGTGGGAGCCTGGAGAACTGTAGTCTAGTGGAGTCTGGGTGCTAGATGACCTCTCTCACTCTCACTACTGGAGCACAGAACCTCACTCCGTCGCAACGGACACTTGACTGAATTCAAATACGATGCGTGTGGTAGGATATTGTACAGGCCAGCGGAAGAAGGCGTGGCCAATGATTGAGGTAAGCAGGGGCGAACAATACAGAAACAATAATATCGCTCAGTAGAGCACTTAATGACGTGCATTAGAACGGTCACTTTTGAAACAGTGACGAATGTTTTGAAAAAAGTATACCACTGAAATGGAGAGAGAAACGGTTAACTGAACGATACACAGTGAGTTTTCCACTAATAGTTTGTGGTTTCTCACAAATGGAAAATGCCGCGAATTTGATTTGTGACAGTCAGGATGATGGTAATTCTGAGTCTGGGATTCTGCTGTTTCATAATTTTTCGTTTTTTTCCGCCATATCTCAGTCGAAAATAATAATTCGTAATCACACCAATAGCACTGTTATTTCAGCTACCATGTTAATTCCTTCAGTAAATCGAGTTTTTGTAATCACCCACCTTGAGGCAATGTAGCTTTTGTCGGTGTGTGTGAGTGCATATATGTACCTGATACCAAAATTTTTCAAAAAGTTGCGGTCAAATTTTCACCAAACCTTCCGGAAATAGTATGTGGATGTGCAGAAGCATGTTGCTTCTGGTGATGATCTGATAAAAGACGACGGAATGCCAGCCGCCATATATTTATTTTTAACATGGAATAGCTTTTTGTGAAACGCAGTGGCTGGTTCCGTAATCAGCATTGGACCACCCAATGCTTTTGTTTCATTTTTAAAGTTTTCTTACCACTGTCCTTGCGTCGGAAAAATCCTTGTAGTTAAGTGGTAGGAAAAAATAATCACCAACCCCTTTGGCACAATAAATGTTTGTATTCTTCAGGCCACTAAGTAAATGTAATCAAATCTGCAGCGACCCCTTCTAGGCCCGTATTCTAGTCGGATGAGGAAGCTCCCTAAAACCTCTCCTTAAGCTGTTTATTTTGTTTATTATATCTTACTGTTCTTTTCTGTGTTACGTAAACCCTCCCAGTATGTCATACTCTGCATAATTACCGTACATAAGTATATTAACTACCCATATCCAAAAATGAATCACTTCTGAATAGGCTTTAGGAGCTTCCTGAATCGAGGAGAATACGACTTCTATACATCTTTTCCATGTGACGTCACGAGTCATGTGACTTGTTTACGACGCTACATTGGACAGTAAATTATCGGAATTCTAGAGAGAGAAAACTGAAGATTCCACAATGGTATTCCACTGCTGTGCCTTCGGCTGTAAGACAAGGCAGAAAACTGGAAGTGGGGTACACTTCTACCGGTTTCCAGCCAATGAGGAAAGGCGGCATAAGTGGACAGGTGCCGTGAAGAGGGAGAATTGGTAGCTGACGGCCTAATCCCGCCTCTGTAGCAAGCATTTCATATCAGGTTAGCTGATGATTTGTGAATAGATACGGGCATATCTATCATTCTTTGCTGCTGCAGATGTCATGGAATATCCTAATTATGTTAATGTCATAGAGTACAAGACCCACATGGCCACGTGTGTGCGTGGGAAAAGAGGGGGAGGGTCAGTGTCACAGGCCTTCTTTTGGTATTATTCCAGAGTTTCACTCAAATGAAATCGGGCATAATCTATATCCTCCATAGCAGTGATGATCAAGAATGTTAGATGCGTAAGTAAAACTGATTAAATTACATGTTAGGTCATACTGAAGGTTAGGTTAGGTAAGGTTAGGTTAGGTTAGGTTAGGTTAGGTTTAACCTTAAATTTGTATTTTTTCAATGTTTTTCAGTGTAATTCATTTGAAACTGATATTTGTGTCATGGTGGATCACTTTAATAGGTGTGCAGTACAGAACACTATTGAACACTTCAGTGTAAAATTATAGTATACCACTGTGAGTCTGTATGCTAAACTATGTTTCAGTTACAACTAAAGCATAATTACCAGTACTACTACGTATAATTTTCAGGTTTATTGCTCCACTGAAAGCCAAACTGCCAATACATGTGTCAGTTAAATATACATTTTTCACTGAGTACAAAAATACTTTAATCACAATTGAGAGGATAAATACTGTACTTATATCAACAGCCCTTTATTTATAGGTATGTAGTATGGTGTTCTTGTTAATGTAAAATGTAATATCATTAAAGTTTTATTGCTGAAGTCGTTAAGTTTTATGTTGTTGTATTCATCATTCATCGGCATGAAATAAATGACCGTAATTTAAATTTGTGCCAATGTTATGTTTCAGTTGCACTGTAAAAGTTAACTTGGCAGTTTTGACATAGTGTCAATTATGCATTTTATATTAAACTATTTTAAACACATATATAGGCTGTGTGTATGTATCTAGGCCTATAATTACTGAAATTTCCTAAATGAGTAATTTTTGGCAAGTTTTTGGAATCACACCTAACACACTGAACCTTAAAATTATCATTTTTCAGTGTTTTATAGTGTGATTGATTTGAATTTAATATTCATTTCTGTCGGAAATTACTTTTTTTTTTACACCAAACCAAACTAATCCAACCAACCTAACCTAACCTAACCTAACCTAGGACTTAACTTGAAGATTAAGAAGAGAGAACAACTGCAGTAGGCCAATCGGCCGATGTTAGACAGCTCCCATAAAAGCGTGACTTATCTACCCTTCCTAAAATAGCCCATGCAGACCCATGCCAAGCAGCTCTCACAGGAGTGTGACCGCAAGAATGACGAATTTTATATGCAACCTATACCTGCCATATGCTTATGTAGCCTATGCTTGAAACTTTCTAGAGAGGGAGCAGCAACTACGTCACTTGGTAACCTATTCCATTTATCAACTAGTCGATTCACAGTGTATACAACCCCTACCCCCTTGGCCTCATGTAAAAAAATTGCTGACTACCAAGATAATTAACATATGCTAATCTCAGCTAGCTATATTACACATATACAATGTGAATGTCTGTATACCCTGAGGGATGCCCTGGTTGAGCTTTGACGGGGTGTTCACCAAATACTAGTGATAGAGGTCACCATAGCTGAGATCTGGTTTCAGTCCCCAATCCTTGAAACTGGTGAACTTCTCACTAGATATGGTGTAAGGATCTAACCCCAAACACTTTATCTTGTTCCTGTACATATCTTGGTGGCGTCGATCCAGATTTCTGGATATATCTGACAGTTCCATCTCTGACAGCCTTGTCGGGACAGCCACTATTGCGAGGAGTTTGTCGTCCAATATCGAGTTGTAAACAAAACCATGTGATTTCTGTGACGTCACTGGGAATGGTCTATAGTCGTGATGCGTGATTCTGAGGTTGTTATTATCGTGCCCTGGCAACCTGCCATTCAAAAGTGCGTCAGATTTCGTGTATACTATGAGACGCATGTGATTCGTGTATAATATGTTCATGTATAATAATATTCGTGTATAATATCTTCGTGCATAATAATATGATTCTTATATAATATGATACGAAATCAGACGCACTTTTGAATGGTAGGTTGCCCGGGTACGATAATGACAACCTCAGAGTCGTGCGCCGCAGCTGTAGTGACTGGGTTGAACATCACTACCAGTACAATATTTCTTGGCAAAAAAGCAGAACATTCACAACAAATTTTTGCAGTAGAGTAATAATAAAATGCCAGTATTATGCATGAAAGGCTAATTACTGGTACAATGTAAAATAAGATAGGAGCGCTGGGGAGGGGGAATTTGCCACTGTCGATTTGAAATGCAGTTTGCCTATCAGAAGAGAGAGAGAGAGAGAGAGAGAGAGAGAGAGAGAGAGAGAGAGATGGGGGGGAGTAAGAGTTACTGTTTGCCAAAATAGCTATTACAGAGATTACATATTCGGGCATTACAAAAAAAAAAAAAAAAAAAATAGAGGGAGAGAGAAAAAGTCAAGGGATAGAACTATTACGGCCACAAAATTTGGTTCCACCGATTTGTAATGGTGTTTTTGGCCATCACGCTGTGGGGCCAGAACGGGGCTCGCCTTCCGTGTTATTAGTCCTCGTTCCCAGCACCGTATTTTGCTGCCTGGCTTTCCACGCACTCATTGGTTTTTACACAGCTCTGCCTTCCACCTAATGCCCGTATTTTTCTATTTTGTGGCACGGATCTGTGCGCAATGGATTTTTTTTCCACGGATCTTTTTTTTCTCTCTCTCTCTTTGTGCATTTTTTGGGGGGGACACTTTTCATTCTGGGTGCACTTTTTTATTTTTACAGGTATTTTTCCCTTCTTGGTGCATGAAAGTAAATGGTAATATTTCTTTAGGGATTAATCTAGTTTCCCTTTTTGCAGCATGGCATTTCTTTTTTTTTTTTCTTTTTTTACGGATCTGTGTATTTTCTCTACTGGCGCAAGTGAATACCATTATTTCTTCACCTAGCTGCGCATTTTGCATACTACATGAGGGAAAATTATTTTTTCGAATCTTGCCTGAAGGCATTGTATTTTTTTTTCCTTTTTTTGTGAGGGGGGCTTGCACATACTATCTTCTTCCTTCGAGGGAGTAATTATTGTTGACATGGATATTCTTATTATGCTGTGCGGTGAATAATTCTTATATACCAGGCTCCACATACCACAGCCTGGTGGTGGTGTGTGGGGCTGGGAAGGAGAACTGGTTATGGTACGTTAAGAACACGTGGCTACACATAAAGGTACCACAGCCTGGCGGTGGTGTGTAGGGCTGGGAAGGAGAACTGGTTACGTTAAGAACACGTGGCTACACATAAAGGTACCACAGCCAGGTAATGGCGATATGTGTGGGAATATGAAGAGCTGTATTTTAAGGACAGTACTTAACATAGCAAGTCCCACACGCCAAGCTGTGGTATAATCGTGAGCAAAAGTTCATGAACAGTCCTCTGCCAGCGTTGTGTCCTGCCGTCCATATTTCTCATTCCTCCCCAAGCATTTGAGCACAGGCACCCTTCCTTCTCTTATTCTTTTGCTTTGTGCTTCATATCTCAGGCACATATAAATAATTAAACTGACATCAGTTCATTGCTACAGCCTGCAGAGAATTCGTCGAAAAACTTTTGCACACGGCGGTGCCTCCGTGTGGAGCCAGTGTACTTAAGGATCTGCATATACCGCCGTTTGCTTCCAGAGAATAATTATATTTCGCACAGGTTAGTGTATTTTGCCGTTTTGCCATGAGGGAGTAAGTGATACTTTCGCACGGGTTTGTGTAATTTGCCG
>NC_136970.1:23100674-23135674 GCF_032717465.1 Coenobita brevimanus | reverse complement strand
TATATATATATATATATATATATATATATATATTATATGGAATTTGTGCAACCAGTGATTTCCTGAAATCCATAGGGAATTCGCGAAATATGTTTAAATTATAATGGGTTAACTAAGGCTAGGTTAGAATAGGTTAATCTGAGGTTAGGTTAGGCTAGGTTAGTTGGGTTAGGTTAATGTAGATGAACGCTTAACATAACTTGGTACTGTAGTTATCTAAATTAACCTAACCCAACCTAATTAAAGTAGCCTAACCTAACTTAAACTTTACCCAGATTATCCCAGCCTAATTAAACAGCAGCCTATTTTAACCTAATCTTAATTATCCTATCTTAATTTATACTCATTTCACGAATTTCCTGGGGATATGAAATCACTGGTTACACATATTCCCTGTAATAGATAGGTAGATAGATAGATAGATATAATCACATCCGTTTGAGTGTCCATTGCAGGACCGGCCTATCCCGACCGAAGTAAGGATGATACAGCCTACGTATCTCTACCAAGTGGCTTTGGCTGTCTGTTAGAGATTGTAATAAAATTATGTAGGGTGAGAAGTGCTTGTAAGTGTGATTGTTGTGTTGGAGTGGCTTTCGATGTGTGTGTAGTCTGTGAACCAAGTGTAATCGGTCCGCGCAAGCCGACTGGGCGCAAGCATACGTTATTGCAGTGGTTTCCAACCTTTTCTAATTCTCCCCCTCTCCCCCACTGAATGACACGTTCCCTGCGCCCCCCTTCCTCAAATGCTGTATTTTACTGGCATAGTTGGCACATGTCCATAAATATCATAGATTCTTAGTCTTTGAAAATGTTTATATATTCAGATAACTAAATTTCTTATTCATATATGATATATTTTCTCCATATTTAGAAATTACTGATTCCATCATAATTCAGTTTTCAAATATAATTACCCTCTTTATAAAGTCTTCGCGTCCCCTCAGGCAGCCTTTCGTGCCCCCCTAGGGGGACGCGCCGCACAGGTTGGAAACCACTGCTTTATTGTATACGACACTGGTTCAACCACACCACCCCTTTATGTCCGCCAAAGCAGCACGTGGCCTGAAGAACGCTCCCAAAGTTTATTATCCTGGCGGGATGCGAACCCTCGTCCTTCAGTGTACGAAAACGCACACTCTACCACTGTACCACAGAGGCTTCATATATATATATATAGATAGATAGATAGATAGATATCATGGGATTGAGATCAAGAAACCTTCACTCTGAAGCTTATTTTCTTTACTTAATTCATAGTAATTTATTCTCACATCAGCAGTAAAAAAAAATAATTTCACTGTATTCCCTCGTAATGTATTTTGAAAGCGTTTCGTTATTAGCCTAAATTCTTTCTCTCTCTCTCTCTCTCTCTCTCTCTCTCTCTCTTAGTCACAACGCATTCAGTAACCACAATCTTCCTTTCCTATCTTAGCTACATTAAATCGTAAACAGTAACCAGAATCTCTCTCTCTCTCTCTCTCTCTCTCTCTCTCTCTCTCTCTCTCTCTCTCTCTCTCTCTCTCTCTCTCTCTCAGAGCGTTAACACAGCAACATCATAATTCCCCAATATAGAGAAAAATTACTATATAAGAAAATGTAATGGCCAGTTGTTGCGTCGTTAGTAATTACAAGAAATAAAATTGGGATTGTATAAAGTCATTTGCGTCGGTTATAAGTCCGAGTCCTGGCGCGCGAGGATGTAGGATCGAAGAAAACGGAAGAAAATAGATTAATTTAGGAAGCATGTGTTTAATGAGAGAGAGAGAGAGAGAGAGAGAGAGAGAGAGAGAGAGAGAGAGATTGGTATCACTGTGCGTGGTTATGTGCGTATGTGCAGACAGAACTGTGACAAGGGCGTGTGTGTATGTGCGTGTGTATGTGTGTATGTATGTAGGTAGGTAGGTAGGTAAGTAGGTATAAACTGGTTTGCTGATGGCTGTGTATGTGACTGTTTGTTTTTGTAGTTGCGTGCGTATTTTAGGGAATTTACATAAAGACAACTACCGGTAAGTATATCAATGCAAGTATGCTGGATTGCTTGTGTGTGCATTTTAAGAATTCGTGTGCCAAGGTGTGTGAGTGTGTGTGTGTGTGTGGGGGGGGGGGGCAGGCACATACTCTTACTTTAGTAGGTCACAACCCTATCGTATACTCCCTAACAATATTAACCTCTAATATTATGGAACCTTTTTACACCACCAGTTCACTATCCAATATTTCCTGTGCCAGTAGAATCTCACTTATCATTCCCATCAGTACATCGTCATTGGTACGTTAGAGGGATAATTATTTTTCGCTAAAATGTAATAGAAAATTCGAATGCTTATCCCACAAAAAGGGGATCATGTGGGAGGGAATCCAGTCGGCTATGCCTTATAGTAGGATTATAGATGATAATGCTTGCCACCATTTTGATCCGATGAAATATTGCGTTTTTCTGTATTTGCTTTGACTTGTTTAGAAACAAAATTACTGCCGAATGAGAAATTGAGTGACAATACAAAATAAGGTGGTAATTTATTTTTACTGACATTAAACAATTTATTCTTCACTGCCCTTATTAAAAACTTCTCAGAGTTTACTTATTTTGAGTTGTTTTTAATCAAGACCATGTATGGTGACACTGTACTGTGTGTGAATATCTCAACACGGTAAACACTGCTGCGACAACACAGTACATGGCCTTGTGACATGACTGGGTTAGCCAAGACAACATGTACGGTGATACGGTACTATGTGTGATTATTTCAGGACAAACTTCCCTTAACTGAACAGAGAAAATCCTTTATATAACCCATCCTCACTTTCCTAGATTCTGTCCCTTCATAATCCACCATCATTACAGCAGTCGTCCGTGCTACACACAAGATATGCCAGTCTATCAATATAATTTGAAGGCAAACAGGGAATTATATCGGCGAAATACCCTCTTACTCCCTACTCTGTTAAAAATGGGGAAGAGATATGAAGAGGGGGGAAAGGTTAATACTCGTTTGGTTGGTCGATGACAAAGGATTAGGAGGGAGATCTGGGGGAGGGAGGGGTAAGGAAAGTAAGGGGTGAAGGAATAGAGGGAAGGCCGGGATTACTGGGGTGGGAGAAAAAATGTGTTCAGTAGGGATAGTTTGTAAGTCCAGGAAAGACTGTTAGTTAAGGGGAGAGAGGTGAGGGAGGATGGATTTTGAGATGAATGAGAGAAATTTGAGATAGGCAAACGAGAAAAACGAAAGCCGTATGTGACGCAGACAAAGAGAAGAAAAAACATGAAAAGAGTGAAGGTTTCAGCAAAGAGGAATAACAGTTATGGAGTAGAATTCATGAAGTGCCAGAGCAAAGAAAGAAGAGGATGAAATAAAAAGGAAATGCTAATTTTGGAGTGGAGTCTATCTCTCTCTCTCTCTCTCTCTCTCTCTCTCTGCAATAATTAACTCAGCTCTACACCATTTTCGTATTAATTAAATTCTAAATAGGTAACATCTTAACTCATAAAATCCAGTCAGTTTCAATAAGCAAGGTAAATGAGTTAAGAAAGAACTGCTATGTAACTCGTTATACTATTTTTCGTCGCTGACAGTATAGAAAATATAAAAGGTTGCCCGTAGGATTATATTGCTATGCCTCTATTTCTCAACTCTCAGTGCTGTATATTTATTCATTTTTTTGCATCTTTTTGTATACAGTACACATCCTCCATTTTCTTCTTTTAATCCTTGTATCTGGTTTTGAATAAATTACTCTTCTACTTTCTTTTACTTTTGCTATAATTACTTCCGTTTCATCTGTTTTCTTGTTTCATTGTCATTAATCTTACCCTTAAGAATATTGCATGCCTTTGTCTGTCTTCTTCCTTTCTTTCCACTTTCTCTACTCTGTCTCTTCTTACCAATTCCTGTACACCACATAAGTAATTTCACGTTTTCTCACACATATTCTTGATTTCTTTGTGTGTCTTTCTTCGTTTGTTCGGTTTCTGTTTACGGTCTAATGCTTTGGTCACTTCACGTTCATACCACAAGTTTCCGCTTGTGTGTCATACAGTGATCTCTCTTTGTTCTCCTACTGCGATTTCTACATTTTCGTTTCCACTGGCCATATTTATGACCATCATTTACCATTATAATCCCCCATACCGGCAACATATGCCTGCCGCGCAAACAAACAACTCTCTCTCTCTCTCTCTCTCTCTCTCTCTCAGCACGACATAATGTTACATACCCTCCACCCAGTGCCATCATTATCATCATCCCGGCCAGGCCCATTTTCCAGACTCTTGTTTCAGGTTTTAATATTAATTTTTTCCCTCTCTTGATACGAAGTGCCACCGTCCTGAAGAGAGAGAGAGAGAGAGAGAGAGAGAGAGAGAGAGACAGACAGACAGACAGACAGACAGACAGAGTAATGGCAAAAGTGCACCGACTTATAACAAGATTTTATTTTTTTTGCTGACTATACACTTTTAACTTGCCCTTGTATAACTGAATGGTGTGTGTGTGTGTGTGTGTGTGTGTGTGTGTGTGTGTGTGTGTGTGTGTGTGTGTGTGTGTGTGTGTGTGTGTGTGTGTGTGTGTGTGTGTGTGTGTGTGTGTGTGTGAATCAATGTATCCTGAAACACCAACTAAGTACAGCATTAGTTCTAGTCATTAAATATTACTGACTTCGTCTCCACTTCCTGATAATACTCTATTAATGCGTCCTTGTGCCGCGATCTGTAATCCCTGTCCCCTGGACCTCACCTTCCTTACCCTACCTGCTCTTCCTCTACCACCCCTAGCCAATACCTCACCCCCACACCCCCACTGCCTTCTGCTGTATATACAGGAAATGTGCTGTATATTCAGCATTTGTATTCTGAGGAAGCCATGAGGCGAAACGTCAAGACACACTAAGTTCCACATCGGTGTTTCTTTCTCTAAAATTAAGATGAAAGAGAAGAAAAGGTCAAGAATTATGAGATCAGTTCCTTAATTATGACCGGTTTCGCCAAAGTTAAATAAATCCATACAGCGATGATAAAATATTCATAGCCATAGGCCTGTAAAGGATAATAGATACTATTCAAAAGTTCTGTTCAGTGGAGATTTTAGCTAAAAATAAATAAAACTGGCTGGCAGCATAAACTGCAAAAGAAAAAACCGTCATAATACCGAAGGAGTTAAGAGATAAGTAGGATGAGTTTCCGAGAATGAAAAACTGGGTAAAGAAAGTAAAGTGACTTCTGAGGGAAAATATCTTTTTAAAACTTGGGTCCACAGGCTAGACGATGAGAACTGATGAAGTGCAAACAGTGGAAGAATATAGACCCAAACAGCGATGCAATATGTACCCCAAATACGCAATTCATTCCCAACCACGGCATATATGAGCAATGATATTGTTTTGAGGTTGGTTTTTTAAACTTTATCTGTATAACCAGCGAGTAACATCAATCCTGCCATAGTTAACTAGCAGGAAACAAGGAAAATACTCTTCCTAATATGTAGACACCCAACACTCTTCCCTTCTAGGCTTAAAGTCTTAATTTGATGTAGGCAAATGGAAGTACTCAATGGGGATGCAAATAAACAAAAGGTCATAATTTAGTGTGGTGAACAGGGCGATGAATGACCCAATAAGGAAGCACACACTTTAATGGTCTTGCAGCCTACAGGGAAAAATCGGAGCCAATAGGGATGTAATTAGAATGTAATACTCATTCTGTTAGTTAGGGAAACTTATCTTTATGTTAACATTATGCTATAAAGTTACAACAGCTAACACTAGGGAGGATAGCTTCCAAAATAACAAATACAGCTATCCCTGGAAACTCAAAGGATGTAATTCACAAAAACTCTGCACATGCAACGAAAGAAAATAAGTTAATGGAGAAAGAGAATGGCCAGTTCTGGAAACTAGAAATGAGGGAAAACTTCTGGAAATTGATACATCGCGGCAGCCAATAGGACCTGGTGCATTTCTAGGAAGGTGGGAGCTGGTGGGAGAGAACTGAGGAAAGGAGGGAAGCGTTTTGTGTAGGTGGATGAGTGAGGGAGGGGGGAACCTGGAACGACAAGGTTAAAGAGAATACAGGTTACACAAGCCAGTTACATATACATTACGAGAGAGAGAGAGAGAGAGAGAGAGAGAGAGAGAGAGAGAGAGAGAGAGAGAGAGAGAGAGAGAGAGAGACCAATTCCACAGAGAGGGAAGTAAGAGAGAAACATAAGCCAGTTAAGAAATGGGTGTGTGGTGGAGTCATATGTCAGGATTTACGTGGAAGGAGGCACAGCAAATGGCTGTATCACTCACACTAGCCTTGTTTCCTGCTAGTTAATTCAGGCAGGATTTACGTGGAAGGAGGCATAGCAAATGGTTGTATCACTCACACTAGCCTTGTTTCCTGCTAGTTAATGTACGGTTGTGTTGGTATTGTGTGCGTACCGGACCTTTGCTTGTAACTTTACTCTGATGCTTTGTAATTCTCCTTCATTCATTGTCTTGTCCTGATAGTCTTTCTTTTCTTTTATGTGCATCAAGGAGAAAAAGGAAGTTAGCTTTCTACTTATTTATTTCTTGATTGAGGCAACAGGCTGATTAGCCCCACAATCACCATGGTAACTCCATATAAACAATACCTCACACGTAAAGGCTCATTACAATCTTCACAATCACCATGGCACGTCCATATCAACAATACCTCACACATAATTACTCACTGAACTATTGATATCACCAGGGCTGGATATCATTTCATCACACCAAAAATTACATATTATTTACCAATAATTTGGAACTAATTAATCTTTCCAAGCCATGCTGTTTTCCCTTAATTAAGTGAGCCAGTTTATTTTTGGTCTTTCCATGCGGGTTAACAGTGTTTGATTTTTTTTATGTAAATGTTGTGATGTTGACTGGAATAAATTTTACATGATTTAGGAGTGGGAGGGATTATTACAGTTGGATTTGTATGTTTTTCAAAGTGGTACTTCTCTCTCTCTCTCTCTCTCTCTCTCTCTCTCTCTCTCTCTCTCTCCACCTGCCAAATCTCCTTACTTTTGCTCGAACTCCATAAAATATACGAAAAAAAAAAAAATCAAACTTATTGTTTATTTATTTTACCGTCATTTGCTGAATTTACGAGCAGGGCAATAATGGTGTGTGTGTGTGTGTGTGTGTGTGTGTGTGTGTGTGTGTGTGTGTGTGTGTGTGTGTGTGTGTGTGTGTGTCCTCAGTGAAGGATATTTCAAAGCAAAATTACATAAGACATTAAAGAAAACATATCGTCATTATTACTCCTTCAAATATCTAAAAGGAGAAATACACGGTCTTAGAAGAGAAATATCTGATACTGCTACGGATACAATAGTAACCCGGGGCCGTCGACTGGTAGAGAGTGCCCACGGATCCCCCCCTGGCTCTGTACTACTGGAGATTAAAATCGACTATAACAAAAACCAATTATACCTACCAATCTGGACTCAACTGGATGCGACTTAATCGACCATAACAACAACAAACTATTCCGCTCAATTACAACAGCCAATTATACCTACCAATATAGACTCAACTGGGTGCGACTTAAATGACTATGACAACAACAAACTATTCCTACCAAACTGAACTCCACTGGATGTGGCATATTTGTCCTATCTTTTAATGTGTGTGTGTGTGTGTGTGTGTGTGTGTGTTAATGAAATAAATCCCTTATACTGGTCTAAGAATAAGGCTAACTTAGGCAGCTGTCAAAATATATTTCACTAGTCCCAGGATACCAAGCCCTGGCTGTATGATTTATCCTATCAATTGATTTTCAAGACATGATCATATATAAGTTAGAAACACAAAACAGAAACCCGATATAACCACTGCTATCATCTGTATCATCCTACATATATAGAAACATAAATGGAGAGAAGGAAGGAAAAAAAAAAAAAAAAAAGAACAGTGAGAGAGGAGAGAATGAAAGAGGGAGGGAGTGAAGGTGAACGAACTGAGGGAAGTTAAGTGAAAGTGATCTGTGAAAAGGGAGAGTGCAAATGAAGAGTGATGATATTAAAGGCGATGAAAGGGGTGGGAGATAAGGAGATGCAGAGGAGAAGGAAGATGAGGGGCGAGAAAGACAGACAGAAATGATTATCAAAGACTGAATTTCTTGGGAACAAAATCCAGAATATAGCCTACCTACTCTGTTGCTGCAGTTTTAGACTGGTGAAACGATAGGAGAATTGTGCGGTGAAATAGATCGGAGGGTGTCAGATGCCAGAAGTAAAGTGGCCACAGACACGGAATAAAGAAACAGCGTAAGTCAGCATTGAGAGTAAATAAGGTAGACAGGTGCAAAATAATATATAATACTGTTGAATGAGACACAACAATATTGAAAACATAGGAGACACACACAGGTAATATAGCGTTAAACATAATATTTGGTGCAATAAAATGAGCCAGGATAAATAATGAAGAGTGTGATAAACAAAGGAACTTTAATAGAAATATTAAATAAAAGTTTAACAAACTTGGGAGAAGTAAATATGAAAAAAGAGGAAACTTCATTCGATAATATTGAGAATAACCATAATGTATAAAAACTAACACGAAAAACGAACATAAAGAGAAAGGTGAAAGAGAATCAGGGCGTAAGACAAAGCACTAAGTATACTGCTATATCAAAGAATCCACTGTATATGAATCAGGAGAGAATATGGTTGCACAAAACAATACATACAATACAGAAGTACAAAAGAATGAGAACGAACAGTTACTCTAAAGAAACAAGACGGAAGTAGATTCAGAAGAAAATGACAGGGAATATTGGTTTAGATGGACCAGCCACCAATACGACACTTTACAAGTCTTTCATTATGGCTGGGAAACAATAAACCTTTCCTAACCCTTCGTACGCCCTGTGAAGAAACGTAACCCGGAACGCCATGTGGGGTCTTGAAAGACCTCAACTTAATTTTTATATTTCTGCCATATGCACAAACTTACAAATGTTAAATGGTGTACATAGGTTGCCCAGGACATGGCACGTGAAGCCAATCCACCAACTGTCCCTTTTGTATTTTATTTATTTATTTACTTATTTATTGTTATTCAATGAAGTATTTTTTTTTCTTCATAATTATTGAAAGTTTGCACAGGTAATGAATTATGTGGCATATACTTTTAGGTTCCATAATTTCTATTCATTCAGCATGCTCTTAACATAAAAGAATAAATGTATTATCAGTTCTGACACCATCGGAAAAAAAAATCGTGAAAATAAAATGACGCAAAAAATTTAGTTGAATCTAAGTTCACAACACAAGCAAGTGGTACCAGTCACAACAAACCTTGCCTGACAGCAGTTGTTTTATTGCTGTTAAATACTGACTCGTTTATGAAAACTAGTGTCAGTACACAATTAAAGTATAAGCTAATGGTGCAAATTTTTTCAAGTTATGCCCTCTGAACATCCGTGATCTTGCGTTTGACCTTTCAAGGTCACTCAAGGTCAAAAGTCAAGCTGCCAAATGAAAGCCCATATGAGTCTGCCATTATCTTGGTAATAGTAACTATCGACCTTGAATGAGTTTCGAGTTATAGCCCCTGAATATGCGTGACCTTGATTTTGACATTTCAATGACACTTACGATCAGAGGTCAAGGTGCCAATTAAAAAGTCATACTGGATTTCCTATACGTTGATAACAGTAAATATCTATCTCTCTTCAACCAGTTTCGAGTTATAGTCCTTTGAACATCAGTGACCTTGAGTTTAACCTTTCAAGTTCATTCATGGTCATAGGTGTTGGTGTCAAATGAAAGCCCATATTACGAGTTCTTGTATGTTCCAATAGTAAGTATCTCTACTGTCAACCGTTTTCAAGTTATAGCCCTCTGAAAATCCGTGACCTTGAATTTGACCTTTCGGGTTCATTTAATTACCTTCAAAATTTAAACATTTTCTTTTCGGACCAGTGCCCACATATCCTGAAAGTTTCATGTAATTTCATTCAGCCGCTTTTCTGTAAAGTTCATAACAAACAAACATACAAACTCGACCAAAAACAATACCTTGCCGGACTCCATCCGGGCGAGGTAACAATATTGACATTTATTATCAGAAAACCCCTGAATGATTTTAACATCAGATAAATCACTGCAGGTGTCATTATCAGCATCAGAAATGGGAGGATCTTTTACGATTCTCCCATGCTGACTATAGAACATTTCAACATTCAGTGACATGATCAATAATATCTAGAATTTGAAAAAAGAAATAATAATACAAAGTTATACGAAATGCTAGGTGGGGTACCGGACGACCCCCAGTCAAGTTTGCGCGCTCGTAACTTCTGAACTATAAGAGTCTTTCCATTCAAATGTTGTGTGCTTATACACTGGCCAAAGACAAAGTCATGGTTCACCAGATCCTTGAAACAATAAGTGGCTTAACGGCATCATTATCAAAAATGTGTTGGGGTCAGTCTGGCCCCACAGAGCGCAAGAAGGGTTAATATGCGACTCAATAATGCTGCGTATGGCGACGGGAAAAAAAAAAAAAAGGGTAACAGGGGTTGTTAAAGCAGCTAAATTTCCAGTACATCATTAATTATTAAAGTATCATCTTACGGTCTTCACAGCCATGAGCGAGTCACTTCCATAAACCCGGGTGAATGACTTTTGTCATTGCTACTGATGTCTTTGCACAATAGTATTTAGACTTCATCTTCTGCTTTTTAAAATCAAATACCAGTACCAAAGGCATCAAACCCAGACATAACTAAGGGTGCACAACACAGAACCTGTGTCAGTACATGAGGTGGTTGTGTGGATCACAACTGTACAGGAAATCATCGTAAGTACAGTATACTATCTATCTATCTATCTATAGCCCGACGCCCTAATCCCGCAAAGGGTGGCCGCAGACAAAACGCCTCCAGGTCGCTCTGTCACCCACCATTTGACTGCCTTCCCCCAACTCACCCCCCCCCTCCTTCATATACCTCTCAACTCCATCCCTCCACCTCATCCTCGGTCTACCTCTCCCTCTCCCTCCCTCCGCCTCACCTACATACTGTACACCCTCTTAGTCAGTCTTTCATTCTCCATTCTCTTCACATGTCCAAACCACCTCAGTGTATTTCTCCTAATCTTCTCAGCCACATCCACCCCACAGCGTTCCTTCACTTCTTCATTCGTCAACCTGTTCCTCCACGTCACTCCACATGCTCCTCTCAAGTAACTCATTTCCACTGCTCTCACTCTTGACTTGTTCCCCTCTTGCAAGGTCCATGACTCGCTTCCATACGTCAGGGTAGGGATCACAATACTATCATGCAGTGACTTCTTAACTTCCATACTCACCTTCCTATTTCTCATCACTGCTTTCAGTGTACCAACAACCTTCCTTCCCTGCTGTACCCTTTCACGCACTTCATCCCCCAAAGTTCCATCCTTACTCATCACACTACCCAAGTACTTGAATGCACTCACATTCTCCACATCCTCACAATCCAACCTCACTGCACACTCTGTGACTTCATTCCTCTCAAACACCATAACTTTACTTTTGTTTACATTAACTTTCAAATTCCTCCTCCTACACACTGTCCCAAATTCATTCACCAAACCTTGCAACTCCCATTCATCTTCATTCAACAGTACTGTATCATCAGCAAACAGCAGCACCGGAAGCTTCCAAATCTCATCCTCATTCATTAGAGCCACCCCCACATCCACTGCCCTACCCTGCACCTCCTTTACAACCCCATCCATGTATATATTAAACAGCCATGGAGACATCACACAACCCTGTTTCAGTCCCACATTGAGATCAAAGAACTCACTCAGCTCACCATCCACTCGCACCGTAACCCTAGCTCCCTCGTACATACTCTTCACAGCACTCAACAATTTTCCCTCCACTCCATATATTCTTAATACCTTCCACATACCTTGCCTATCTATTCTGTCATAAGCTTTCTCCAAGTCCATGAAGGTACACTTTCCTTCCCTTCTCTAGATACTTCTCCACTAAACATCTTAGAACAAATATCTGATCTACACTCCCTTTTCCCTTCCTACATCCCTCTTGTTCTTCTCCAACTAGTTCCTCTGTCATATGCCTAACCCTATCAATGAGTATTCTACCATATATTTTACTAAGTAGGCAAATACCCCTATGGTTACCAAATACTTCTCTCTCTCCTTTTCCCTTGTATAAAGGAACAATTATACCTGATTTCCAGTCCTCTGGAACCCTTCTCTCTTCCCAAGCCAATCTACACAACTTCCATATCCACTCCACAACAATCTCACCCCCATACCTAAGCATTTCACCACACACTCCATCACTACAGAATTTTATCAGCATATATTCTACCGGACTCAGTTATTTTCACACAAGTCCCCATCGATCTCACCTTCTCTCCCTTCTTCGTCTATACTCTCACAGTTTGACCTAATGGAATGAGAAAGCAAAGCTGTACATTACATAAAGTTAGATCCGTCGACATTCAGTTATATTCACACATGCAATCACGTGAACACACACACACACACACACACACACACACACACACACACACACACACACATGTACTCTGAGCTAAAGCTCAGTTATCCCCTAGAAAGCTAATTAATAATCGCCTTCAAAACCAGATAAACGAAACGCATTTGTGATATATTAGCGTGAAATGTACCCAGGCAACTGCTCTCTCTCTCTCTCTCTCTCTCCGGTACACACCATCTCCCTACCATATTTTCCTTCTCCGTTCCCATATTTACACTTCTTTTCTACCCTGCCCTCTCTCCTCCAGTTATTCTACTTTTTCTTTCCTCTCCTTTCCTAGTCCTTATCTTCAATTACATTATTCTTTACCTTACTCATCTCCTAACCTAAAACTCTTTCTTCCCCCCTCCTTTCTTCTTTTTTGTCTCCTTCTTTCTCTTTCTCTTTCTTCATTTCCCTGCATCGAAATTGTTTTAGGGCAATTAGCTCCAGCGCTGCAGATAACCTTGTTATTGGCCAATAAGACAGTTTTTTATACTTTCTTTACATTCCAAGTTTTTCTCTTCATCTCCAAATTTCCCTTCCTTCCCTCCTCCCTCTCATTCCCTCACCTACCTCCTGCCAAATTCCCTCCTTCCTCCATCCTTCTCCCAGTCCTCCTCCTCTATCTCCACCACCCATTCACTTCCTCGTTACAAGTTTTCTTTTCCCCTCCCACACCAGTTGCCTGAACCTGCCAGTTATTCCTTTGCAACCTCCTTGCCACAACCTGACCAATCTCTCTCTCTCTCTCTCTCTCTCTCTCTCCTATAAAAATCATTTTCTATTTGTTAGATTTCCATTACGCTTTACACACACACACACACACAAAAAAAAAAAAGCTTACTTTTAGTATTCTTTCAACACTACTCGTTTCTCTCACATTTTTTCCCAGGGCACCTTCGATTTCTCTCTCTCTCTCTCTCTCTCTCTCTCTCTCTCTCTCTCTCTCTCTCTCTCTCTCTCTCTCTCTGTCTCTCTGTCTCTCTCTCTGTCTCTCTCTCTCTCTCTCTCGTGAGGGGACGCGAGAGAGTGAGGAAAGAAAAGTTAGGTGAGGGAAGAAGACAATAGGCAAGAAATGGGGAGAGAGGGGGAGGGGAGGGGGAAGGAGGGAGAGGTGGAATGAGGGTTAGGGTGGATAGGGGTAAAGGAAGAGAGACGACTCAAGAGGAAGGAAAGTATGAGGTGAGGGGAAAAAAAAAAAGAAGGAAATGGGTAAGAGGTAGGGCAGGGGAGGCGAATGGTAAATGAGGATGAGAGGTGAGGGAAGGAGGAGGGAACTCAGGAGAGGAGAGAGGAAAGAAAATAACGACGACGACAGAATGAGGAAAGGAGAGAATAATAAAAAGAAAGCCATAATGAAGGAAAGAAGTAACGAGAGAGAGAGAGAGAGAGAGAGAGAGAGAGAGAGAGAGAGAGAGAGAGAGAGATCCAGGATGAAAACAAGTGAAATGAAAAATGAAAATGGGAGGAGGAAAAACAAGAAAAAAATTATAGGAAGAGGAGGAAGAGAGAAGTGAAAAGAAAAAAAAGAAAAAATAAACAAACCCACAATTCAAAAAACAAGGCCATCAAAAGAAGAAAATATTCATAGTAAACAAAAACACCAAAACAACAAGCCTTGGTACACAGCCACGAGAGGAAAACAACAAAGACAGAATAGTAAAAGAACACGGAAATAGAATTTAAAAAAATAATAAAATAAAAAAAATAAAAATGTGTAAATCTTGTCAAGGTTGAGGCTAATGAAAAAATGTAGCAGAGCTGCAGTGTTGGGGCAATTGTTGAGAGAGAGAGAGAGAGAGAGAGATTAAATCTGGTAGTGTCAGAAGTCAGACATAGGGTACACTAGGAAAATGAATAATGGTGCCGGATGGAGACATACGGCAAGATTTATGTGGAGAGAGAGAGAGAGAGAGAGAGGAAATTACTCCGTCCCTCACACCACCTCACTTCCTGCCTGTCAAATATCACACCACCTCACTTCCTGCCTGTTAAATATCACTGCCATCCCTCACACCACCTCACTTCCTGCCTGTTAAATATCACTGCCATCCCTCACAACACCTCACTTCCTGCCTGTTAAATATCACTGCCATCCCTCACACCACCTCACTTCCTGCCTGTTAAATATCACTGCCATCCCTCACACCACCTCACTTCCTGCCTGTTAAATATCACTGCCATCCCTCACACCACCTCACTTCCTGCCTGTTAAATATCACTGCCATCCCTCACACCACCTCACTTCCTGCCTGTTAAATATCACTGCCATCCCTCACACCACCTCACTTCCTGCCTGTTAAATATCACTGCCATCCCTCACACCACCTCACTTCCTGCCTGTTAAATATCACTGCCATCCCTTACACCACCTCACTCCCTGACTGTTAAATATCACTGCCATCCCTCACACCACCTCACTTCCTGACTGTATCACTGCCATCCCTCACACCACCTTACTTCCTGCCTGTTAAATATCACTGCCATCCCTTACACCACCTCACTTCCTGCCTGTTAAATATCACTGCCATCCCTCACACCACCTCACTTCCTGCTTGTTAAATATCACTGCCATCCCTTACACCACCTCACTTCCTGCCTGTTAAATATCACTGCCATCCCTCACACCACCTCACTTCCTGCCTGTTAAATATCACTGCCATCCCTTACACCACCTCACTTTCTGCCTGTTAAATATCACTGCCATCCCTCACACCACCTCCCTTCCTTGGTGGTATTAAATACACCAATACTCCTGTGGCATGATATCCAGGACTTTATTTTCTTACCGAGATGTACTCGTACTTTAATATTAATGAAAACAGGCATCTTCATCTACAAAGGAGTAGTTTTGTACTGACTTTTTAATGCTGTTTAATGGGACTTTTCTTTTAATGTTTATTGAATATCAAGCCACCTCCTATATTTACTCAAGAATTTTTTTAAGTACTGATGAGTGAATAAAACATGGTGTCTCACTACACGCAATTATTGCGGATGCCTGTGGCGTGTGGTGTCATGGTAAACACACACACACACACACACACACACACACACACACACACACACACACACACACACACACACACACACACACACACACACACACACACACACACACACACACACACACACACACGCTCTCGCAAAGGGTGTATATTTTGTGCTGCCCTCATTACCCGCCACACAATTCTTCACCAAAACTGACACAACACCTACACTCACAACCTTCACCATCACGTCATATGAAACATGCACTGCCAAGGGAGCAGTTGTGCAGCCTTCCGGCCTTCGTTTCTTTATTTTTAAACAAAGAAGTAAAGCGAATCAGTCAATTAAGGTAAAGGGGAAAAAAACTGCTCGCTTACTAGTGCATACAACTTACTGTACTTCCATCGAACTTATAACTCACATGCAGTGCATGAACTTGCCCACCTTAATGTAAGAGTATTTTCTGAAGTATTCATGGCAAACTCGGTAAATAAATGTCACCTCTTTGAAAATAATGTGACAGATTATATTTTGCATAAGAAGGAAGGGAGGGACAGCCTTCACAGGCACAGCTATTAGGTTATGGATATTAATACAATTATGGTAGAAAAAGAGCTGAAAGTGCATCAAATAGTCCCCTGCAGAACAGGACCTCTCCATTTCGAAGGTTACAGCCAGGAAATCTTCCGAATATTACTGTACTTAGGCTGGGTTGAGATGAGGTGTATAGAAATGAGGCGGGGTGCATGTGAGATTGGTATTGTGTCTGTGTGTGGTAGGAGTCTGTGGTTTCTTTCCCTATAATACGACCCACTCAGTCGAATTATATCATGCTCCTTACTTGCTGAAATGTGAATGGGGACATGGAAAGAGGATATATAGAAAAGAGGTGAGATGTATGTGAGATATTTGGTAATGTGTCGTCCTGTGTTACGGATCTGTAACTTCTTTCCCTATAATACGACGTACTACGTCGAATTACACCATGATTCCTACTTCCTGTGATGTGAACGGGGACATGAAAGCAGTTCCACCGGCCTACATATAGAACCTGGTTCCTCTCGCTTGTGAAATATGTTACCGCTGCACCACCGGTGCTTCCCCGATAATGACTGTTACTGTAATTAACTAGAGGAGCACTCAGTGGAGCGCATCTCTCCCACAAGGGCAACGTAATTTCCAAACCACTCTTCATAATGTGTTAGGTTTTCTCGTAATTGATTAGGGTTTCGCAAAAACTCTTCCGGATCCAGAATCTGTAATACAATCCGGATGGATCCCCAAAATTAGTCGATTGTTTCCTGAGACTTGGGCTATCTATCCATCAAATTTGGTCCAAATCTTTCCTTTAATGTTTGAGTAATCCTGCTAACAGACAAACAAAAATCGGTCCCAAAAGTTAACTGATTGTTCCCTGGGACTAGGGATATCTACCCACCAAATATGGTCCAAATACCTCGCCTAGTTTTTTAGTAATTCTGCTAACAGACAAACAGACAAACAAACAAACAAACAAGGGTGAAAACATACTCTCCTTGTCGGAGAGAAAAGTAATGTCGCTTTTTTGATCTTTATCCAGATAGTCTAAAGTACCTTTCACAAGGAAGAAACAGTGTATTACAAACGCAAGATCATATTCCCTCTAACCCTCCAAGCCACCAGTAAAAGCAGTTGCCACAACTTCCTAATTATTAATCCTTCACCCACGACACTCTTATGACCCCAACCGGGATTTAACACACCAGTTGTTTCCTAGAAGTATGTTAATGGAAGGTTTACGAATGGAGGCTATTCAAGGTGGTTTGTAACTGTCACTGGCATTAGGTGGTGATGGTTTTAACAGCTGTTACTGTTTCAGTGATATGGGAGGGTTTATGAATAGAGGTTATTCAGGCTGGTCTGTTATTATCACTGGTATTCTGTGGTTGTGGTTATGAGTATAACACCCGATACTTATATAACAAGTGATGCCAGGCACAACAAACCTTGTTATTTCTTGTCAGTGCACAATTAAAGTCTGAGGCAATGAGCCAAATGTTTTCAAGTTGCGCCCTCCGAAAATCCGTGATCTTGCGTTTGACCATGCAAGGTCACTCAAGATCAAAGGTCATGCTGCCAAAATAAAGCCCATTTGAGGCTTCCTATAACTTGGTAATAGTAAATATCTCTATCTTCAATGAGTTTCGAGTTATAGCCCCCTGAATATCGGTGATCTTGAGTTTGACCTTTCAAGTCACTGTGGTCAAAGGTCAAGGTACCAATTAAAAACCCATATGGGGACTGCTTATATGTTGATAATCGCAAATACATCTCTATCTTCAACAGTTTTTGGTTACAGCCCCTGAATATCCGTAACCTTGAGTTTGACCTTTCAAGGCCATTCAAGGTCAAAGGTCTTGGTGCCAAGTGAAAGCCCATATTACTAGTTCCTGTATGCTCAGAATAGTAAATATATTTATCTTCAACTGTTTTCAAGTTATCAATCAATCAATCAATCATTTCCTGTGGCACCCTCGGGGATGCATAGGGCCTCGATGAACTCACACCACCACATCCTATCTTGTGCTAACTCCTCAAGATCTCCCCAACACTCATCTCCAGCTTCCCGTCTCATTGTCCTCACCCACGTCTCTTTTGGCCTTCCTCTACCTCTCCTACCAGGTGCCACCCACCATGGTGTACCTCGTACTATTCCCTGTCTCCTATACACATGTCCTAGCCACTTCCATCGTGAGAATCTAACATATTCATCGATCGGCTGCACTCCCGTTATTTCTCTAATTCTACTATTTGGTATCCTTTCCCACCACTTAACTCCTAATATTCTTCTAAGTGCTTTATTTTCAAACACCAAGAATTTATCTTCCATAGTAACTGTGTTGTACCAAGACTCGTGTCCATAAATTAAGATACTCCTAACCATTACCTTATAAAGTTTGATTTTTGTATGCACAGAGAAATTGTTATTTTTCCAAATATTTTTAAGCATTCCCATTGCCTGATTAGCCTTCTTTAACCTTTCCTCGAATTCAAAGTTCAAAGAACCATCCTTGGCTAAATAAGTACCTAAATATTTAAACCTATCAACTTGCTTTACAACCATACCTCCAATTACACATTCCTGCGCATTTTCCATATTCATATTGATTATTTCAGTTTTTCCACAATTAATAACCAAACCCACGTTGCGACCTTCACTCACCAAACAGTCCAACACTCTCTGCATCTCTTCTGGCCCATCACAAATCAAAACTATATCATCTGCATAATCTAAATCCAAAAGTTTCCTGTTCTCTCCCCAAAGTATACCTGCACCGGTTTCTGTTCCAACACGTTTCATAATGTAATCAATGACCAATATAAATAGTAAAGGCGATAGAACACCACCTTGAATTACTCCGGACTTGACTTCAAACGAATCACTCAGACAACCATCAACCATCACTTTAAAAAATGTGTCCTCATGCATGTTCATAATGACCCTCACAAACTCCTCTGATATTCCATAATGTCTCATGATCTTCCCCATAGACTCTCTCGAAACACTATCAAAAGCCTTTTCAAAATCAACAAAACAAAGACTTAACGGTACTCTCATTTCATTAACTTGCTGCATCAAATGCCTAACTATAAATATCTGATCATTGCAACCACGTCCCTTTCTAAAACCAGCCTGTTCATCCCTCAGAATACCCTCAACCACCGGCTCCAACCTATTTAACAACACTCTACTGAAAACTTTCAAAGCTATCGGTGGCAAAGAGATTCCCCTCCAATTACCACATTCACTCAGGTCTCCTTTCTTCGGAACTTTAACAATTACACCATTCTTCCAAACTGATGGTAGTAACCCCGTCACCCATATCTTATTGAATAGCTTGGTCAAGATCATTATTAATCTATCCCCCTCCACTTTAAACATTTCCGGAAATAAACCATCCTCTCCTGGTGCCTTATTATTCTTTAACTGTTTTACTGCTTTCTCCACTTCTGCAAGCCTCAACTCTCCTGTTTCTATATTTAAATCTTCCTGAGCAGACGGTATATCCTCTTCTGGTGGTATTGGTCTATTAAGAACTGTCTCAAAATGCTCTTTCCATCTATTTTTAATATCTCCATCTTTGGTCAATAAATTTCCTTCCGTCTCTAATTGGTATTTCCTTGCGTTTACCTGCATTACCACTCAGTTCTCTAATCGATTCATATGCTATTCTTTGACTCTGTCCATCATTTTTGTTTATTAGGATTTCAGTCTCTGCAACCTTTTCAGCCACACATCTTCTTTTATCTCTCCTAGCTAACCTTCTTACTTCTGAATTCAAACTCCAGTACGCAGCTCTTGCTAATTCAATCTCTCGTTCATCAACGCATTGCATCTCACTCCTCAATTTAGCCTCACCTCTTTTTTTTTATCATATCCCACGTTTCCTCTGATATCCATTTCTTTCTCCTGAATCTATGTCTCCTTCCAATCGTACATTCAGCAGTCTCATGCAAAACTTTGTTCACATCCTCCCACATCTCATCTACACTTCTCTCCCCCTCTTCCAACGTTTCCAACACCAAAACCTATTTCTGCATTCTAATCTGAATTCCTCCTTTTCTTCTCCTTCTCTTCTAAGCTTAACAATATCGTATCTACCAACACCAGATTTTTCCTTCTTCTGATTTTTAAGTTTAAACCTTATTTTTGCAATGCTGAGTTGATGGTCACTACCAATATCCGCTCCCCGTTTAACATGAACATCTAGCAGAGAACTTCTATGCCTCCTACTGATAGCGATGTGATCAATCTGATTTTTATATTTTCCACACGCCGACACCCAAGTTGTCTTGTGTATATTGCAATGCTGAAAGAGTGTGCCCCCGATGACTAAGTCATTTGCTAGACAGAAGCTTCCAAACCTCACTCCGTTTTCACTCATCCTACTACCAACTCCCATCTTACCCATACATGCCTCAAATCCCTCATTTGAACAGCCCATTACTGCATTAAAGTCTCCAACGCAGATCAAAACATCATGTCTAGGTACCCTTCCTACTCCTTCTTGCAACTTTTCATAAAATGTGTCTTTCCTTTCATCGAGTGCATCATTAGTAGGTGCATAACACACAAACAGAGTTATAGCCCTCTGAAAATCCGTGACCCTGATTTTGACCTTTCAAGGTCACTCGATTACCTCCAAAATTAGTAACTTTCTTTGGGGACCAGTGCCCACACATCGTGGAAGTTTCATGTCAATTCATTCAGCCGTTTTTCCGAAATGTTGCTAACAAACAAAGAAAAGAACGAATAACAAACAAACAAACTTACAAAGATACTCGCCCAAAAACAATACCTCGTCGGACTCCGTCCGGGCGAGGTAATGATAAGGGAGGGTTTATGAACAGAAATTGAACAGGCTGGTTTGTTGCTGTCACTGGTATAAGCTCAGGTGATGGGGGTGGGGGTAATGGTGAACTACCATTTCAACTAAACAGGTGAAGACAAAGAAAATACATAAAGAAGAGTGAGTTTCACCCCTACACCGCGGGCTTGTTTACCAATGACTTGCGTGTGCCGCGGGGTTATTTGGGCTCCGACAGACTCTCAAAAAATATTTGCCAAAAATCAGTTATTAGTCCTAGAATAATAAAATTACATATGCTTATGGCACATACCTTCAGCTTTCTCCTGGAATGATTGTTGAGCCTTCGTCTGTTACCGTAGGACTTGTGGAGACCTCTGAAGTTGGGTAACGAAGTCTCCACTTTACACTTCCCGACAACCCGTAATATGATTACCACAGCCAGATACAAACACTATAAACACTATTCTACAATTTTCAAGTAGTTTGGGATCCATACTAAAAAAAAAAACACTGTGAAAGCAATGGAAATTACGAGCGCGTCTGATCGTCGCACTGGCACTAGTTCGCTCTTGGTAGTCTGTCATTTATTATTCATAAAACCCCTCACACTTTATATTTCTATTACTATATAACACTTATATATATCTACAGTCTTTATCCATAAGTTTCCTTCAGTAGTATTAGTTTATTGTCACTGTAGGGATTCAATTTCTTTCAGTAAAATACGTAGCATTCACTTTCTCGTCCTGTATACTGGCATTGAGAGTGAATGTCACTTTCATCTTCACTCTCATAACTCATAGCATTCAGACATGCTAGAGTGAAACTTTCACTTTCATTACTCCTAGGGTATATACTCGTATTCTTATAATACTACTCATTTACATTTCTATTTACGTTCTCTATTTTATTTACGTTATTTACATTTCTATTTTATTTACACTGTGTTGTGCACTGTCACTTGAAATAACTTATAAAACTATTTTCCATTGTTCACGTATATTTACATTCATTACTTTCACTTGCTGTTTACACATTATTTACACATTATTTACAATTCCACTTGCACTGTTTTACTCAATAGAAAGATCATAGTCACTCTTTTATCAATTGTCAGCCCTTTACCTCTTTCCACACGAGGTTTAGTTGGGGGTAAAGGTCACAGGGCCATTTGCATGGGGGTGAAAAAAGGCCTTGAAGTCAGCAAGAAGAAACATACGTACTCTCACTTCGGAAGATGAGAGTGAACTGATAACGGAGGACCAGCGTGGAGGCCTGCTAGGGGTTATTCAGAGTTACCAATATTACTTCTTGAAAGAGCTAAGTCTAGCACTGATATGATTGGCAGGAAATCTAGACAATACATTATAAATTTGGTAGTTCCAGGTGAATGTAAATATCACTTAGGCTTCTCCCTTCCCTCCTTACATGTATATTTATTACGAAAATAGATTAGAGGCCTACTTAGGAGATATATATTCAGAGCTACCAATGTTATATCTTGAAACAGCTTTGTCTAGCACTGATATGATTGGCAGGAAATCTAGACAATACATTATAAATTAGGTAGTTCCAGGTGAATGTAAATATCACTTAGGCTTCTCCCTTCCCTCCTTACATGTATATTTATTACGAAAATAGATTATACGGCATATTTCAAGGGGAAAAAAACAGCGAAAATTAGCGAACGAGTGCACGTGAGGTGTTGTCAGGTGATAATTAGCCAATTCCAGGTGTATGGCACTCTCACTTACCTTATTTCTTTCTTGTATATATTATTTGGTATAAGAATAGGACATAGGGCTTATTTCAATGGATGAAATCAGTGAAAAATTCCAGGGAAGATTTACTTAGCGTAGCACGGCCGGGCAGGCGAGAGGATAGGGTAATGGAGGGGGGGGTAGGGAGGGGAGTCAAGAACGGAGAAATGGCTAAATTGTCAACAATGGATGGGAGTACAGATGAGATTAGGAGTGCTGACTAGTGTTGGACATTGGCAGTACTGATAGATGATACAAGCCCCCACTTGGAAGCCCGGGTGAATTCAAAATAACACAGAATCACAAAAGCGACGCCCCGCGGTATGATCCCTTGCTCCCAAGCGTCACGAAAGTGACGCCCAGCGGTTAAGGAGTTAATGAGACCCCGAAAGTCGAAGTTTGAGCAATCATGACGTGATAACGACACACACTAATTACCTGAAACAAAAGACACTTTGTCATCACAGCTACTCCTCCTCCTCGTCCTTCTTCTTCTTTTCTTCCTTCGTTTACTCTTCCCTTCCCTTTTGCTTCTCTTCCTCCCTTTTCCGATTCCCCTTCTCTCACTTCAGTCATGTTGAAATCCCTTCTCTTCTGAACCCTCCTCTCTCTCTCTCTCTCTCTCTCTCTCTCTCATCTGGTTGGAGTTATTTGGAGGTCTATCTATCTATTGTCAGACGCCTTAATCCTGTAAGCGGTGGCCACAAACAAATCGCCTCCATGTCGCCCTGTCCCCCACAATTTCACTGCCCTGCTCCCAGCTCACACTCCCCCTCTCTCATATACCTCTCCACTTCATCCCTCCATCTCATTCTTGGCCTCCCACTTCCTCTACCTCCTTCCACCTCACTCACATATACTCTCCTCGTCGGTCTCTCACTCTCCATCCTCCCCACATGGCCAAACCACCTCAGTGTGTTTCTCCTAACGTTTCCTATCACATGCACATCCACATCACAACGATCCTTCACTTCCTCATTTGTCAATCTGTCTCTCCATGTGACTCCACATGCTCCCCTCAAATAACTCATTTCCACAGCTCTCACTCTTGACTTGTGTCCCTCCAACAAGGTCTAGGCTTCACTTCCATACGTTAGAGTTGGTATCACAATACTGTTACATAGTAACTTTTTCACTTCCATGCTCACTTCCGTGTTTCTTATCACTGCTTTCAAGGAACCAGCAACCTTTCTTCCTTGTTGTACCCTTTCAAGCACTTCACCCTCTAAACTTCCATCCTTACTCATCACACTTACTCATCACACTACCCAAGTACTTAAACACACTCCATTTTCCATTTCCTCCTCATCCAGCCTCGCTGTACATTCACTTCACCTCTCTCAAAGACCATAACTTTACTCTTCCCTACATTCAGCTTTAGATTCCGTTTCTTACATACTCTCTCAAACTCATTCACCAAGCCTTGCAGCTCCTCTTCGTCTTTACTGAACAACACAGTATCATCTACAAACAACAGTACAGGGAGTTTCCAAACACTGCCCTCTCTCATTAGGGCTGCTCCAACATCCACTGCCCTACTTTGTATCTCTTTTATAACCCCATCCATATACAGACTGAACAACCATAGAGGCATGACACATTCCTGTTTCAATCCAACCTTCAAATAGAAAAAATTCACTCAGTTCACTATCCACACGCACTGCAGCTCCCTCATATGTACTCTTCATGGCCTTCAACAACATACTATCTACTCCATATATCCTATTTGGAGGCAAGGACAATATTTTAAGCAAAGTCACTCACACTGCCTCCATCTTTGTCATGTTCCCATTGCCTTGGCACCAGATTCATAACTTTATGGATATTTATTGTGAAGTGACGGAAATCTGCGTATGCAAGGTGTGAGTTAGTAGGTGAGTTAGTATGTGAGTGAGTGAGAGTGAATGTATATGTGGGTAAAGTGGCTTGGTGTGTATGTACCAGTAAAGCGCTCTTTACAGCGCGGGACGAACGAGCGATCATTTGAACATATGCTTATCATCACAATTTCATCGTGATGTAAAAATGCAACATTTCTAGCGAGGTAGTTGTGCAAGAACAGAAGAAATATTGAGCTATAATATTTACTTTCTCATGCTCTCTCTCTCTCTCTCTCTGAATGTGTTTATAGTGAGGCGCCGTTGCAATTATCACACGCACAATATTCAGTTCTCTGCTCCCCCACTCTCCATGTCAATGAACTGTGTCGGTACACGCTCGGCCATTGACTGAATGATAAAACCCAGAAATTGGGCGATTGCCCTTGCTGATTTAACCCACTAAATATAGGAAAAAAAGTCCATGTAAAATTATGAGTGTAATATCCTATATCTAATTGTCTGAATTCGTGCAAGAAAATATATAGTGTTACAGCAGGAAATCTTTTTCAGTTCGGTTTCATACTGGAGCAAGTCAGTTCAAGCCCTTGGTAAATTCCTTGGAAAGCTGGAATTCCAAGGTGTTTCTTTGATCTCGTTAGTAAATATAATAGCTAAAAACAAAAGTTATTGAATGTATCTACTACCTGCTGAAAGAATCTCTTCCCTCACACAGTAGAAAAGTTATTGGCCTCTGAAAACTATTGCGGCCCGCCTTGCTGTCGCGTTGAGCCGGGTCACATTTTCCCGATGTCTATTGCTATTTGGCACTCAAAGAAATTAGAACCAGTCAGAGCATGCAGTGAGTGTGGGGGTGTAGGGGGGGTCTAGTCAGCTATCTCTGCACAAGTAAAAAAAACTTATTTAAAGGGTAATTTGCTCTTTTTGTGGGCAGATATAATGGGTTAGGTTAGGTTAGGTTAGGTTGGGGGCTTCCTAACCTAACCTAACCTACTATATCTGTCCATAAAAGGAGCAAGTTACCCGTTAAATTAGTTTTCTTTACTTGTGCGGCAATAGCTGACTAGATTCCCCAAACACCCCCGCACTCACTGCTTGCATTGATTGGTTCTAAATTCTCCTAGTGCTCAATAGCAATAGACGTAGGGAGTATTCGGGCAGGTCGTGTCGGGCACCTCATTTCTCAGCTGAACGTAAATATCGCATTGCTCGCTTCGTTTGCTTGCCCCTAACAATGTGTGCATGCTTTTTCCAATGTGTTATGTGTAAGGTTGCAGAAGTACTGTATATTTGTACGTGCTAGCAAGGAAGCGTTACTTTGTGTGTGTGTGTGTGTGTGTGTGTGTGTGTGTGTGTGTGTGTGTGTGTGTGTCCTCTTGGAATTTATCCTCCTCTCACACCAAGTACTACTATTATCTATCCCTCCCTCCTCGTTCACATTTCTCTCCCATCTATCTTCGTAAATCATCATTATAGTCATCATTTGTATTTATTTTTTTCTTCCTCCTCCGACTCAGAGTTAATCTTTCCGTTCTCCAGCATTTTATTGTCTTCATTCCTTCCATAGTTCCTTCTTTCTCTCCATTTCTCCATCCACTTTCCTCCATCCCCCACCTCCTGACACCAACCATCAATTTTTCATTTGTAAACTTCACGCCACAACCTGACCTCTCACTCTGTCTGTCTGTCTGTCAGTCTGTCTGTCTGTCTGTCTGTCTGTCTGTCTGTCTTTGTCTGTCTGTCTCTGTCTCTGTCTGCCTGTCTGTCTGTCTCTCTCTCTCTCTCTCTCTCTCTCTCTCTCTCTCTCTCTCTCTCTCTCTCATTTACAAACCTCCTGCTTCATTCCCTTTCATATGATTAATTTTTCACATCATCATCCTTTCATCACTTCTCTCATTCATTATCTGGATCTCTTTTTATCACATATGCGGTGTCTCTCCTTTTCCTTTTTTTAATTTCTACCTGCTGCATTGCCTCATTCTAACGAGCACAATTTGTTTTTCCGGGTGATGTCAAAAAGTGGAGTGAGAGGGTGAACTATTTCTCATTCCTAAGAGTGGTAACCTCGTCACATCCCACACTTGCCAAAAGGAGCCACCAATGTGGGTTGTCCGAAATATTTCCTTTTGGTTGTGGAGTTAAAATTTCTCTCACAGGACAAAACAAATTCATCCTGCTGTAAAAATTGGGGAGCTGATATAAATTAACAGAAATTATTGAACTTCTATCAAACCTGAAATGTAATAAGAGTTATTGATGCAAATGGAGGTAATACTTATACACAACATCATTAGCCTGTGTTCAGTCAGGACTGAGTTATGAATGAGGCTCAGGCGTCTTGTTAGGCACTATATGGGGATGCGTTGGTGAAACAACTCATCTCTGAGCCTAACAACCACAACCACACACCTGTATCTATCTAAAAACTGCATATATATATATATATATATATATATATATATATATATATAACTAGGCTACTCAGCTTTAACCCGCCCCGTCCCGTCAACGTATGGGTACGTTGCAGCATTTTGCATTTGCTAGTCTCGACGACGTACTGGTACGTCGTGCAATTGCAAGGTCCCTAATTTGCACAATATTCAATTTTCACACGTGATTTTTTGTAGGTATACACGGGACACCTTCCTCTATTCCTCTACAAGATGCCAAGCTGGGACAATGCCTTACACCGCATAACCTCCCCCACCCCCCTGCACGCCATTGTCTCGGCAATTCACCTGTTACCAGTGACCTGGACAATAAAGACATTCAGGGCCAGAGTGATTCCCCAATCGATGACAATGTGGAGGACAAAGTTTACATAGTATTAGAGGAAGAAACAGTCAGAAATGATGATCAGGTAATGTGGCAAAAGAAGGTCAGGTATGGTGATGAGTTAGTGAGTGAAACAATGCTTATAATGCCTATATTACTGTTTGAAAAACAATATACTCTCATACTACATATAAATTCGTACCAAGTAAATAAATTAATACCGTTTATGAGTGGTGTGAAATAGTTACCCTCCCATAGAACTCGTTTTCTTTGGAGCCAGCCTGTTAGAAAACCCAGTCAGGCAAGGAGGTACTGCTACCTGGATCGAGTATTTTAAACCTCAGGTGAGCGATTTCTCTATGAAATTTCGATGTTTCTCACCAAAAGCGGAGGTTTTAGGGAAAAAAAAAAAAAATCGAAAATACCTCGGGATTGGAGTGTGTCGGAGGTGCGAAATAGCTTGGGATGTGACGGGTTAAAATATAGATGTGTGTGTGTGTGTACTTTTTCAGTACTGCATCGGTTGTAACCATTAACTGCCTATAAATTCCACAACAGAGGCATCAAAATTACTGGCTGGCATGGGTCACAAGATTTTGTGAATATTAAAAACTCATTCAGTTCACCCAGCCATCCTGGTGTTGTATAATGAATAATGTTATTCTAACCTGTTATATTGCTTGCATTATTTTATTTCCTGGAAAGCTCTGAGGTTCCTGAAAAAGGGGACATTTCAGTCCGACACTAATGAAAGTCACGACATACAGAAATACCAGAGTTGGGTATGACTATACTAGGCGGAGGAGTGACAAACACCCATGGTGGCAGAAGTCAACAATCTAGACGGCTTGGCCAAGCATTAAAATACTATACTTGGGTATGAGTATACCAGGCGGGGAAGTGACACACACACAAGGTGTCAACAACCTAGGCGTCTTGGCCAAGTGTCAATTTCCCAGTCGTCTATGCTTCATCAAAAAGAATTCATCTGCGTCATGGGTACGAGATAGTCATTTGGCTGGGATTGTGCTGTGTTGGCGGACTCCTTCTTCAACCTTCTGGCTCTTCAGCAACTCACACAAACTTGAGCTCTTAATATTGTCATATTCTGCTTCTCATGTAAGACAAAACTGTTCAAGTTATCAAAGAGAGGGTGGGGGATGGAGGGACTTCAGCTTACCTGGTATTGCACAATCATCAGCTGGTCACATGGGACCCATCTCTTAATATCCTCAACTTTCACGGAAAAAAAAAAAAATAGGTTACTGACACGTTCTAATTCTTCTATCTCTTAGTCAAATAAGTTCAAGTTATTAAGTCTCTCCTGTCCTCTTACTATCACCAGCTTTCACCAGTCAAAGAAAGCTCATTTATTAACACACTCTTTTTGTCTGTAGCTTTTGTGCGGTAACCAAGCTCAACTTATTGATACTCTCTACTTCTTATTATCAACAGCTTTCACTGGTCAAAGAAATTATTAAGGAGCTGTAACTCTTATCAGTTTTGGCGGGTCAGAATATTTCAGGTAATTAGTACATTCTATCATCTTATTATCGGGTCAAAGAAGCTAAACTGATTAAGGCGCTGTACTCAGTTACTGGCAACGTACGCTGGTGAAAGAAGTTCAGGATATTGATATTACAGCAGTCTATAATACTAATATCGTTCCCTTCTCTGATCAAACTCTTGACATGTCATTAATTCCTCCAACTTTTATTCCGTCATCTTCAACGAACCACACACAAGGCCAGGTAATTATTATGGTCAACTTGTGTTAGTTACAGACATTCAGTTAATCTCATCATCATCAAAATTACCCAGTGTCGTATGCACGGAGTGACTTATGCTGGAAGTAACCGTTTCGCTCAGTGCGCATGCGCCGAGTGGCCATTTAGCTTCAATTTTGAAAGTATCCGTATTATCTCAAATTTTGTGCCGTTTATCAACAACATTGTATGAAATACATGTGTCAGGAAGATAGTTGGATGTCTTATCTACCTATAGGTAACTATAGGTCGATATATGGATATACGTAAATATATATGTATGTTACAGGCAGGTTGTGAAATTAGTCATTTCGTGAATTAAGATTAGCTTATTTTAGGTTTATTTAGGTTAGGTTGATCTAGAATAAGGTTAGGTTAGGTTTGGTTAGGTCAGGTTAATTTAGGTTTAATAGAGAAGGGAACGGTAACTTCCAGCATAAAGTCACTCCGTGCATATGACACCGGTGCCAATATTGCTAATGAAGCAGCATCCTACTTCTTATTATCAGCAAATATCAAGTCATTAATATTTACCTCATCATTAATATCGGTAATCAAACAAGGCACCACCAACTATCTCATTAATGTTGCCTACATGTACCAAACCTATATACCTTGGCGAATGTGAAGAGGATGAAAGAAAACATGACAAAAGCTCAGAAAAATGTGAAGGGGAAAGAGGAAGGCGAGATAGGAAGCAGGACACGAAAGGATGATAAGAAATGATTGGGCGAGAATCAGAAATGACGGAAACAGAAACGGATCAGACACAAAGACAAAGAAGCAAGAAACCAACAGAGAGAGATGAAAGGCATATAATGGAGGCTTGAGAGAGGGAGAAAAAACTAGAAAACGAGATGGAACTGAAACAGAAACACGAGGTATCAGGGGAGATAAAACGGGAGATAAGGAAAAGGACAATTCAAGGGGAAACGCTGAGAGAGAGAGAGAGAGAGAGAGAGAGAGAGAGAGAGAGAGAGAGAGATTGCAGAGGGAAACTGTGTGTGTGTGTGTTTGTGTGTGTGTGTGTGTGTGTGTGTGTGTGTGTGTGTGTGTGTGTGTGTGTGTGTGTGTGTGTGTGTGTGTGTGTGTGTGTGTGTGTGTGTGTGTGTGTGTGAGAAATTATATCGAAATACAGGAAGACAATGTTACCAGTAAAGACGGCTTTGTGAGGCCCGTTGAGCGAGCGAGCGTTTGCTCATGTGCCCATCGTCACACAGTAATTTCATTTTGGTGTTAACCTTCAACATTACTGGTGAGGTAACTGAACAATAACACAAGAATAACTGAGCTATAATATTTTCCTACTCACTTTTTCTCCCTGGATCTCCATATGGCGTGATGCCGTAGTATTTATCACACACGCAATGTTCAGCTCTGAGCTCCTGACTCGCTGTGTCAACGAACTGCGTTGATAAACGCTTGGCTATTCATCTAATGATAAAACCCAGAAATGGAGCGATTACCTTCGCTGAATTAACCCCCTAAACATGGAAAGAATGTTCATGTAAAATTCTGAGCGCAATATCCGATATTTAATTGGTAAGAATTCGTGCAAGAAAACATAATATTACAACAGGAAACATTTAAAAATTCGATTTCATGGTGGAGCATGTCAATTGAAGCCCTCGGTACATTTCCTTAGAAAGCTGGGATTCCAAGGGGTTTCTTTGGTCTCATGAGTAAATACATAGTTAAAAATAGAATATTGAATGTATCTACTACCTGCTGAAAGAATCTCCTCTCTATCTCACACGGTAGAAAAGTTTTAAGCCTCTGGAAACCATCGTGGTCGGGTAGTGTCGTGTCGGGCCGGACCGGGTTGTGTCAGGCTGCTCATTTCTCAGCTGAACAAAGAGTAAACATCGCTTCGCTCGCTGCGGTCGCTTGCTCGTAACTAATGACACATAACAAGGTTATAGATCAAAACCAGATGATTCAGTATGAGATTACAAAAAAACTTAATGGACCACTAGAGGAAGAAAACATTAAAATAATATTATATTGCAGAAAGAGCAGAAAAGATAAGAAAATCGGATATGAAAAAAATTGAGAAATGGCAGTTGCCACGAGTCGGCGCGATTTTCTATTTAAATAAACTCGTGACATTAAACTTTGGTGGGAAACCGCGAATTCTAGTGGAATCCCAGTATGTATCACTCAGTCAACTGCCACGTATTCACCCGATCAGGAGTGTTTTCAGAACAATTCTTCACTGTTTCATAAGTGATCATCCTTGTGCGCGACATTAACGCTTCTGCTGAGTGATTTGTTATGGGAGTGTTTTGCTCACTTCTATCCGTTAGCAAGTGTGGCTCGACACTCACCTCTCTCTCACAATTTGAATTTAGTCATGATTAGAGCGCCATGGGACTAGGTCGTTGGCCCAGCTTGGAGCAGCGTGTATACAGCGAGTTCCTGATCCCCACCTAGCGTGAACCAGTGAGAGGCAGCGTCCTTCCTCAGCAATGACGCCCAGTCATCCGCTTAGCCCACTCTTTGACCAGTATTTTTCTTTCGTATTTCGAATTGGAAAATGTGAGTACGTTTAAGTACTTGGGTAGTGTGATGAGTAAGGATGGAGGTTTGGAGGGTGAAGTGCTTGAAAGGGTACAGCGGGGAAGAAAGGTTGCTGGTTCTTTGAAAGCAGTGATAAGAAACAGGGAAGTGAGCATGGAAGTGAAAAAGTTACTACATGACAGTATTGTGATACCAACTCTAACGTACGGAAGTGAAGCTTGGACGTTGTTGGAAGGACACAAGTCAAGAGTGAGAGCCGTGGAAATGAGTTATTTAAGAGGAGCCTGTGGAGTCACATGGAGAGACAGGCTGACGAATGAGGATATAAAGGAGCGTTATGGTGTTGATGTGGATGTGATAGGAAGCGTTATGAGGAACACACTGAGGTGGTTTGGCCATGTGGAGAGGATGGAGGGTGAAAGACTGACGAAGAGAGTGTATGTGAGTGAGGTGGAGGGGGAAAGAGGGAGGGGGAGGCCGAGGATGAGATGGAGAGATGGGGTGGAGAGGTATATGAGAGAGGGGGGTGTGAGTTGGGAGCAGGGGAGTGAAATGGCGGGGGACAGGGCGACTTGGAGGCGATTTGTTTGTGGCCACCCCAAACGGGATTGAGGCGTCTGGCAATAGATAGATAGATAGATAGATTTTCCTAGGCTTAAGAGTTTAGCTTTTGAGTGAGTGAGTGAGTGTGTTCCCCTTATTTTGAATTCATTTTGAAACATGTAACGTAAATTTATCTCATTGTAATCAATAAATTTACAGTTCTTTTCTCTTGAGCTTAATGTAATGTAAACTCGTGTTTTCTTTCTCCACATTAAGTTTATTTCACTTATAGCTCCTAGTTTGCATAAACGATTTGTATTATTCATAACTGGTACTTAGGCCATTCCTTTTGTATTAACTTAAATCCGTTGTGCAACCAGGAGTTAATGCATCAGCAAGAACGTGTTTATCATTAATAGCATTAGACATTGATTGTCAGGGGTGGAGTCACTTTCTCCAGAGGCTAACAATACCAATAAACAGCATGTGTGAGTAATTAGTCTCTGCTGTGTACTGTTGAGAAAGTTTATAAATTCTCGTCCTTAGAGAATCGGCGAAGTAAGCAGGCATAAAGTAATCAGTGCTTGATTTTCACAAGTCAATTCTTTGTCCTGTTCTCAAGTATTATTGAATATTATTCTTTAATATTACATACTTACAAAACCCCGTGACAGCAGTGAGCAATGAAAATAGAAAAAAAAATCAAAAGACGAACGAAATAAAAGGAGACTTGCTAAGAGAACGAAATAAAAGGAGAATAGTTAAGAACATGAAATGAAAGGAGACGTGTTAAGATCAAGAGCCGACCAACACGACATGGCAACCATTCATTTATCGCTTTGCGGGACGATGAATATGTGTTAATGTGAAACTTAATGCGTCCTTGGCCAAAAGGCAAGTGCGGCCGAGTTGGAAAATGGAAACTGGGGGAGGAATGGCATACTTTTACCAAAAAAAAATGACGAGTAGTATTTCCTAGGCCACAAAGGAGGGAGAGCAATGCCTTTCATGAGTACTGTACATGTGAGTGGATTTTTAGCCTCTGTTTAGGCTCCATTACACACAGTTTTTGGCTGCTGTTTTGCTCCTCTATGCATCACACACACACACACACACACACACACACACACACACAGCAAACCGTATTGGGGTCGAGAGAGAGGGAGAGAGAGAGAGAGAAAGAGAGAGAGAGTTTGTATTTTATTTTTCCTGCGCAAACACCATCAGCCACTTGTGTTGTCAACAGGATCATAAATCCCAAGATACACAAATTGGGGGAGATGGATCTGGGACGTCCTTCTCCTCTGATATACGTCCCATAACTTACCAAAGAGGTTGGCTTTATATTTCCCCTAGCCAAAGTGTACCTGATAAACAGAGCCAAGATGATGAATGCCTTGCTGTGCAAGACATTTTCCCATCGCTTTCTGCTCCAGGCAAAAAATTATGAACCAACGCACCAAGCCATAGAGGGCATTATGGGTGCAAGGCATGTGCACCTGATAATATCCATATTTGTGTTATATAATACAGAAAAGTGTACAGAGGCTATTTATCAGCATATACATTCTTTGATCATACCTTCTAACAAATCCCTTTCTCTTCTTCAATATCAATTCAATACATATCACTCTTCCTACCTAAACGTTCCTCAACACTTTTTAATTCCTCCCATACTTTCTCAGCACTCATTTCACCTCCCACTGCCAACACACTCATTTTCATTAGCTTGTCAAACACTTCCTCTCCGTCTTTTCTGTTTCCACCATTTAATTCGCTCCTCACACTCCATTAGTCATATACACTTGGTTGTTTGAGATTTATAAGTTATACATGTTCGTATGCACACACACACACACACACACACACACACACACACACACACACACACACACACACACACACACACACACACAGTGAATCTCACTCAGAGCTCTGGCAAAACTCTATATTTACATTCTGACTGCGAGGGCAAAGACACACCTCCAGGACAATGAATGTAATGAGCAGGTCACATTATCTGGGTCTGGACACTTCATCATCACCTCATGTTTAATTACTTTATGTGTTACTCTACCCTTCGTACATCGTGTTTTAGTCCGCTTAGCTTAATGACCTTACATTAGTTCATTAATACTTCATCACCCTTTATGCTTAAGTATTACCTCGTTCGAACGGAGTCCGAGGAGGTATTGTTTTTGGTCGAGTTTGTTTGTTTCTTTGTTTGTTAGCAACATTACCGGAAAACGGCAGAATGAAATTACATAAAACTTTCAGGGTGTATTTGCACTGGTCCCTAAAGAAAGTGATTACATTTTGGAGGTAATCGAATGACCTTGAAAGGTAAAAATCAAGGTTACGGATTTTCAGAGAGCTATAACTTGAAACAGGCTGAAGATAGAGATATTTACTATCATGAACATATAGGAACTCGTAACCTGGGATTTCATTTGGCACCAAGACCTTTGAGCTTGTGTGACCTTGAAAGGTCAAATTCAAGGTCACGGATATTTAGGAGGCTATAGCTCGAAACTAGTTGAAGATAGAGCTATTTACTATTACCAACATAGAGGAAGTGCTATATAGGATTTTAATGGAACCATGACCTTTGACCGTAAACGACCTTGAAAGGTTAAAATCAAGGTCACGGATATTCAGGGGATTGTAACTTGAAACTCACTGAAAATAGATATTTACTATTATGAAGATAAAGGAAGTCTCATTATGGCTTTTATTTGGCACCATGACCTTTGACCTTGAGTGACCTTGAAAGGTCAAGTGCAAGTTTACGGATGTTCATAGGGCGTAATTTGAAAACATTTGCGCCATTACCTTAGACTATAATTGCGTACCGTACTGACATCAAATGGCAGTACCTTTTCGGTTTTTAAGAGCAATAAAACAACTGCTATCGGGCGAGGTTTGTTGTGTCTGGCA
>NC_136970.1:23010674-23095674 GCF_032717465.1 Coenobita brevimanus | reverse complement strand
GTCAAATATACGATTATGTAAGCAGGGTCAAATCGTGGTGTATGTAGTTTGGGCAGTTAAGTGGAAAGAAGTGAGGTGATTTAATCATATGGAGAATGAAAGGTTAACAGTGAGAATGAATCGAAGCTAGACTGATGGCAGAATGAAGGCTGGGATGCCATGAATGATGTGATAATGGACCTCTTCACTTCAGTGACTTCGTTTTTGTTTCATTCTTATTTTTCATGATGATTATATTCAGCTTGGGTGAGATTTGTTGAACTTTAGGGGTTAGTACTTAGGTATTGCCTCAATTAACCCCTTAGCTAATTTCTTAGCTTTAAAAAATCGTTTTGTGTACCAGACTCGAAAATTCCACCAGAATGACATGTTTAACTAGTTGGGCATCGAGTCTTTGGGTTTTCAGTGTGTGAAATAAAAGTGTTAATTCATATTGTATCGACGGTTTATTGTATTTGGATATGTTCCTTCCTCTCTCTCTCTCTCTCTCTCTCTCTCTCTCTCTCTCTCTCTCTCTCTCCACTGACCATCTCCTACACTCCACCCCAGTTAGTCATGGTGCCTGGGGACACACTTGGCCAGTGTTGCCTCCATCCAGCAGTACTTGGTATCACTGATGTGGCATCCTTTGGGGGGCTCATCACGGCACCTTAACTTAATGTAATGCCACAGGTTATTGTCACTTGAGAGCTTACCTAACACACATTTCCCTTTCCTCGTTCCTGTTTCCCTCACAGCTTCTTATCCCCTCCCCATTCCTGCTTCCTGTGCCCCTTCTTGTCCTCGCTTCTTCCATTCCTTCAAACCCTGTTCCTGGAAAACAGTTTCTTCCCCTTACCTTTCCCCTCCTCCCTCCCTGTCTTTCCCTCTTCTTTGATAGCTTTTCCATTTTCCTTTTCCCATCTTTTCTTTTCCCTTTTGCAATCTCTTTTCCATTTCTCTTTTTGACTTGTCTCTTTTTTTCACCACTCCCTCACTCTCCCCATATCTCCCTTCCCTTCCTCCCCCTTCTCCCGTGTCTCTCCCTCTCTCCCTTCTCTTCCCTCCTTTCCCCCATTTCTCTTCTTTTCTTCCCCTCCTTACCCCCTTTCACCCATATCTCTCCCTTTCTCCTCTTGCTTCTCTTCTTCCTCAGTGTCTCTCCTTTTTCTCCCCTCCATTCTCCCCCTTTCCAACATGTCTCCCCTTTCTCGCCTCCCTTCCTCCCTTTCTCCCCTCCCATCCCCCCTTTCCCCCGTGTCTCCCTCTCCTGTGCCCTGATAGCCTGTGCTAATATCCAGCTGAAGAGTAGATGAGGTAGGGTGAAGTGGGGGAGGAGGAGTCTGAAGTTGAACATTGGATTGCATCTGAGAGAGAGAGAGAGAGAGAGAGAGAGAGAGAGAGAGAGAGAGAGAGAGAGAGAGAGAGAGAGAGAGAGAGAGAGAGAGAGAGAGAGATTTCGGCGAAATTTATAAATGTTAATGTGTATGACGTGTATTGATTTGACTGTATATATGGTTTTGTTTAGTATACTAGACTGTGTGCGTATTTGGTAATGTACGCGTGTTGTCATGTGCATATTTCATGTGCGTAAGTAGAGACTGTATGTATAAGTAAATTATATGTGCACATGATTGCATGTGTACGTAGTATAATGTCGACAAAACTAAATGTATGTATTCCACCTTTTGGCCTACTTTTTGTTCTGGTTTTGAGAGAATGGAGAGGCGAGGAGGGAGATGAAGGAAAAGTGGGGTACAAGGGAGTTGGAATGTATGAAATAATGTAGTATTACTTTATTGATAAAATGCCTGTTCAGCGCTGATACCAGGAACCCCTTGTGCTAAGTAAACTTAACTAGTGTTGTGTTTTTTCTCAGGCTGCAGCCTATGCTGTTAAATATGCTGGACCAGAATAAGTGACAAAATTTGTGTGTAATGGATACTTTAGTGGACGTAATAAACTCAATCACCCGGCCTCATGAAAGGCAATTTTACCGCCTTTGTGGTACATGATATTATAATTTTATTTTTAGTATTACTTGATTTCTGACCTGCCTTCCCTCCGCCAGTGTCACATTCCCATTCGTGCCTTCCCTCCGCCAGTGTCATATTCCCACTCGTGCCTTCCCTCTGCCAGTGTCATATTCCCACTCGTACCTTCCCTCCGCCAGTGTCATATTCTCACTCCTGTGTTCCCTCCGCCAGTGTCATATTCCCACTCGTGCCTTCCCTCTGCCAGTGTCATATTCCCACTCGTATCCTCCCTCAGCCAGTGTCATATCCCATCTCCTGTGTTCCCTCCGCCAGTGTCATATTCCCACTCGTGCCTTCCCTCCGCCAGTGTCATATTCCCACTCGTGCCTTCCCTCCGCCAGTGTCATATTCCCACTCGTGCCTTCCCTCCGCCAGTGTCATATTCCCATTCGTGCCTCCCTCCGCCAGTGTCATATTCCCATTCGTGCCTTCCCTCCGCCAGTGTCATATTCCCGCTCGTGCCTTCCTTCAGCCAGTGTCATATTCCCACTCGTACCTTCCCTCAGCCAGTGTCATATTCTCACTCCTGTGTTCCCTCCGCCAGTGTCATATTCCCACTCGTACCTTCCCTCAGCCAGTGTCATATCCCCTCTCCTGTGTTCCCTCTGCCAGTGTCATATTCCCACTCGTACCTTCCCTCAGCCAGTATCATATTCTCACTCCTGTGTTCCCTCTGCCAGTGTCATATTCCCACTCGTGCCTTCCCTCCGCCAGTGTCATAATTATTCCCTCTCCTGTGTTCCCTCCTCCAGTGTCATATTCCCACTCGTACCTTCCCTCCGCCAGTGTCATATTCCCACTCGTGCCTTCCCTCCGCCAGTGTCATATTCCCACTCGTGCCTTCCCTTCGCCAGTGTTATTCCCACTCGTGCCTTCCCTCCGTCAGTGTCATATTCCTACTCGTGCCAGTCATACCCGTTGATCCAGCACATAATGGTGTTCTACGTTAATGCAGATTTATTGTTCCCACGACAATACATGCAATACTTGCCATAGCTTGTTGGTGACGTGTTAACCTTAACCTGCCTGCTCTTTCATTTCTACTGTTTTTTTCTTTAACCTGCATTCTTTTTCTTTATCTCTGACCATTACGGGTTCCGTGTTATTATTTTACTACAGTACTTTTTTAACTATTTTTTTTTTAATCTAGTCAGTCTGTCCTTCACTGTATTACATCATTTTTTGCGTCAAATATCCTCTACTTCTTTTCTTTTCTGGTAATACAGATATTTTACCTATACGATGTTTACTTTTGAAGTTGCGTGGTACACTCTGATGAGCCACAGTCACTGCTTTGGTAACAAAAACAGCACACAGTACCGAAACTGTGTGGTACTGTGTTAACACACACACACACACACACACACACACACACACACACACACACACACACACACACACACACACACACAAACTGAGTGGTGTTGTGTTAGTACACACACACACACACACACACACACACACACACACTCCTTCATGTCCACAGCAGGTCAACTCTGGACCTGTCTCCCTCAGTGAATATTTCTTACTGCCTATGATCTCCAATCGTTCAAACGAAATTTGTCCAGGTCTCTTGAAGTGAATGGATCTTGAATTTGGCTCTCTGTTATCTAGTTACCCTTTCCCGCCTCGGAGCGGCTCGAGGAGAGGTATTGTTGTCCGTCGATTTGTTTGTCTGTCTGCCTGTCTGTCTGTTAACAATTTTACGCAAACTACTGGTGCGATTTTGATTAAAATACAAGGATGATGGGCTATGACATTCTGATCACGTGATAAATTTCAGGGCCAAATTAGGCCAAGGCCCAGGCTGTAGGCCCCCCAAAATGTAAAAAGGAGGGACGGGTAAAAATTTTTTTTTCGCCATAGCCTAATTCCTTTGAAATTCGTCATATCGACATGAAACCAAAACCTAAAGGTGAATCTTTCACATCTGCATCCTACAACCTGCCTCAGTACATCAGCAGGGTCATCCTCCAGTTAGCAGTAGGGAGGTCAATGTTAGGTGGGTCGGTCCGAAAATTTCAAAGGGGCAAAAAATCGTCAATTTTCATCCGATTTACTCCAGTTTGATATGTGACATCTTTGACTAGATATCCTGTGTTATTTATACGTCAGCACTACAATGACTGCCGGGAACGGGTTTGCTGTGCCTTGGCACCGCTTCTTGTTTTTGCTTTTTCTCGGAGGGAACAATCTTGCGCACTCACATTCTCCATTTTCTCTCTCTCTCACACACACACACACACACACACACACACACACACACACGCATACTACCGGTTCCTCCTTTTACATTCTCCTTTTACTCCTATCTAGTGTTTCTCCTTCAATTCTTCCTTCTCTCTCACCTAGTGTACCAATTTATTTCTGACTTTCCCCTTCGTTACCTTCTCTTTCATCTTTTGCATTTATTATTCCACTTTTAGTGTGCTGTATCATGATCATCACCCGCTCCCCCCACCCCCACCCTCTCTCTCTCTCTCTCAGGCGAAAGATCTGCCATCCAATATCCTTGAAAATATCCACTCCAGTAAATGGAAGGCGGCAAAATACTTCCCGGTACACCAAGCTGACATACTGCATTCTTACACACACACACACACACACACACACATTCAGCCATTTAATACAGATCTTTTCAAATACTGGCAAAGCAGAGACCAATTTACAGCACATTAGATCCTCCGTCAGTCTCTTATTGCCAGGAACCGTGCGAGTTACAACTTCGTTTCCCTATTTTTTTCTTTTTCTCAAGTATAAAATAACAAAGTAGCACAACAAATATTAAAAACGAGGCCATGGGCAAAAAGACAATCAACATCTCACATCAAACACTACACATCTTTTTAGTATCGATATTTAGCAGCATCAAATTTTTGGACATCTTTATAATCAGCTTTTATGTAATAAATTTATTTATTTATTTATTTATATACAGTATTTATGTATGTACTCACTGATCATACCCTGTTTATTCCTACTTGGCCCAGATTTTTGTTCTTTTGGAGTTTATTTCATGAATCACTAAGGCAGGAAAAGAGAAAGCAATAGTTCTTAATCCTTTCCGTAGCACCCATTCCTGACTAGCATCACATTCTAGTGTTAATCTATTGTTAGAGGTCAATATTGAAGAGGGAGATGGTAATTTTATGCCAAGTTCACTTAAAAATAGCATCATAATATCCTGTACGAATTCATATATTTATTACTCTAATAATTTCTGCTTAACAAACATCGGTAACATTATTCCTAATTTTCCCATTTCATTTGTACTTATAAGAATTTCCTTAACCTGACTCAATAAGCCGAATGGATTTACTATCTGAAAATGGTCTGGTTAAAACTTTTAGTTATTTTCTCTGTGTGTTCAAAATTCGTTTCATTACCTCGTTATCGTCTATTTTCATTCACGTGCAACACCATCCCCTCCAGCATCTAAGAGGCACAGCAGAATTGTGCTGTCCAATTCAAAAAATATATATAACCCTTGCTCGTGTTTTCCTTTAGAATGCACGACTCTCTCTCTCTCTCTCTCTCTGAGGTTAGTCTTTCACACTACCGGGCATTGCTCCACTTCCATTACAGTACTTATTTTCCTACTTGATGTCTGGTAACCTTCATCGCTGATGTTGTGAATATTCCATTTGACAGAAACAATGACTGCCTTATAACAGATTCAAATATTCCTCAGTTTGGAGTTCCAAGATTTCACTGATGTTTTCCAGTGAGATGTAATGGCATGTGTGTTGATATTCTTAGATATTTTAATGTTTACGTCAGTGATGATGGAAAAATTACGGAAGAGACAGTTCACTTATTCAGTCATCAGTGCTTCCCAATTTCACCAATTGATGTGTTACTGTTTCATGGACGATAGTAGTGAATGCCTATTTAATTCATGTCTAAAGTGATATTATTATTATTATTATTATTATTATTATTATTATTATTATTACGATTAGGCTAGAAAATTTTCCCACAAAAACTTTTTGTGAAGCAATACGGACGGGTTCATGATGCGTTACTATTTTAAGGACAACAATAAAAAGCATCAGTATAATTAATACGTTGAAGATGTCATGAAAGTTTTGACTTAAATGTATTTCATTAACGTACTTTAACCATAGTACAAAAATAAGACAAAGTAATTATTGTACTTATATTTGATATCTTGAAACATGTTAACAAACACGACGCTTAGAAAGAACTGGTGAAAAAAAAATGGTGAATCGTATCCAACAGCAGAATTTTTTCATATATTTTTTCTGCTTAATTAGGTATGGATTATGCTTAATTAATTTGCGTGGGAACACAGTGTGGACAAAATCTGTATATTCGAAGAGCAGATAAAGTACTGGTTTTGTGTGTTTTGGTGTAAAATAGGTTACTGTTATACAAAAGACTATTGCAGTATTACACCACATTGCATTACAGAAAGTTTGATACTCTCTCTCTCTCTCTTTCTCTGAATTTAATGATTGTGCTTCCTATCTTTACCGATTATCCATACTTTTCCGTTCATTCACTTTCTCTTTCATTTCCCCCCTTTTCGCATCTACTCATCTATTTTTCTCCCTGCTTTCTTTCCCTTCACTGCCTTTCGTAGATTTGCTTCTCTCTTTCACCTCTACTGCTTCTCCTCTTTCTCTCGTTATCTCTTTTTTTTTTTTTCCTCCAATCTCCCACCCTCTTCCTTTATCTCCTCTTCCATCCACAACCAAGCATCTTAAAAGCCTATTCTTGTCCAGGTTTCCCTTTTTCTCATTTTTTACCTTCCTATATTAAACTCTCCCTCTCATTTTTATTTACTGACCATAAAGGATTTCGTTCCCCCTCCTCCTCTTCCTCCTCCTCAACGTCATCCTCTTCTTCCTTCTTCTCCTCCTCCTGTAGTATGATTATTACTTCCACCAACGAAGTTGGAGGAGGTTATTTACTCACCTCTGTTTTTCTGCCTGTCTGTCTGTACGTCTGCTTGTTCAGACGATATCTCCAAAAGTTCTTAATGAATTTTAATGAAATTTGGTGGAGGGATGGGCCATGGCAGAAGGAAGAAATGATCAAATTTGGGGGAGGATCCTAGTCCGGAGTACCCTCATAATATCTCTGTAAGTTCTGAATGAATGTCAATGAAAATTTGTGGAAGGGTGGGCCATGAAACGAGAAAGAATTTATTAAATTTTGGGGTGGATCTGGATCAGGATCCGTGGAGATAGGATCTGGATCCGGATCCCTTTTAATGGTAATGGCATTGGCGGGGGTATGCAAAGCCTGAGTGCTTTCTAGTTGATAATTAGTTTGTAAAAGCTCACCAGGTTTCAACACGGTGTAAATAAACTAATTACCATAATGTTACCTGCTTTTGTGGCCAAGTTCTATTGTCCAAACGTTTAATATCAACACACACACACACACACACACACACACACACACACACACACACACACACACACACACACACACACACACACACACACACACACACAGCTGCTAAACTTTTTTAGTCCTTCAGTCCAGTTCACAGAAACTACGGCAGGTTATCTTTATTCAGAACCTGTAATCACTTGGTAAAGTGACCGAAGTCAGCAGATTTAAAAAATATCTCGTGGTAAACTCTTGCATTAGAGACCTGGACAGAAAAGGGATGAAAGTTTGTGGATAGACGGGAAGCTAAGCGGCCGCCTTAGTAGTGGAGGGATGCACAGACAGTTTAGAGGAGCAGTTACCATTGAAGTAGCGATTTATAACAGATAAAGATGCAACAGTGTGGCAAAGAGACAAAGGTTGAAGTGAGTCAGTAAGAGGAGGAGAGTTAATAAGATGAAAAGGCCTTTGACTCCACCTTCTTGTTAAGAGCTGTAAGTGGGGAGCCTCACTACACATGAGGATTGTTCTCTATGGAGCAACAATTAAACCCGAGTATAAAGTCGACAGCTGTACATGGGTAAACAAGGCACGAAGTCGGCTCAGATCACCTAATCTCTTGGAAGCAAATTTTATAGGAGAGGTAAAATAATGATCTTTCCAGGATGAATCCCGAGAGTATGAAACTCCAAGTATGCTTAAAGATGATGCAGGATCGAGTTGGATAATGTTAGAAATTAGAGGATCCTCCTGTGGAAGATTATGTTGGGTAAAAAGATATAAGAATTGAGTTTTGATGTATTGAAAACAAGATTACTTTTACCCCAATCAAAGATATGAGCCAAATCAGACATTATGTGTGCCATAGACTCATCCTTTGTTTATTGAAGTACCTGCTGATATGGAAGCTGCAGGAAGTGATGGAAAGGTGAAGGGTGGGGTCATCAGCATATGAGTGGATAGGGTTAGATGTAGGCTACAGCTTTGAAGGTCACTGATGAATAAAAAAAAGAGAGTTGATGATAGGACAGAGCCCTGAGGAACACCACTACTGATAACCCTAGAAGAACGGTGGCCGTCTACAACAGCAGCTGTAGAATGACTAGAAAGGAAGCTAGAGATGTAGGCAAAGACAGAAGGAGAGAAGCTGTAAGAGGAGAATTTGGAAATTAAACGTTTATGCCAAACTCGATCGAAAGCCTTTGAGATGTGAAGAGCAATGGCAAAGCTTTCGCCAAAGTCCCGAAAGGAGGATGACCAGGAGTCTGAATGGTAGGTGAGAAGATCTCCAGTGGAGCGTCCCTGGTGAAACCCATTCTGACAGTCCAAAAGAAAGCTGTGCTAGGAAAGGTGCTTTATTTTTTTGTTCAAAATAGATTCAAAAACTTCTGAAATACAGGTTTTTAAAGCAAGTGGGTAATAGTCAGAGGGCTGAGAATGGTCATCCTTCTTTGGGACAAGCTGAATAAGAGCAAACTTCCAGCAGGAGGGAAAGGTACAAGTTGACAGACAAAGACAAAAGTGTTTACCTAGGCAGGGTGTAAGAACAGGAGCACAGTTCTTGAGGACAACAGTAGGGACCCCATCAGGCCCAAATATCTTGTTAGTATTGAGGCCAGTGATGGCGGAAAATACATCAACTGAAGAAATTTTAATGTCAGCCATGAGGAAGTCAGAGAGGAGAAGCGATGAAGGAACAACAACAGAATCGTTTAAGGTGGAAAAGGAGGAGAGAGCCTGTGCAGAGTTCTGTATATCAGTAGAAGAAATAGCTACAGAGCCATCAGAGTGGAAAAGAGGAGTGAAAGATGATGAGGTAAAGTTGTTAGAAAGGTTTTTAGCAAGGTGCTAGAAGAAGCGGGAAGATTTTGAGTTGGAGGGTTTAGAGCATTTGTATGAAAGAAATTGTTTTTAGCAAAGAAGAGATTTAGCACGATTCCAGGCAGAGACATAAAAGCTATTAGATTCAGGGGTGGGTTGGGTATGATATTTTTTGTAGGCCTTCTCATTGTTGTGGACAACATTAGGACAAATGTGATAAAACCAAGGATTTTTTTTATATTAGTCTCAGGATAGCTGAAAGTTATGCATGCGTCCATGCCCGAGAGAATAACTTCCATAATGCTCAAGGCATACACCCAGATGCCTCTCGGCCATGGAAGCAATAATTATTCCAGGGATTATCAGAGAAGTACTGCCTGAGGGCCTCTTAATCAGCAGCTCGAAATTACCATAGTTGCCGCTTTTTGGGAGGGCCCACAGGCATTTCACTGTGTACCAAACTTAAACCAATTTTCTTGTTTATGTTGATTCTTACACTATTTCTGATCAATGTCAATGCGTAGATTCCGAATTTGCTATTTGTTTTTGTGTAAATCTAGAGTTACAGGAATTGTGCAACAACATATCTATCATACAAGGACAGGAACTGCAACATATACCATTTCGAGAATGTTGAGACTGTCAAAGAATTTATATATTTCCGGGTGTATATTATGAATATAACTAGAAAATAAGCAAACATTAACATCACCAGGAATGCAAGCCACATAGCATCAAGAGATGCACTTTTCATATTGAATTTCTTCTGTAGCTGTGATGACATTCGTGCAACAATCCCCAAATGTAATCGCCCATCATCGCCTCATTCTAGCTGCCTCAGTATCTGGCTTCCATCAGTAGAATGTCCTGGTGGAACTGTTTGCTATGTTTCTCGCTGACTGCACCCAAATTGCTTTTGAAGAAATCAAAGTGAGAATGCAGACAGTGCAATTTGATTGACATTCTGCACCCAAGCTGGTGGAATGCATTGATCAGGCCATCGACGAGCTGTGTGGAATCTGGTCTCGCTCTTCATCATCAGTCATTTTATCCTGGAGTTCAGAACTTGAAAGCATTCCTTGGACCTGCAGCCCGATGAATATGCCAGCCATCACCTTTGCCACGCTCAACTTGGGAAACATTGATGGGATATGCAGAAATGCACCGCCATCCTTGTCGATGACTTTCACAAATTGTTTCACAAGACCAAGTTTTATGTATAGCTGCAGTAGCAATACCTTCTCTCTGGAGATCAGTGGAGCTCTCAGAACGCTGCACGACCCTGATGTGAGGCTCTCTGAGAGGCCATCTTTCCTCACGAAATGTTCTGCATCGCTCCGGCTGTCCAACAAGCATAAAATATATGAATACTTCAAATACCTGGCTTGCATTCCAAGTAGGAACGAAATCATTCTGAAATCCCCACAAACCTCCCAATTGTGATTTGAGTACTTGATCTCTGTCAGACAAATCTTCACATTCTCATAGCCTTTCATTTCCACAGAATGTGCAACTGGAATTGATGGGAGTTTGTTACTGTTATGCAAAAGTGCAGCTTTTAGGCTCTTCTGGGAACTGTCTATGAGGAATCACCATTCTGAGGCTCTGTAATCCACTCCCATGACTTGGAACAAACCCTTAACATCAAAACAGTAACACAACGAGGTGTCATCACAAAATTTGAAGAATGATGCAAACTTGCCATGGCGATTCCTATAGCTCAACTAGCAATTACAATCGAACAAGTTCCATTCACTTACACGTGATGCCAGCAGCTCAGCATTGGACTTGGTGAGTCCTAAATCCCTGACCAAGTCATCCAGTTCTTACTGATTGGGAAAGTATGGAGTTTCTCCTTAATGCTCTTCACACCACTTACATCAAGCATGCAAAAATAACAATCGTCGTGGTGATTCAAAAGTTCTCGCCACACTGTCGGAAATGCGAAAGGCAACTTCTGTTTAGCTCCTCGTAGCCAAGCTTCAAGCGCAGAGTGACAGCTACCACAAGTGTAGTGCGGAGCCCAACCCTTATCTTGGTCGCCCATTGTCACGCCAAAATATGCTTTGTATGCACGAGCAAATTTGGTATCAAGGTTAATTTTGTGTTTGATGATCTTTAGACAAATATATTCTCCACATTCATAACAAAATGTATCGGCTGACAGCTTGCAAGAACGTCTGCTGGTCATTCTCATCAATAGAAATACCTTTAGGATCAGCTCAAAAACACGTCGATCAGCCAAACAAGCAACGTGAAACCAGCTCATCAAATGAACTGACTCAGTCTGCATTGCATGACACAATAATGGTCATATCAGCCACATCTGCATGGAGGCAGATGGTGTGTGTGTGTGTGTGTGTGTGTGTGTGTGTGTGTGTGTGTGTGTATGTGAGACGTGGTAAGCAGTACGTCAGCCATTACATCTGCGTGCAGTAACAAGACTGGAAATAAACAGTTGCCAATTGTTGACAAAACCTAGAGATAGACAAACAAATCATACACCATTGGAATCAGCATGGAAAACTGAGTATAAGAAGACAAAAAAAAAAAAAAAAAGAATAAACAAATTCTTGTTACACAGTGTTATCGGAACTATAGGACAGGTTAAGGTGATAATTTGCTGTCAGACTGTCGTGTAAAGACATTTATCGCTAGTAAGGCAATGTTCTTTTTACTATTCTAGCTTAATATATATAAGTGTTAAGTATGGCCTAATTTTATATTTATAAGTCTACTATTATACAAATGTTAAACGTAACATAATTTGACTGTATATTATTAGTATGCTATTATTTCAGTTTAAGTCACTAGATCTCTTAGTGGTAGGTAGGGGCTCCCATCATCCATCCACTTAGTGTAGTGGTACTCTGTTTTTAGGGTAGCTCTACACTGAGTGGTAAGCCAAATGATTTCCTGTAAACCAGGAAATAATTTGCAATGGTGGTTGGTAACCTCCTAACCAACCAACACGTCTTCCCTACATGACAAGTGGGTTGGCAGAGGGATAGTGCCCCTCCACAGAAAACAACTAATTACAGTAAATATACAAACAAGGAGCCTCGGACCAGGACTGGCCAACAGGTAACGACTAAGGACCAGACAAAGGATATGGTTCGGATTGCGACACGGAATGTAAGGGATGTAAATGATAAGGTGAAAGAGAGAGAGAGAGAGAGAGAGAGAGAGAGAGAGAGAGAGAGAGAGATTGCCCAGGTGCTTGAGGGTGCAAAAGTGGATGTACGTGGATTAACTGAAATTAAATGGAGATGTGACGCTGTGAGAGAATGGGAATATGGATGGGGTATATGTGCGTGAGTACGTGAGAATGAGAGGGCAAAAGAAGTGTGTACTGTTGTGAGCAAGAGATGGAAGTAAAATATATGACAGTATGGATCAGTTGGCTCAAGGATTGTGTGGGTAAGATTGAAGGTTGGACTACGAATGTGGGCGATTGCGTGCGTGTATGCGCCATGCAAGATCGTGCAGGCAGAGTGAGAGAGGAGTTCTGGACAAATGTGGAAACATACATGAAAAAGTTTGAAAGGAATGAGAGAGTGTTTTTGATCGGAGATATGAATGGAAAAGTAGGGAATGTGAAGGTGGATGGAGTAGTTGGTGAGTGGGGTGTGCCTGCAGAGATGGATGAGAATGGCAGTGCTTTAGCGGCCATTTGTGCTAGGAGTGGGTTGGTGATAGCCAATACCCTCTTCAGGCACAAAATGATCCATAGGTATATGTGGCGAGTGATGAGAAGGGTGGGTGGTGAAATGAATGAACGGAAGGCAATGGTTGATTATGTGTGTGTGGATGATAGGATGAGAAGGTGTGTCATAGATGCAAGAGCATATAGGGGCTGGGGGAGTGGACTTTCTGACCACCACTTGGTGGTGGTGAGAATCTTGGTTCAAATGAAATGGAGAGATAGAAGAAGGGGAGAACAGGAGGAAGTAGTTCACAGAAGGAAAGTGGAAAGGTTGCATGAGGATGGAAAAAGGCAAAATATAAGAGAGAAGTGGAGGAGCAATTGGGTAAATATGGATTGGAGCAGATGGGGGACGTGGAAGGTGTGTGCAAGATATTCGCAGAAGATATCTGTGCATCATGTCAGGTGGTGTGTGGGGTAAAGAGAGGACAAAATGGGGTGCAGGGAACAGCATGGTGGAATGAAGAGGTGAGACAGGTTGTGGCACAAAGGAAGAAAGCATATAGTGAGCAGATGAGAAACAAGGGCGTCGAAGAAGTTGACAGACGGAAGAGAGAGTTACATGTAGAGAGGAAGAGAGAGGTGAAAAGATTGGTAAGAGAAAGTAAGAAGAGAGTTGAGAAATTTGGAAGGAATTTGCAAAGTGGAGGGAATGTAAGGAAGTGTTCCAGAAAGAGGTAAAGAGAGTTGAACACGATGTCAAAGAAGTTAGTCGGGGAGTCAAACACAACAATTGTAAATTAATACATGGAGGAGGGAGAAAAAGTGAGCAGATGGAGGGAACACTTCAAGGAATTGTTGAACATAGAGATTGAAAGTAATGTCAGTATAAGTGGCTGGAGAATGGCTGGAAGATGGAGCGATGTGAGAAGAGAGGAAGAAATGAGTAGGATGGAAGTTGTCGAAGCAATGAAGAAAGTCAAAATGGACAAAACACCAGGAATTGATGGAGTGTGTGGTGAAATGTTGAAGCATAGGGGAGAAATAGTATTAGAATGGATGTGGAAGATGTGCAGATTGGCCTGGGACGAAGGTAGAGTCCTGGAAGATTGGAAGTCAGGTGTAATTATTCCCCTGTACGAAGGAAAAGGGGAATAACAAGTGTGAGGCAATCACAGGGGCATTTGTCTTCATAGAGTAATAGGAAAAGTGTATGATAGAATACTTATTGACAGAGTTAGGGAAATAACAGAGGAATTAGTTGGAGAAGAACAGGGAGGTTTTAGGAAGGGAAGAGGTTGTGTCGATCAGATATTCATTCTTAGATATTTAGTGGAAAAGTTTCTAGAGAATGGAAAGAAGCTGTATGCTGCCTTCATGAATCTGGAGAAAGCATATGACAAGGTGGATAGACAAGGATTGTGGAAAGTATTAAGAATATATGGAGTAGATGGGAAGTTGTTGATTGCCGTGAAGATTATGTATGAGGGTGCTAAGGCTGCAGTGCCTTATTTATTTATTTATTTATTTTTATATGAATAAAACACACACACACACACACACACACACACACATAGAAACACACACGGCTTACATCCTCTCTTCTGCTGTGTCTGTCATCTGCTCTTTCACTTTTCCTTCACATTTCTTATGGTGGCTTTCTCTTGCTGTTACTCAGTCTCTCGTTTACTGCTCTTTCTTTTGCAGTCACAGTATTTTATTCAAATTTTCGAACAATCACTCTCATTCACTCTGACAATCACTGTTTTACACTCACACGTTAACAGTTACACTGTCACTCCTACACGCACTCGATTAAAGCCCTTGGTTGTCCTTTTAATGATCAAAATTCTCGGGAGGTGGAGGAGTCAATGATAAAGGGCACAACCTGGATGGACGTAGTTTAGAATGTGACACAAGAGGCAAAGGAGAGACTAGGGAATGAAAGAAAACAACTGGCACGAACGGGAAGTGAAAATGGGAGAGTAAGAGAGTGAGTGAGAGAAGCGAAGAAAGAAGAGAGAGAAGGCAGGGAGGCAGGGCAAGGAGAGGAAATAAAAAGGGAGAGGAGAGCGAGAAGGCTACAGAGTAGACCATAAACGATGTGCGTTAGAACTGAAACAGAGCGAGAGAGAGAGAGAGAGAGAGAGAGAGAGAGAGAGAGAGAGAGAGAGAGAGAGAGAGAGACTTAATAAGTAATAAGAAGCAATCACATTACGTTAAAAGGCCGGAAGATAATATCAGCGCTTGACGGAAATACAGTACAAAGGAGATGGAGTGAGAGGAAGGGAAAGAATCAGGAGAGGAGGAGACGAGACGCATCTCTGACAGAAGGCTTCAGATGAGATATAAGGGAGAATTACAACCAGTTATATTAGGTGAGACATAAGGCAAAGTATCATCCAGTTTTAATAGATGAGACAGAAGGCACAGTTACAATCAGTTATATGATACAAGGGACAGAATTACAACAAGTTATATGAGACATGAGGCAGAATTACCGCCAGTTATAATACTTGAGACATAAAAGCAGAATAACAGCCAGTTATAATAGTTGAGACATAAGGCAGAATTACAGCCAGTTTTATTTAATGAGACTTAAGGCAGAATTACAGCCAGGGTGATAAAGAGGTAAGTCGGGGAGTGAAAGATAAAAGGGCATATTCCAGGTGGAGAAGGGAGAAAAGTGAGCAGATGGAGAGAACACTTTATGGAATTATTGAACATAGAGAATGAAAGTGATGAGAGTATAAGTGGCTGAGGAATCGCTGGGAGAAGGAAGGGGGTGAGAAGAGAGTACGAAATCAGTAGGATGGAAGTAGTGAAAGTAATGAAGAAAGTCAACACGGGGAAAGCACCAGGAATTGATGAAGTGTGTGGTGAAATCCTATACACTGGGGGAGAGATAGTAGTAGAATTTATGTGGATGATTTGTAGATTGGCCTGGGAGGAAGGTAGAGTCTCGGAGAATTGAAGTCAGGCGTAATTATTCGCCTGTACAAAGGAAAGGAGGAAAAAGAAATGTGTGGTAATCATATTGTCATTTGTCTTCTTAGTGTAATAGGAAAAGTTATGGTAGGATGCTTATTGATTGAATTAAGGAAGTAACAGAGGAATTAGCTGGAGACGAACAAGGGGGTTTTAGGAAGGAAAGAGTTTGTGTGGATCAGATTATTCATTCTGAGGTCTTTAGTGGAAAACTTTCTAGAGAGGGGAGAGAATTTGTATGCAGCCTTCATGGATTTGAAAGCTGCATATGGCAGTGTGGATAGACAAAGAATGTTGAAAATTCTAAGAATATATGGAGGAAATGGGAAGTTGTTGAATGCCGTGAAGAGTATGTATGCGGGGGCCAAGGCTGCAGTGAGCGTGGTTAGTGAACTGAGTGACTTTTTCTATTTAATGTTTTATTGAAACAGGGATGTGTCTTGTCCCCATGGCTGTTCAGTCTGTATAATGGATGGGGATATAAAAAAAGTACTGCAAGGAAGGGTACTGGATGTTGGAGCAACCCTAATGAGAGAGGGCAGTGTTTGGAAACTCCGTGTACTGTTGTTTGCTGATGAGACTGTATTATTAAGTGAAGACGAAGGGGAACTTCAAGGCTTGGTGAATGAGTTTGGGAGAATGTGTAAGAAACAGAATCTAAAGGTGAATATAGGGAAGAGTAAAGTTATGGTCTTTGAGAGAAATGAAGCCACTGAATGTACAGGGATGCTTGATGAAGAGGAAATGGACATTGTGAGTGCATTTAAGTATTTGGGTAGTGTAATGACTGATGAGTAAGGATGGAAATTTAGAGGATGAAGTGCTTGAAAGGTTAAAGCAGTGCTAAGGAACAGGGAAGTAAGCAGGAAAGTAAAATAGTCGCAGCATGACAGAATTTTTATACCAACTATAAGTTAAGGAAGAGAAGCTTGGACCTTGTTGGAAGGACACAAGTCAAGAGTGAGAGCAGTGGAAATGAGTTATCTGAGAGGAGCATGTGGAGTTACGTGGAGAGACAAACTGACAAATGAGAAAGTGAAGGAGCCTTGTGGGGTGGATGTAGATGCGATAGAAACGTTAGAAGAAATACACTGAGGTGGTTTGGCCATGTGGAGAGGATGGAGAGCAAGAGACTAACGAGGTGAGTGTATGTGAGTGAGGTGGAGGGGAGAGAGGGAGGGGGAGGCCCAGGATGAGGTGGAGGGATGGAGTTGAGAGGACTATGAAAGATGGGGGTGTGAGCTGGGAGCAAGGCAGTAAAATGGCCTTGGACAGGGCGACATGGGAGCGACATGTTTGTGGCCACCCCTTACGGGATTATGGCGTCTTGCAATAGACAGATAGACAGATGTATCACCGTGGTCAGATAACTCGTGGAGAATGACTGTGCTGGCAGTGAGTTGTCTTGCAGTGAGTTGATAAAATCCCGCAACATTTGTCACGCCAGTTATTTGTACCGGGATGGGAAGACAATGTTCAGTGGGGGAACGAAAATGGTAATACAGGGTTTCAGTTTGGTTATACAGGGTTACACTGTAGTTTGGTTATACAGGATTTTAGCTTGGTTATACAGGGTTTTAGTTTGGTTATACAAGGTTTCAGTTTGATCATACAGGGTTTTAGTTTGGTTATACGGGGTTTCAGTTTGGTTATATAAGGTTTCATTTTGGTTATAAAGGGTTTCAGTTTGGTTATACGGGGTTTTAGTTTCGTTATACAGGGTTTTAGTTTGGCTATACAGTGTTAGTTTGGTTATATAGGGTTGAAGTTTGGTTATACAGGGTTTCAGAGTGGTTATACAAGGTTTCAGTTTGGTTATACAGGGTTGTAGTTTGGTTATACAGGGTTGTAGTTTGGTTATACAGGGTTTAATTTGGTTATACAGGGTTTAATTTGGTTATAAAAGGTTTCATTTCTTGCTACTGTTCTTTTAATGAGGGTTCTGCTTGATTTCTCTGGTTGTGGAATAAGTTAACGATGTCAGTTGCTCCACCAGTTGGAATATACTCCACTTCATGCAGCTGGACCAGCCTGAAGATGGGACATATGGGACATAGAACTCAGTGTTTCATTTCGTGTATTGATGGTGAAACAGTTCTGGTTACGTCCCTCAGTGTGTCACGTTATCAAACGCTGACGCTCCGCTGGCTGCAGTATATTGTGTGGTTACCACAGCAGGGCAAGATATTGAGGCCAACAGCTCCATGGTGTGAAGGGTAGATGAACCAAAGAGATAATTCCTGATTTCATTTGGTGTCTTTGCTCGTAAAATTCAGTGTGTTTACGGCCCTCAGTGATGCATGTTATGGACCCCATGCACAGGTGCTTGAAGTATATTGGTTACCACCATACTAAAATGAAAGGGTACATGTGAAAACTGAGGTGTCTCCATCAGCAAAAGGAATGATTCGTTTGGTGTCCGTACTTGTGAAACTGAACACATGTATTTGTTTGACTTAACCATGCGAGTTGTGGATGACACACACTGATGACTGGAATATATTGTGTTTTGTCGATGGAAAACACACACACACACACACACACACACACACACACACACACACACACACACACACACACACACACACACACACACACACACACACATGCACACATTTGAGGGGAAAGTCATTTTTTTTTTTTTTTTACTCCGACATTTTTCCAGTCCTCTCGCTATATATTGATTCAGAGTAAAGGAAGTCGAACTTCGATCGTGTTCCGATGTAAGCTTGTCAGAATCACAATATACCCGGTATATAAACGTGATCGGTGAAGGACGAGGGTTGGTACGGTACGGTACAATGCTGTGTGGTGCTGCACGATGCGGTATGGTAAGGTACAGATGTCTTTTCATTGTATTCCTTTACCGTATGTTTGCCGTTCAAGGGAAACTCTTGGGTGCATCCTTCCCTGCCGGTTAGGTGAGACAGGGGGAGAGAGAGAAGTACTTCATGACAGTGAGAGGAGCAAATCTAAAACACAGAGAGAGAGAGAGAGAGAGAGAGAGAGAGAGAGAGAGAGGCTGTGCGTGTGCTTGCATGTAGGTGTACTGTAGGTGGTATGGGTGTGCCTCTCAGCCTGGTATTTTGGTGGCGGAATAGCCTACCTAATGTCAGTTCTCCCGATGGATGCATGTGCAGAGGCAGGTGGCGGCGTGTGAGGCTTAATTGCACTGTGCAGGCCAGGTAGGTGTACAGTCTGGGAGCAGGGGAGAAGCGAGGGGCAAGGCGGGAATGGTGGAAGGAGAGGTGAGGTCTAGGGGGAAAGACTAAGAGCAAAGGGAAAGAGGTAGAGAACAAGGAAGGGAAAGGAGGCTGACAGGAAAATGGAAGGGTGCGAGTCGAGGGTAAGGAAGGAGAATGATAGGGAAGTGAGAAAGAGATTGGCAGAGGGGAAGGAAGGAGGGAGAGAGGAAAATGGAAAAAGAATTTGCAGAAGGGAATCAAAGAGGGTGAAAGGCAAATGGGAGGGAGTTAGGCGGAAGGAGGGGATGAGGGGGAAGGTGAATAAAGGAAAACTAATTAACAGGTAGAAGAAAACGAATTTTGTGTGGCGTTAATGAGGGCTGTGGTCTTGGGTTACGGGAGAGTATTTTGGTTTACTGAGAGAGAGAGAGAGAGAGAGAGAGAGAGAGAGAGAGAGAGAGAGAGAGAGAGAGAGAGTGAGAGAGATTATGTGGGAAATGAGAGGAGTAATGATGATATAATATGAGGGATGGAGAGACGGGAAGGAAGAAGGAAGTGTTAAGAGAGGAGAGGTGGAGGGGAACAAGACCGGAAGAAAAATAAGAATGAAGTGTAGGAAGGATAGAGTGGAAGAAAAGAGAATGGAAGAAAGGGAGAAAATAGAAGGTATGGGAAGACTATAAGACAGATTTAGATGGGAGAATTATTGTTTTTGTTACTGAAGTGTCATGAAGATGCAGTGATGAAGGAAAGTGAAACTGATGGAGGAAACATTACCCTAATGGAGAAGGTATAGTGTGCTCTCTCTCTCTCTCCCTTCACATCTCATCACCATTTGCTTCTTGACAACAAAAAGAAAATGCCATTTCCCTTCTGACAGTGGCCTCCTCCCTCCTTCGTTACGTTTTAACATTTTTTTTTATCCTTCCTTCCTTCATTCTCTTTCCTCCTTTTCTACTGTCGCTTATTCCTTTAACTTTTTATTCTTCCTTGCCTTGCTTTGATTTTCCTTTCTCACTTCCTTCTTATTTCCTCTTTCCTCCATTTTCCCTTCATTTCTTATATCATACTTTTCTTTCCCACTTCTCCCCTCATTAATTTTGTGTCCCCTTTTCCTTAAATTCGTCCCTCTTCTTGCTCCCTCTATCTTCCATTTCTGTAACTTCAGTTCGTTATTTTCTATCTTACCCTTCTTCTTCCGTTCCTTCCTGCTCTTTTCATTTCTGGTTCATCTTTCCTCTCCAATCCCTTATACTGTTTTTCTTTACTTTTACATTACTTCCACCCATAGCTTTACGCCCATATTTTTGGGAAAGGAATATTCTACACAGACTCCACAAGCACATAGCTCACACAGATGATGCCGTGTTGGATTCTCTCATTTTTGTGATCCCCCTCCACCTCCACACTGCAGCGTGATACAGTGACTTAGGCTACTGTGAATACCATTGAGCTGTGATGTGAGGAAGTTTGAGTGGCTGTACTGTATTGGTAGTGTGTGTGTGTGTGTGTGTGTTACTCCCTTTCCCTAAGCGACTGATGACCAAAAGCAAGATAATAAGGTATCTCACATTACAATAGTTGGTTCTTTCTGAAATATGTACAGTACAACACTAAAACATTCTCTCTGATGGGTGATAGGAATAAAGTTTGTATTATACAATTGCAGAGTCTCTCTCTCTCTCTTTCTCTCTCTCTCTCTCTCTCTCTCTCTCTCTCTCTCTCTCTCTCTCCCTCCATGATTTTCCTCCTTCCGTCATCCCTCCCTTCCTGGTCCTTCTCAATGCAAACCCGATGCTGGAATGTTAGGTAAACACATCAGTCGTCACAACAAAAGCCAGCACAGACATCACAGAATGTGTGTGGTGATGAGGTGGCCAGGGCTGCACCATCCCATTCTGCTCCGCTTGACCTATTTATGTACAGTTCACATATTGGCCAGATATAATAGACTGAGTGCGGTGATGAGGTGGTTAAGGTTGCAGCATCCATTTGTGCTCCATTTGACCTATTCCTGTGCAGGAACATTTTCTTATGGTTTGTCGTGTGGCTGAGTGTACCCAACTATACTTCTTTGGTGGGAAGCTGCCTCGCCCCATCCAAAACAATCACATGTGTCTGCCTCAGGCCATATGATGGAGAGGATGACCCTTCCTTATCATGATAATTATTTTCTGATTATCTTCTCAGTGCTGGACAGGGCAGTTAGTACATGGGTTTGAGTCAGCTGCCATCAGTGCTGATTGGGTGCTATAAACATTTGACTATGGTTTGAACATCAACCTTGGTGCTATAATACACGGTTCCTTCACTGCTGATTCGTTCGAGTCTGGTGTGAATACCAGCCTTGGCAATGTAATACACAGTTGCTGATTTGCAGTAAATTGCTCAGTGGCGGAGTAGTCAAATGCTTTTGTTTTTATCTTGGTGTTGAACATGACATAAATAATCCCTTTATCTGATCCCTCAAATGTCGTGAAAACTGTAGCTACTGAAACTACAACAAGGAAGATTTGGATATACATTCATTATGCCGTGTTGATATTAGCAGCAGCAGAAGGTGAAAAAGTGAAGGGAGACGTCAGAGTGCACAGCTAAAACCCTGTAAGATTGTAATGCAGTATTCACTATTGCTTTGAGCACATAATCCCTCTTATGTGCTCCAACCACGGCAACATCTGCGACGCGTGTGAGGGTAACTCCACAAATGCTGGGTAATTATAAAAGTAACTGATAAATGCCGCTATTACTGCATACTGAGTCTCTGTGGATGGTGGGTGGGCGAAGAAGGCAAGATGTTTGTAAATAGGAAAGGAAGAAAATGAGAAACGAAGATAGAGGAGAAAAAGAAAGCTAAGAAGGAAGAGGGCTAGGTATATTATATTGAACAAATGTTAGAATATAGAGATGGAGAAAAAAGGATAGGAATTTGAGGAAGGAGGGATAGTAGGAAACTTTGAGAAGAATACAAGGAAGTAAAGTTTGGAGGCAGAGAATTAAAAAGGGAAAGATTAAGGAAGAAGATATATTAGTGTCCGTATAATGGGTCTCATGGCCATAGCATTTACATAATGGTGGTGCCACATAACATAAATACATGCTGATCACTCCTTACCACTAACCTCCCATTCCCCTTACCTTGGCAGAATGGTGTTTTGCTACATTTGCTTCACTTCCATACTTTGTTATATTTGTGTTTCTGGTATTTCCTTTAATTAATACTGTATATTGTTAAAACGCCTGATGGTCTAGTAGTTTGACGGTCTGGTGGTCTAACGATCACAGACTCAGAATTCTTGTTTGAGTGTTTATATTCAGTACGGCAATAGCAAATTTACCTTGGTCACAAACTGAAAATTACTTCAAATATTTTTTGAGAAGTAAAGTGGTTGTGGCGTGTGGGTTGACAGGCGGGGAGAGAGAGAGAGAGAGAGAGAGAGAGAGAGAATGTGTGTTTTTGTGTGTGCAAAATAGAAAGGGAAGCAGGCGACAATGAAGAGGCAGGAAGACGGTAAAAATATCTTTGTCCACAGGGAAAAGCAAACAGAGTGAGAAAAAAGTTGGGGAGAGTGAATGTGAAATGAGAGAGGGGCAGCCACTCCAGCCATCAGAGAGAGAGAGAGAGAGAGGAGTAGGCAAAGCATATACCCTTGAAAGCCCCAGTATGCACCAGTTGTCCTCTCCAGTGAGTGTATGAATGTTACTGTAAGTATTGAACGTTTGTTGTTTGGTGATGAACGACCTGGCCTGACCTTAATCGTGTGGTCAGCTTCTGAGTTACAACTTGAAAGCATCACAACACAGAGTGATTAACTGAAAGACAGTGGGTCAAGGTTTAATCTTGTGTTATTTATTTATTTGGCAGTAAGTATTCCAGCGTACCTTCATGGTGTCCATTCTGGTATTAGTTTGTAGCTAAGTCTATTCGGGAGCGATATGATAAAGTTTCTCTCTCTCTCTCTCTCTCTCTCTCTCTCTCTCTCTCTCTCTCTCTCTCTGTAGGCTAATTGCTATGATCTTGGTTAGTCTGTAAGATGTCTAAAGACAATCCGCCATACGAATTAAGTGAGTGGTAGTGTGAAATATGTGGTCTTTACGCATATTCTTCAAGGGCTTTAATTTTTTTCCCAAATGCGCGGTCATTTCCCAACGGATGATGATGGAAGAGGAGGATGAGGGTGAGGAAGAGGTCAGGACTTTAGTGTTTCCTAGCAACCGATACAGAACACGATTTTACTACTAGCAATGACGATGTTACAGAAATCCTTTTACGGCTGTGTTAGTGTGTGTGTGTGTGTGTGTGTGTGTGTGTGTGTGTGTGTGTGTGTGTCTGTGTCTGTGTGTGTGTGTGTTGTGAACTAGATTTCATAGTCTCCTCCTTTTAAGTTGGACTGCACAGTTTTGGTGTGCTTGCTGTCACAGAATCAGCAATTTCCACCCTCACTCCCCATCCCAACCTCAATGCTTCCAGTTAAAAAAAAAAAAAAAAAAAAAAAAAAAAAAAAAAAAGAGTCATGCCTAGTGGATGACTTCAGGTGTTGCCCATTTAACTGGAAACTCGGATTATATAGTTTGCGTTTTCTTGTTTCCATGTTTGGCTCCTGTCCAATGTATATGTAATTAGAAAGCACTCAGAGAGCGCATACCTCCGCCAATACCATTGCAGGACGCGGATCCGAATCAACGCCAAAATTTAATTAATTCTGCCATGATCCATGGCCCACCATTCCACAAAATATCATTGAAATTCTCCGAGAACTTTTGGAGATATCGTGTGGACAATGCAACAGACAAACAGACAAACATAGGTGAATACATAACCTCCTCCAACTACGTTGGCTGAGGTAATTATACAAAGGGTTAGGTGTTAGGTGCTGGTGAAAGAGTTTACATTCAGTACGACGTGGATGCCACGTTTGGTTATTGAATGTGGAAATATCACGTATTGTAGTGTTTTACGTCATTACCATAATCCACGAGCATGGCTGAAGTATTACTCTGAATGGATTAGTCTTCTTTACCTATTTACCAATCTCTCTATTTATTTATATTTGTTCATTTACATCTATGCATATTTATCACAGGAAAAATGAAAACAGAGACAGTACGTACCACTAGGTAGAGGGGGCTTGTGGCGGTACTGTCAGAGTAGAGGGAGTGTTGCCACGTGCATTTCGCTACATGGGTGTGGGAAGTAACTCCATCTTCTGCAGTGTTTGTGATGAGTAGGTGCATAATAGGTGTAGTGGTAGTAGAGGCAGACTGTGAAATAATGCTGATTTCGAGTGTACGGTATGTCAGGGAGAACATTTAGAGATTAAGAGGTGTGAAAGGATTAATCTTTCTGGTGAGTCTCTTGAGTGTGTGGAGAAGTTTTATTTAACTCTTTTGGTTTTAAGCCTTGCATGCACCTGGGTGAGAGCAACAAATATCCGACGCATACTGGCAGTAATGCATGTGATATAACGGTCAGGACTGCCATTGGTGTCATTCTTCTCTAAATACCAGTGCATGTTGTCAGTAATGCCTGTGATATTATGGCCATGACTGCCATTGGTGACACCCCTCTTTAATTATCAATGCATGTTGTCAGTAATGCAAGAGATATTATGGCCAGGACAGCCATTGGCGTCACTCTTCCTTAAATAACAATGGATGTTGTCAGTAATGTAAGTGATACTGTACTATGGTCAGGACTGCCATTGGCGTCACTCTTCCTTAAATACCAATGGATGTTTTCAGTAATGTAAGTGATACTGTATTATGGTCAGGATTGCCATTGGTGTCGTTCTCCCTTAAATACCAATGGATGTTGTCAGTAAGTGATACTATGGTCAGGACTGCCATTGATGTCACTTTTACTTAATTACCATTACATGTTATCAACAATGCCCGTGGTATTATGGCCAGGACTTCCATTGATGTCACTCCCCTTTAATTACCAATGCATGATGTCAAGTAATGTAAGTGATATAATTTCAAGGACTGTCATTGGTGTCACTCCTTAATTACCAATGGATGTTGTCAGTAATGGTCGTGATATTATGGCCAGGACTGATATTGGTGTCACTCATACTTACCTCCCTCAGTATTTTATAATCATCATTTATGGCAACCAGGTTTGTAGTTAAAACATCCCACACAGCACCACAGTAACTTACAGTACCGGTATTACACTTCATTACACTAAACTACACTAGACAGCACTAAAGTACACTAAGCTAATTGACACTACACTACACTACATCAGTTGTCCCCCAGGTCCCGCACTAAAGATATGACCTGCTGGGACCTGCCTAACATTGCAATATTGACCCCCAGTACCACCATCAGTCTTCCTCCGCCCTGTCTCTACAACAATGGTGGGTGTAAGTCCTCGCTTCCGTCCTCCGTTTCATATTCGTAAGTGTTGTGCAAAGGAAAGTATATGTGCCTCTCTGTTTCCTTCATATTCATGGGGCTACACGTTCGTCACTTCATATTCATAACTGTTATGCACTTAGGTGGGACGTAATTCCATCTTGCACAATGTTTGTGATGAGTAAGTTCCTAAGAGATGTGGTATAAGAGCAGTTTGTGAAATAATGCTGATATGTGCCCATCTGTGCACTCAAATTCACTGCGCAGCACGTCTGCTACTTCATATGCAAGTGTTCTGCTCCTCGTGTTACTCGTGCTGCAGCTCGCCTGGAATTGTGGTATGTCACCTTTGCATGCTTTAATAACTTTAAATCCCTTCCTACGCGCCAGTCATAGTGATAGCTTGTATTTTCTCTCTCACTCTCTCTCTCTCTCTCTCTAGCTAATAATCCAGCGTGCATTACCTCCGTTCTCACCTGTGTCGTAGAAGGTGAGGTATACTAGATTGGTGTGTACGTACTTTCTTGTAACTTATTGTTCATCTTGCTTGTGTCCTTGTTTTAGGAGATACTTTTGGTTTAAGCCTTAGCCTCCATCCTTCCGAACCACCCATCACCTTCCTAGTCTGTCCTGCCTACTCCTTACACTACCCTCCCAGTCTGTCCTGCCTACTCCTTACATCTAAGTTTTTACCTGTCACCATCCTAACTCGTCCTGTCCTTTCCCTTCTTCTCACCTCACTTCATTTTCTTCCGTCCATAGCTAACGCAGCCAGTAATACAACACCTGTCGTCATAAGAGATCCTTTGATATCTATTGGGCCGCCAGTCGTCACCAGTGTATTTGTCTTGCCCTGCACCTTCCTCCACCATTCTGTCACGTCTTTCCCACTATTTTTTTACAGCCACCATCCCCATATTTCCAGCATTAGATCATTATATAAACATCTGATTTCAACCTTCCCGATTTCCTATATTACTAATTTTTACACGGGATACTTATCCTATGTATCTAGTTTCACACCGCCATGAATTGTGAAAGATACATCACTTTTGTATAGAGTTGGACTCTTGTCAGATATGTATACTAACCCTTTCACGACCCACCGCCCATCATTATACCAGTCCATCCCTCCTACTCCTCCCTTCCCATCCTACCCAGAGTCAGGTGGTGTTCGATGTGATGTGCTCGTCGTTTCGCTCCTTCATCAACTTCAGCAAAGGACCTAATTAGAGACATAAGTGATGCTCTACCGGCTTCCCTTGACACTGTTGGTTGGCAAGAGAGCCCTTCACCGTCACCTTTGAAAGCGACAAGAATATATTTTACCTCATCACCTCTTGTCTCACTGCCATCCCATACCGTTACTACTTTTACCTCACACTATAACACCATATGGACCTCACCTCACCATCTAGGCCTCATTCTGACACACACCTCATTAACCACACCTCTGCCTCAGTCTTCCTTCACCTCACCACTTGAGCCTCTCTTAGTCACACACCTGATTAACCTCACCTCTGCCTCACTGCCTCACCTCCTCTTCCACATCAAAGTAGCATCCACTCATCACGTACCCCACAGACTAAAAATCTATCTATCTATCTATCTATCTATTGCCAGAAGCCTTAATCCCGTAAGGGGTGGCCACAAACATATCTTTTCCATGTCGTCCTGTCCCCCGCCATATCACTGCCTTGCTCCCAGCTTACACCCCCCTCTCTCATATACCTCTCCACTCCATTCCTCCATCTCATTCTTGGCCTTCCCCTCCCTCTCCCTCCCTCCACCTCATCCACAGTCTCCTTGTCAGTGTCTCGCTCTCCATCCTCTCCACATGGCCAAAAAAACTCGGCGTGTTTCTCCTAAAGCTTCTTATCACATCCACATCCACACCATAGCGCTCCTTCACTTCCTCATTTGTCAGTCCGTCTCTAGATGTAACTCCACTTACTCCTCTCAAATAACTCATTTCCACTGCCCTCACTCTTGACTTCTGTCCCTCCAACAAGGTCTAAGCTTCACATCCAAACGGTAGAGTTGGTATCACAATACTGGCATGCAGTAATTTTTTTTTTTCACTTCTATGCTCACTTTCCTGTTCCTTATCACTGCTCTCAAGGAACCAGCAACCTTTCTTCCCTGTTGGTCCCTTTCAAGAAGTTCACTCTTTAAACTTCCATCCTTACTCATCACACTACCCAAGTACTTAAATGCACTCACATTTTTCGTTTCCATCTCATCCAGCCTCACTATATATTCAGTGGCTTCATTTCTCTTGAACTCCATAACTTTAATGTTCCCTACATTCACCTTTAGACTCCGTTTCTTACACACTCTCCCAGACTCATCCACCAAGCCTTGCAGCTCCCCTTCATCTTCACTTAACAACACAGTATCATCTGCAAACAACAGTACAGGGAGTTTCCAAACACTACCTTCTCCCATTAGGGCCGTTCCCACATCCACTGCCCTACCTTGTATCTCTTTTATAATCCCATTCAAATACAGATTGAATAACCATGGAGACATGACACATCCCTGTTTCAATCCAACCTTCAAATAGAAAAATTCACTCAGTTCACTATTCACAAGCACCGCCGCCTTAGCACCCTCATACATATTCTTCACGGTTTTCAGCAACTTCCCAATTACTCCATATATTCTTAATAATTTCCACAGTCCTTGTCCATCCACCTTGTCATATGTTTTTTTCCAGTTCCATGAAGGCCGCATACAACTTCTTTCCTTTCTCTAGAAACTTTTCCACTAAACATCTAAGAATGAATATCTGATCTACACAACCTTTTCCCTTCCTATAATCTCCCTGTTCGTCTCCAGCTATTTCCTCTGTTATTTCCCTAACTCTGTCAATAAGTATCCTACCATATACTTTTCCTATCACACTAAGAAGACAAATGCCCCTATGAGTCCCACATGCTTTTTTTTCCCCTTTTCCTTTGTACAGGGGAATAATTTTACCTGACTTCCAGTCCTCCGGGACTCTACCTTTCTCCCAGGCCAATCTGCACATCTTCCACATCCATTCTTCTACTATCTCTCCCCCATGCTTCAGCATTTCACCACACACACCATCAATTCCTGGGGCTTTCCCCATTTTGACTTTCTTCATTGCTTCCATAACCTCCATCCTACTAATTTTTTCCTGTCTTCTCCCATCCCTCCATCTCCCAGCCTTTCCCTAGTCATTTATACTGGCATTACTTTCATTATGTATGTTCAGTAATTCCTTAAAGTGTTTTCTCCGTCTGCTCACTTTTCTCCCTTCTCCACAGGTAATCTACCATTTTTACTTTCACTCCCCGACTAACTTCTTTGACACACTGTCTAACTCTACCTCTTTCCAGAACATTTTCTTACATTCCCTCCACTTTACACTCAAATTCTTTCCAAATTCTTCATCCACTCTCTTCTTACTCTATCTTACTAATCTTTTCACCTCTCTCTTCCTCTCTACATATAACTTTCTCTTCAGTCTGTCAACCTCTTCCACACCCCTGTTTCTCATCCACTCACTGTATGCTTTCCTCTATTGTGCCACAAACTGTCTCACCTCTTCATTCCACCATGCTGTTCCCAGCACCCCACTTTGTCTACTCTTTACGCCACACACAATCTCATATACTGCACAGATTTCTTCTGTGAATATTATGCACACAACTTCCACGGCCCCCATCTGCTCCAGTCCATATTTACCCAATCGCTCCTCCAATTCTCTCTAATATTCTGCCTCTTTTCCATCCTCTTGTAACCTCCCCCCCCCCTCCTTGTATGAACTACTTCCTCCTGTCCTTCCCTTCTTCTATTCCTCCATTTCATTTGAACCTTGATTCTCACCACCACCAAGTGGTGGCCAGAAAGTCCATTCCCCCAACCTCTATATGCCCCTGCATCCATTACACGTTTTCTCATCTTGTCATCCACACACACACAATCAATCATTGCCTTCAGTTCATTCAGTTCACCACCTACCCTTCTAATCACTCGCCACGTATACCTGTGGATCATTTTGTGTCTGAAGAGGATATTGGCTATCACCAACCCCCTCCCGGCACAAATGTCCACTAGACCACTGCCATTCTCATCCACCTCTTAAGGCACACCCCACTCACCAACCACTCCATCCACCATCACATTTCCTACTTTTCCATTCATATCTCCAATCAATAACACTCTCTCATTCCTTTCAAACTTTTCCATGCACGCTTACACATTTGTCCAGAACTCTTCTTTCACTCTGCTTGCACGATCTTGCGTTGGTACATACACACACACAATCGCCCACATTTGTAGTCCAACTTACGATCTTACCCTCACAATCCTTGAACCAACTGATCCATACTTTTTTTTTTTTAAATAAATAACAGAACGGAGGAAGGAAAAACAAATGGGTAAAAAAAAAATAATCCATACACCAGATTACTGGTGTCCTCTGTTCATAAAATATCTGTAACAATTAGACTTGAACAGTTGTGGGTTGAAATTTGGAGGAAAACAACTCTGGGGAAGCGAGTTCCAGAGAGATGCAGTTCGGGGAATGAAAGAATTCTGATAGGCAGAAGTTCTGCAATATGGTTGAGTGACATTCCAGTCACGAGCGCTACCAGATGCCCGTGTAGCACGAGGGAAGGCATAGAGAGGTGGCACCATGGACGCAACTTCGTCTGAGCATTTGCCAAAAAAATATCTGTAAAATAATGCAAGGGAGGCAACATTCCTTCTTACTTGCAGAGGAGGTAGTTTATATGTAATGGCAGGGTTGTTAATGATTCTAACAGCTTTATTCTGAATTTTGTCTAGTTGTCTTAATGCAACCTCTCCACAACCATTCCACAAGGGTGAGCAATATTCAAGCTGAGAGCACACATGACTCTTATAAATTATAGCTAACTGCTCATCGGCGAAGAAGTTACGGACTCTGTACAATAATCCAAGTTTCTTTGAGGCGGTTTTAGCAAGTGATCTGACATGAGAGGTCCAGCTGAGGGCACTGTTAAGTGAGACACCAAGAATTTCAATACTTTTGGAGATGGGAATATTAGTAGCACTGAAAGTAATGTACGAATCTGGCAATATCTGTCTATTAGTAAACTGTGTATATTTAGTTTTACTAGCATTAAAAGAGACAAGGTTGTTTTGTCCCCATTCACTGATTGTAGATAGATATTGATTTATGGAGATGGCTGTACTGAGTTGAGAGGTAGAGATATTAGACTTTGTAAATGGATGTCTGAGTGTGAATGAACTATGTAGTGTTGAGTCATCTGCATATGAGTGAATGGAATTGTGAGTGACAGATAAGAGATCATTAATATGAACCAGAAATAGGGTTGGCACCAGAACTGATCCCTGCGGCACGCCGGCGTTAATTGAGTGGAAATTCGAATATACATCATCTACTTTTACTCTTATTTTCCTGTCACTAAGATAAGAAGAAATCAAAGGAACAAAAGACGTTAGTCCATAGCAAGGGAGTTTGGACAGCAGGGAACGGTGCCATACTCTGTCGAAAGCTTTAGAGATATCAAGAGCTACTGCATGAGTTTCTCCAAAAAGATCAATTGATTGATGGATGGTATGAGTTAAGAGATTGAGTATGTCAATGGTGGATCTTTCGTGGCGAAAACCGTATTGTCTATCACTAGTTAAGTTGTTGGATTCAAGATGTTTAACAATATGCTTATTAATTAAAGTTTCAAATACCTTACCAAGAGAAGATGTGACAGCTATTGGTCTGTATTTGGAGGGGTCAGACGAACTTCCTTTCTTCGGAACTGGGTGGATATTGGCTTCTTTCCATGAATTTGGGAATAAAGAAGTACGTATGCATTGTCTGAGTAATTTAGCTAGGACAGAGGCAAGTTCAGGGGAACACTTTTTCAAAACAATTGGCGGAATTCCTTCTGAGCCTGGAGCTTTGTTGGTAGGTAAATTATCTAGGATGGATTTTACATATCTTGTCTGTATTTTAAGTGGGGCAATTTCAGGAGAATCAAGTTCCAGTACTGAGACATTCTGGCTGGTATCATCTATGGTAGAGTTTCTGGCAAAGGTACTAGCAAAGATATCTGCTTTCCCAGGTGGGTCATTTGTAATATTGCCATCTGAAGATTTTAGGGGGGGAATGGAAGATGACTTGTTAAAGTTATTATTGAAAGAATTAAGAGTTGACCAGAATATTCTATTGTCATTAGGGTTGTTAAGTAGTTTTGATGCTTGCTTTTGAAGAAAGTTTGATTTAGATAGACTTATTACAGCTTTTGCATGATTTCTAGCAATTTTAAATTGGGAGAGTGATTCAGACGTTTTTGATTTTAAGTAAGAGTTATATGCTAATGACTTTTGGGCTGTTGCTCTGGCACAATTGCCATCAAACCATTTTGGAGAGTTTGATCTTTTAGTGAACTGTTGACTTGGTATGAATAAATCCATACCAGCTGGTATTAAGTCGCAGATGTGGGACTGGGTAGAATTGGGATCACTAGAGAAGAAAGATTGCCATGGAATATCAGCAAGATAATTTCTAAATCCATCCCAGTCAGCCCTGTCAAAGTGACATCGGGTCACCCTGACAGGTTCAGAATGGGGAGGTGTAGGAGGGTTAACTAATGAGGCTTTGATGAGATTGTGGTCAGAGGATCCAATTGGTGATAGTACCTCTATCCTGTATTGATCTGGATTATTTGTCAAGAATAAATCCAAGAGATGGGCATTATGGTCAGGATTATCAGGTATTCTGGTTGGTTACTTTACCAACTGGGTGAGGTTAAACGATTCCGCAAACAGCTCGCATTCCAGACCAGCGTCATCTCCAGGCAGAATGCAATAACCATTCAACATTGTGTATGTTAAAATCACCCAAAAAGGTAATTTCATTGCCAAGGGCAAGGTCAAGGTTACTCAACTGAGTGGATATGGAATCAAATACACTGGGTTCCGAAAGAAGCATTGGGGGAACGATAAACTACACAGATATATTTGGTAATGTTTTGGCAATTTAATTTATATAATGAGTAATCAAAACTGGATGAAGTGAAGTTTAAAATAGTGTCAACTGCATATTGGGATTTGATATAACAACAGGTGCCGCCCTTGTTACGAAAGTTTGTAAGGAGATGGTAACCGGGAAAACAAAATGGAGATATATTGGTAGAGGGTGAGATTTGTGGTTCTGTGAGGAAAAGGGCCAAAAGGGATATGGACTGAAGGAAAAAATGAACCGAGTTTAAATTTGTGCTAAGGCCGCGGATGTTGATAAAGAATAAGGCCGCACCATCATGTCTTCGCCGACGAGCATTCCCGGAAATAACAACAGTCGCTGCTGGCACAGTCGCTTGATGGCGACCGGGAGGACCCCGTGCCTCCAGCCCTACCCTGCCGGTGGTGGCAATCCGAGGTACCACCTCATTTGATATTAAGATTGCAGCGGCCATTACTAAAGATGTGAATAGAAGGTGTGATATGTTATGCGCATGTAGTGTGGTGTAGACAGTTGAAGGTAGAGGTATTAGGAGAGCATGCTGGCCTACTGTCTGTGTAAATGAATGCACTGAAAATGTTCAGAAAAGGGAGATGGTCAGGATCAAGTCCTGAGGGCTGGTGAAACGGGAGCTCCAGCTCTCCCTATCACCAGCTTGCCATCAACCTCGGGAGTACTGCCCTGTTCGACTGGTGCTACAGTCTACTCCTCTACTTACTTATATTCTCCTATCTCTTGCACAAAACAATACCTACTCCTTCTCTTGCCCTCTCATTCTCACCCAGTCCCGCGCATATACCCCATCCATACTCCCACTCTCTCACACTTTCCCCTCCCCATTTAGTTTCATTTAATCCACGTGTGTCCACTTTTGCACCCTGAAGCACCTGGACAATCTTTCTCTCTTTCACCTCATCATTTGCACCCCTTACATTCCATGTCGCAATTCATACCATGTTCTAAAAGTGAGTCAGGCAATTAGTGGTGCTAGCAGTCATTACGCTAATTATACCTCTTGTGGTTATCTTATCACCACCATCATTAGCACAACTTGTAAACGAATGAGACGAGGAAAGGGAGACGGGGAGAAAGAAAGAAGGTAAGGAAAAGGTAAGAAGGGAAGATGGTAAAATAACCTCATACTTTTCCCTGCCTTACTACCTTCTCTGCCTCACCCTCAGCCTTACAACCCTTTCTGCCCAGCCCTCTTCCTGTCTAAACACCTTCCCTGCCTCACCTTCCTAGCCGGCTGCCTACCTTATCACCTTCCCTGCCTCACCCTCCTACCTGCCTTACCATCTTCCTTACTTCAACCTTCTACATGCCATTCACCTTCCCAGCCTTACCGTCCTGTCTGCCTTACCTCCTTTCCTGCCTCACCCTTCTAACTGCTCTACCACCTTCCCTACCTAACTTTCTGCCTGTCTTACTACTTTCCCTGCCTCATTCTCTGTCTACCATACAGACTTCCCTACCTCACTCTCGTACCGGTACCTGCCTTACCACCCTCCCTGCCTTACCCTCCTTCCCGCCTTACCACCTTCCCTGCCTCACCCTCATACCTGCCTCATAACCTTCCCCACTCGCCCTCTGCCTCATCGTCTTCCCTAACCACCCTCTGCCTCATCACCGTACCTTCTTCGTCTCTGCCGTGTAATGTTTCCAGCCCAACCTGTTTTCTTGTCTCTCTTCTGGCCTCAACCTTCCCTGTCTTACCCTCTGCTTTTCTGAATAGCCGGTCAGAATACACTGTGTGTGTGTGTGTGTGTGTGTGTGTGTGTGTGTGTGTGTGTGTGTGTGTGTGTGTGTGTGTGAGAGAGAGAGAGAGAGAGAGAGAGAGAGAGAGAGAGAGAGAGAGAGAGAGATGGAAGCATTGAACGAGAGATCCGGCTTACATTTTGTACATAATGTTTAGTGTGGTGGAGGAAGTCAAAAGGTGGTTGAGGAAGTCAAAAGGTGGTGGAGGAAGTCAAAAGATCGTGGAAGTCAAAAGGTGATGGAGGAAGTCAAAAGGTGGCGGAGGAAGTCAAAAAGTGATGGAAGAAGTCAAAAGGTGGTGGTGGAAGTCAAGATGTCGTGGAGGAAGTCAAAAGGCGGTGGAGGAAATCAAAAGGTGGTGGGGAAGTCAAACGGTGGTGGAGCAAGTGGTGGGGGAAGTCGAAAGGTGGTGGAGGAAGTCAAAAGGTGGTGGACGAAGTCAAAAGGTGGTGGAGGAAGTCAAAAGGTGGTGGAGGAAGTTAAAAGGTGGTGGACGAAGTCAAAAGGTGGTGGAAGAAGTCAAAAGGTAGGGGAAGTCAAAAGCTGGTGGAAGAAGTCAAAAGCTGGAAGGGGCGAATAGAGATGGCAAAACTGCACTCCTTCATTATGACTCACTGGCCGGTATTCTCCTCAGTAAAGAAACCTCTCTAGCGCCATTTTCTAAGCGATTTATTTTGCACATTGCACCTTATCCTATTCCGTGTTATATAAATCCTTCCAATATCGCCATACTGTACATAAATTACACACATATTTTTTTTAACCAGCCATGTCCTAAAATAAATCGACAAGAAATTGGTGTTAGGGACCTTCCTTAACCGAGCAGAACATTGGCCTTGCTTTTGAAAGTTAAACATCGGTTCATACTAGTGATAATTTTGAGATGGTTTTTCTGTTTATATTTATTGTCAATAAAATTATCCTTCAAATTTCATGTATCTTTTTTGTCTTATTTCTTCCCCCTTTTCAATTCATCATTTGCCATTTATAATAATAGCAATAATTTGTTTTGAATTTCGTATCACCGTTTTCTTTCATCCCATTTTCATTTTCGTACATATTTTCCAAAATGCTAATCATATATCTCTTGTTGCTTATTTTAATCTTCCATTTCCCACTTTTATCCATTTCTTCTTTTTTCCCCTTTTCCATACAAGTTTACTGTATTGTAATTCCTTTTTTCAATTTCTGCTGTCTTTTTTGTATATAAAATGAGGTTTTTGACCTCATTATCATCCCTGTTCTTTGTCTGTGTCCATATATTATTACATATGACCTCTCTCTCTCTCTCTCTCTCTCTCTCTGTGTGGTTATGAATAGATAAATAAAAGCGTCAAGTATTGAAGGGGTTTCTTAAAGCTTTATCCAACCTTTCCAGTTCCTACAACCTCCACATCCCGTCAGTGAAAATCCTTTACCTGTAGTAAGAACAGAGCATCTCACTGGAGAGAGAGAGAGAGAGAGAGAGAGAGAGAACATGAACAAGATGGGGGGCAGGGTGCGGGGGAAGACCTTTTTGGTAAGTTTTGTGCTGCCAAGTACCATTGTCAGTCATTTTTTCCGCAACTAATTCACTTTCGTAAACATATAAGCTAAGTCTGGTTTACAGTGAATCGCCCATGTCATGGAATTTATATCTGTGATTACTAAAAGAAGTCTTGGTATTGCCTGCATCCCGCATTAACTGAAAGAGCTGAATCTATATTTAATTAATATGCTTGTGCATTGCCTGTGTTCATAAAAGTTTTAAGTTATTTTCTTTGGTTGCCTGTGTACATTTCTTTTACAAAATACGAAGAACAATGAATAAATTCACTGCATATAAAAATTTCAAAGTCGTTTTGTGGTAATTTTAAAGGAATATTGTATTGATGGGTAAATATTAAAATATATCTGGTGTTTAAATCGAACGTCATCCTTCGAGAATCTTGGATGCATCAGTGTCACGTGGTGAGGCTTTAAGTGTGGGTGTGTTGCCATTCTCAATGATACATTTCATGTTTTATCCAGGCTGTAAGTATATTTGAGGCTTTACAGTGCATTTTAGTTGTTTATTAAATAATTTATATTGTGAGGACAGCAATAAAGGCCCATAATTTGGTAAACGAGACGATACACTCGTCCTGCATTTAGGTAACGACAGATCGCCCATGTAGGCTATTAATATTATTTTTATTGTTATCACTATTATTAGTATCTATTATTAATATTAGTATAAACAGTGTAAAAGAGGGACCGGATTTCAACGGGTTAGCACTTCATATTATTATTATTATTATTAGATGGGAATGGTAGTGCTGCGGTGGACATCTGTGCTTGTAAGGGGTTGGCAATAGCCAACACCTACTTTCGTCATAAGATGATCCACCGGTATACATGGAGAGTAATGAGGAGGATGGATGGTGAACTTGTTGAACAAAAGGCAATGATTGACTACGTGTGTGTGGATGAAAGAATGAGAAGACAAGTGTTGGATGCAAGAGTGTGGAGAGGGTGGGGGAATGGAGTCTCGGACCATCACTTAGTGATGGCCAAGGTAGAACTGCAAAGAAAATGGTTAAGGAGACGAAGGGGAAGACAGGAGGAAGCAGCTCCTGTAAGAAGAGTAGAGAAATTGCAAGATAGTGAGAAAATGACAGAGTATAAGAGCATAGTGGAAGAAAGATTGGGAAGGTATGAGCTAGAGCAGATGGAAGGGGTGGAAGACGTACCGTATGTAAGATATTCACGGAAGAGATAGGAGCAGCGTGTGAGGCGGTTTGTGGAGTGAGGAGGAGATGCAAGGGTGTGCAAGGGACAGCATGGTGGAATGATGAGGTGAAACGAGCTGTGGAACAAAAGAAGAAGGCATATAGTGAATGGTTAGCGAGTAGAGGTAGGGGAGAAGATGAGAGAGAGAAGAGAGAGGTAAATGTGAGCATGAGAAGGGAGGTTAAGAGACTGGTGAACGAGAGTAAGATGAAAGTGGATGAAGAGTTTGGGAGGAATCTGAGTGTGAAATGGAGGCAGAGTAAGAAATTGTTTTGGAAGAAGGTAAAGAAAGTAAGGCAGTGTGAAAGGGGAAATAGTAGGGGAGTGAAAAATGGAAATAATAGATTGTTGGTGGAGAAGAGAGAGAAATTGAGGAGATGGAAGGAGCACTTTGAGGATTTGTTGAATGTAGAGAGTGAGAGCAGTGCGAGTATAAGTGGCTGGGGAATGGCTGAGAGAAGAAGAGATGAGAGGAGGGAGGAAGAGATCAGTAGGGCGGAAGTAGTGGAAGAGATGAAGAAGATTAAGTTGGGAAAGGCCCCAGGAATTTATGGAGTGTGTGGTGAAATGCTTAGGTATAGGGGTGAGATTGTTGTGGAGTGGATATGGAAGTTGTGTAGATTGGCTTGGGAAGAGGGAAAGGTTCCAGAGGACTGGAAATCAGGTCTAATTGTTCCTATATACAAAGGAAAAGGGGAGAGAGAAGTATGTGGTAACCATAGAGGTATTTGCCTTCTTAGTGTGACTGGTAAAATATGTGGTAGAATCCTCATTGATAGGGTTAGGCATATGACAGAGGAGCTAGCTGGAGAAGAACAAGGGGGATTTAGGAAGGGAAAAGGGTGTGTAGATCAGATATTTGTTCTACGATGTTTAGTGGAGAAGTATCTAGAGAAGGGAAGGAAAGTGTATGCTGCCTTCATGGACTTGGAGAAAGCTTATGACAGAATAGATAGGCAAGGTATGTGGAAGGTATTAAGAATATATGGAGTGGAGGGGAAATTGTTGAGTGCTGTGAAGAGTATGTACGAGGGAGCTAGGGCTACGGTGCGAGTGGATGGTGAGCTGAGTGAGTTCTTTGATCTCAATGTGGGACTGAAACAGGGTTGTGTGATGTCTCCATGGCTGTTTAATATATACATGGATGGGGTTGTAAAGGAGGTGCAAGGTAGGGCAGTGGATGTGGGGGTGGCTCTAATGAATGAGGGTGAGATTTGGAAGATTCCGGTGTTGCTGTTTGCTGATGATACAGTATTGTTGAGTGAAGATGAATGGGAGTTGCAAGGTTTGGTGAATGAATTTGAGACAGTGTGTAGGAGGAGGAATCTGAAAGTTAATGTAAACAAAAGTAAAGTTATTGTGTTTGAGAGGAATGAAGTCACAGAGTGTGCAGTGAGGTTGGATTGTGAGGATGTGGAGAATGTGAGTGCATTTATGTACTTGGGTAGTGTGATGAGTAAGGATGGAACTTTGGGGGATGAAGTGCGTGAAAGGGTACAGCAGTGAAGGAAGGTTGTTGGTACACTGAAAGCAGTGATGAGAAATAGGAAGGTGAGTATGGAAGTTAAGAAGTCACTGCATGATAGTATTGTGATCCCTACCCTGACGTATGGAAGCGAGGCATGGACCTTGCAAGAGGGGAACAAGTCAAGAGTGAGAGCAATGGAAATGAGTTACTTGAGAGGAGCATGTGGAGTGACGTGGAGGGACAGGTTGATGAATGAAGAAGTGAAGGAACGTTGTGGGGTGGATGTGGATGTGGTTGAGAAGATTAGGAGAAATACCCTGAGGTGGTTTGGGCATGTGCAGAGAATGGAGAATGAAAGACTGACTAAGAGGATGTATGTAGGTGAGGTGGAGGGAGGGAGAGGGAGGGGTAGACAGAGGATGAGGTGGAGGGATGGAGTTGAGAGGTATATGAGGGAGGAGGGGGGTGAGTTGGGGGGAGGGTAGGCAAATGGTGGGTGACAAAGCGACTTGGAGGCGTTTTGTCTGTGGCCACCCTTTGCGGGATTAGGGCGTCGGGCTATAGATAGATAGATAGATAGATTATTATTGTTGTTGTTGTTGTTGTTCTTGTTGTTACAGGGTATACTATCATACACTGCCAGCAGTTTAGTATTCATGTCCATCTTCACAAGGTATTCTCCTATTTTTACACCACCAGTAGTGGCAGTATACAATGACCTTCTTCACAGGGTATACTCCCATATTTACACCACCATAGGTACCTGTATTCAGTGTTCATCGTCACGGAGTATACTCCCATATTTACACCATCAGTGATGCCAGTATACATTGTTCATCTTCACAGGGCATACTCCCCCTGCCTGCCTTACCTCATACGACCATTCCAGGTCATCACACGCACTCATGTCTGCCCAATCCATCCACCCATTTGTACCTTAAAACATTAGACTAGGCAGACCAGGGACTGGAGGGAAAGGGAGAAAGTGAGGGGGACTGAGGAAGAGGAAAAGGACGGCTTGAAGGGGGGAATAGAAGGTAGTCACCAACACGCTTCCCCTTCTCCCTCTACCCTTCCTCCTACCCTTCAGCAACAAGCAAACAGTAAAGTTTTACTGGCTGAACGAGACTGTTAATTGCCGCTGCCTGCAGGAGACAGTTACCGTTATGACACTAACGGCTAGTGCCACTCCACAGTTCACATTACCACAAATGATGAAAACTAAATTTGCACTTCCAAGAGACAGGTGGTTAAGTGGGTAACACGACTGGGACTAGAGGATGGCGATAATATTCTGAAAACGAGTTAGAAACTGCTGGTCTCAAAGTACTAAGTAGAAGGGTAGATTACGTTACTAGGCAAGTTACTAGCTTGAGTGCCTCATAAATTGGCGCAATAAACTATTGATAAAACTTATGTGTCAAAAAGCCTACGTCAGCAAAGAACCCTGGATACACCGTACAAATATCAGTAATGGTTTTTTCCCCTATTTTGCAGATCCTGGCCACATCGTGACGACGAGTTAATGAGAAATTATGATTGTCCCTTCAAGATGTAGGTACCCGAGGTTAGGCGAGTCTACTGGCCTGCATCCCTGCCACATTACATGATGGAGAAAAAAAAAATCCCTCCAACCGCCTCTTGCCAACTCGAGTCGACTGACACCACCTGATCATCAATATTACCGATACCCTTACACCACTAGCCACCAGGCATCACTCCACCCAATAAGTAACCATTAAATATAGTTTTGTTGTTGTTCATATTGATTATGGCGGTTGTGAATAGGTTTAACATCGTAAAATTTTCAGTGTTGCATTATATTCCTTCTCATTTTCCCAACTGGTTTTGACTACAAGAATAATTGGAATACTTAGAGAAGCAGTGGAGGAGTGAGGTTATATATTTTAGTGTGGCTGTGTTGTTATGGTAGTATACACTCACATTTATACATTCACACACTATTTGTAATAACAGTTAGCATTACCACTGTACTTACCTGATACTTACTGAGGTATTGCGGGGTAAGGTTATGTATTTTAGTTTGGTTGTGTTGATATGGCAGTATACACTCAGTAATACATTGACACATCATTTGTATAACAGTTAACATTTCTACGACACTTATTGACCTTTATCATCCTATGGTAGGAAAGCACTACGTATGATATGATAAGAACTTTCATAATATTTTTTACTTTTCATTTTTCCCTCACTTATGCTCTTTTTCATCAGTTTTCAAAATGAGGAAACGATAAGTCTGGTCCAGTATTGAGAAAGGTACTTTTAAAAATAAATTTTGACAGTAGTGGAGTTGCATCTTACTACCATGATTGGAGACTAGGAGATTTAAAAAAAAAAATCCTACACTACCTTTACACTAACTGAATTTAAGAATTTTGAGACTTTTTGCAGAAACATTACAGATATTTTGTGAATGGAGGACGCCGGTAATCTGGTGTATGGATCTTTTTTTTTTTTTATTATTCATTTGTTTTTCTTTCCTCTGTTCTGTTATTTAAAGAAAAAAAAAAACATTTCTGGACTAGAATTTTTTCTGTCACTAAACGAGTGATTGCTGATGGTTTGGTTTAATTATCAGTAATGTTAATTTTTTTTTTTTGTCAGACGTGTGTTTATATATATATATATATATATATATATATATATATATATATATATATATATATATATATATATATATATATATATATATATATTGTATATATATATGACCGACTCTGGGCATAGGCTTCACAGTCTGCTTTCAAGGCCCAGTAGTCCTACACACCATACACCTCTGATCACACTGTATATGAAAGAATTTTTTTCTTTTTTCGACGATTAATTCAGTCAAGTTATTAATCATCGTCACGTAAGGTGAGAAGAGTTAATGGCAATTGATATCTCACTACTATTTCAGCAGAACCAATTTTTTTCGTCCATCTTTGGGCATGGGAAGGAAAAATGCTTTTGCTTCTGAACTTAACACTAATTTCCAGAAGCAATTTTGCTGTGTTTTTTATGGTCATTGAAAATACCATATAAATGTATTACATTTTGTATTATATTTGATACAAGATTTTGTGGGTAGGTGGGTGGGTGGGTGGGGGTGTTTACAAATAAAAATAAAAACTAATAACGAGTATGTTTACAAATAAAAGTAAAAACAACTAGTAGATGTGTTAAAAAACAGTATAAACTAATAACAGTTAAGATAAGTAAAACTAGAATGTCAAATATAACACACGTTACACAGTCATCATTAACAGGTAGGATAAATTAAGAAAGAGATATAAGACTACAGCAGGACCAGACTCATAAGTTCTGTAAATAATGAAAATCTCCAAAAGAAGATTTTATGTGCATAAGATGAATGACGTAGCGATGGGAAAAGAAATTACGATAAAACTTTCCTCCTCATTAACAGCCCAGTAAGATGTCAGTAGCATTCTTAACAAGCACACCCAGTACTTAGCTGTTCCTTTGTATCCACTCCTCTATTGTCTTGTACCCTACCCCTGAAATAATCTTCCCCTTTCCCCACTTTCAGCATGAGTATCGTCATCTTTCTCTTGTTTACAGCCATTATTTTATACTCTCCCCATTCACACTGCACCAGCACTACAACCACTACACCTTCACCGCACTGCGGTATTGCACATCATGTCACACTATCACTACAGCCACATCACCGACCACATTCCCATGATGTCACAGGCACCACATTACCCGCACCCTCACCTGGTCTTTCTCTAAACCTCAGCCTGATGCTCCGTGTTCTGTACAAGATGGTAAATACGTGTGTCACCAGCGTCACCACGGCACCCCACTGACCTGTTAAATCACTGCACGTCCAAACAACACCACACAGATGCCTACCTGGCCGATTTATGACTCACTACAAATAGTCTGCTCATAGTTACATCTGGAATTTATGACTCACTGCCCATTAGCTTCGTAGAGTTACACCTAGGATTTATGACTCACTAAAATTTGTTTGCGTAGTGTTACATCTGGGATTTATGACTCACTATAATTTGCTTATAGTTACATCTGGGATTTATGTGAGTAAGCTGTCAGATGTGAGTTATACTTTGCTGTATGAAAACCGTCATTGTAACTAGTCTCACAATCTTCATTATTACCCAGTAAACTCAGCCACACACACACAGATTCCAAATTTTGATCCTATCTTGGAGTGAATAATGTGTTTCCTTACTATTGTGTCTGGTCTTGTGTACTTCCCTGTATGCAAGACAGAGGGGAAAGGAGGCAGGAGGGGATGGAAGGACAAAACATGCAACATGTTTATGAACACACAGGAAAGAAAAGAACGTGCTCTGAAAAGTCAGAGGAATTAACTCTGTGTGTGTGTGTGTGTGTGTGTGTGTGTGTGTGTGTTCTCCTCACCAATACCACCAGTGCATTGAGTATGGCTAGCCACAGTGTCTTCAACACACATATACTGTAGTATTTAATAATAGTTGGTCATAAAAAATTGGTGTATTATTAACAACTTCACTTTCCTCTCCTGGCATCAACTATAATTATAGTTCTTCCGTCTTAAACTGGGCCAAACTATTGCTCTTTTGTTGCAAATATCATGTGGTTCAGTGGCAGAATAATACAACAGTATGGTTCTACATCCATTCCTTAGAACTACTTCGTGATTAGCATCGTTCTCTAGTGTTAGTATTGCTGGGACTGAGCATTCAAATGGAGAGATGGCAGTTCTGGGCCAGATTAAAGTAAAAAACAAAAAGTATAGTTATTGAGGCAGTGGCCACACACACACACACACACACACACACACACACACACACACACACACACACACACAAAACATCATCAATTATTCGGTCCAGTTCACGAAAACTGCGCTGGACTTTATTTAGAACACTTTATTCACTTGGAAAACCTTGGAGTGAGTAAACTATGAAAATATCCCGTGGTAAACGATCAACGTGCCACCACTGAGTGACAGTCACCTTTCAGACAATAAAACCTCAGACCAAATTGTAAGGAAGAAACGTTGTGATTGTGGTAATAGTGTGTGAAAATGTGTTGATGTTTTAACGTGGAACTGGAATGTGATGAAAGATTTAGGGAATACGTTTGTGTGTGTGTGTGTGTGTGTGTGTGTGTGTGTGTGTGTGTGTGTGTGTGTGTGTGTGTGCATAATTTAAGGTGAAACAAAACATATAGATTTGTGTCCATTAGCTACAGTGTTAAAACTCTGTGAGTTATTACAGATTAATTAAAATTACTCAGAGGAGAGGAGGAATCAAATACATGAGCGTCACTGAAGGTGAAGAAGAAGAAGAAAAGAAGAAGAAGAAGAAGAAGAAGAGAAAGAGAGAGAGAGAGAGAGAGATTAAAGTAGGAAGGTAAAAAAGGGAGAAGAGAGGAAGTTCAGGAGGGAAGAGCCATTAAAGATGCCGGTTAGTGGACAGAAAGGGAGATAAGAGGAAAAAGAATAGGTTAGGAGGGAAGAGAAGAGGTAGAGATTAGGAGAGAAAGATGAGGAGTAGAGGAGGTTAAAGAGAGGAAGCAGTCCATGGAAAGCAGTATAGGATTGGAGGAAGAGAATGACATTCGGGAGGTGGTAGGGAAAGAAGAGAAAGGGGATAAAGTGAATGAACGGAAGAGAAGGGGCAAGTGGTAAAGATAGGAAGCAAAACCAATCAGAACAGAGAGAGAGAGAGAGAGAGAGAGAGAGAGATGGGGAGGTTAACGTAGAAAATAACTGAAAATTATGGTAATGGGTGTATGATACAGGTGAGGTGTGTCTGTCTTGGTGAAAAGGTTAAAACCCATCTGCGGTGACCCTCTCATTGGTGCAGTCATTGTTGGGATTTTTTTTTTTTTTTTTTTTTTTGTAAAGGCAGTTTAGTTTATTAATATGAGCTTAGGCTGTCTTACCGAATGGTTTGATAAAAACAGAGTGGCACCCATTTATCCCTCATACCTACACCTCTCTCATATCTTCTTCTCTCTTTCCCCTCTCATCTCCTCTCATCTTATCTCTTCTCTTTTCTCTTAAACTCTTCCCTTCTTCCTTCCGTCTCTCCCTATCTCCCCATTCCTCTTCTGTCACACCAACAGCGTATTGAGCCTCACCTTCCTAAATTTTCAGTTCCATATTTCTTACCCTTACGTTCTCTTCCTCTGGCCAAGTATCTCTGTTTCTTTTGATCTCGTCAGCGTTACTCCAAACTGCATTCTTTTTGCATCGTCTGCATCACTCTAAGCAGCAGTGATTTTTTTTTTTTTTTCACTCGTCTGCGTTACTCGAGGTTCCTTTTTTTTTCTTTACTTCGTTTTTACGCCAAGTCGCATTTGTTTTTTTTCACCCGAGACGGAGAGAACAAGTATTTTTTAATATAAAATACAAAATATTTACCCTGCTTTTGATGTCCCTTTGCCTTGGCAAAAACATCGACAAGGAGTAAACAGAAAGATGTAACAAAAACTAGGTATACGAATAAACTTGTGAGAAAGAATATATTTTTTAACCTTCGTTTCCTTTCCCGTTCGTCTCTTCCCCATCCTTCCTTCCTTCTCTTCCAACTTCATCATTTTCCCTCTCCCAACTCCTCCTCTTTAATCCTTCACGCAACTATGCTTTCTTTTTTTTTTTCTCTCTCTCTCTCTCTCTCATGTTTCTTTTCCTTTTGGCGTCATCTTTCCATCTTCTGTTTCTAATTTGTCCATTTTTTTCAGTTTCTTCTCCTACCGTCCTCCACTCTTCCTTTTTCCTTCATCCATCAGTCTTACTTTCACCTCTGTCATTTCAACAGTTTCTTTCTCTATTCCTTAATACTTTCCCTTCCCGCCCCTACTCTTCATTCTTTCACCCTTGCCTCTTCCTTTCCATTCCCTCGTACACCATTTTAACTCCTGTCTTTGCCAACTACCACCTATAATTTCTTTTCCTATTACCTATCTGCTACTCCTAACTCCATTTCTCGTCTCTTAAATCTCACTTTCTCCTTTCTCTCCTAATCTTTGCTTTCGCCTCCCTATCTTTCGTCATTTATTATTTCTTTCCAATTAGATGTTACATTTTCGTTTCTCTCTATATCTTTCCTTCCACCTCCCCATCTCCTCTGTTATCCTCTTTCTATTGTACCGTCCGTTCGTTGTCTGTTTATATTTTCCTGGTCAACGGACTGCAGATTCGTCGTATAGAAGAGGTTTTGTTATTACCACCTCTCATCTTGTGCAAATGTTTTCAACCTGCGCTCCCTTCCCTTCGTCTCTAGCCTTCTCGCTCCTTCTCTTTCATTCTTGTCTCTCGCTTTATTTAACTCTTTTTCTCGGTAGCACTTATTTTCTCCCCGTCTTTCCATCAACTTTTATTACAGTCACTACTCTAACAGTCAGTACCTTTCTCTTCCAAGCACTACGTAGGCCTTGCTCTCACAGTACGTGTAATTTTCAATCACTTATTCCCTAAAGTCAAGATCTGTCTTTCTTACTTCCATAATCATTGACTCTTATAACCATACACTAATGTTGACAAAGTAAACGCCACTCTTTTCATCTTGTAACAAAGATCGTTCTTGTACGAAGAACTAGACATTGCAAGGTTCTGCGCCTCCTTTCCTCTTCCCATCTTCAAAAATAAATCTTTAGTTGCGTTGTGACTCAACGTCCTGGAATTCTATGATAACGTCAGGTGGAAATATTCCAAATATAATCGAAGTGAGGGAGATGAAGGATATTCCGAACTTGTAACACTGCAATGACACGGAGGAGGAGGAGGAGGAGGAGGAGAAGGAGGAGGAGGAGGAGGAGGAGGAGGAGAAGGAGAAGGAAATAAACTAGAAAAAAAACAATACGAGGAAAAGGCAGAATGAAAGTGTACAATAAAGGGCATAAAAGGAAGAGGCAAAAGAGGATAGAGGAGGAACAAAATTAAAAAGGAAGTGGGGAGTAACAGAGTACGAAACGAATTAAAGTGTTCGCAAAATCCTAAAATAATGAGAGAGAGAGAGAGAGAGAGAGAGAGAGAGAGAGAGAGAGAGAGAGAGACCATGATGGTGAAAACATTTCAAGAGCGGCGAGAAGGGGCAGGAACAGGTGAGACACAAAACAAGTGACGTGAGTGGATGAGGAGAGGTTGTTGGACGGTGGAGAGAGAAGAAGCAGAGGAGAGGAGAGAGTGATGAGGAGTGGAGATGAAAGGAGAAGAGAAACAAAGTGAGAAGAGAGAAGGCAGACAATGATGATAAAAAGGGGGATGAGTGAATCATGATGTTCATTTATAAAACAAGGAAGGAAACGAAGAAGAAGAAGGTGGAGAGAGTTACGATAAACAGGTGGATGAAAAAGAATCGAACTGAGGGAAAGAGGGAAAAAAGGGAAAAAGGGAAGAGAGAAGAAAACAAAGACTATCATAGGAGGAAGCCAGGGAGCAGGGGAAGACAGAAGGAAAGAGAAAAAAAGGAACGCAAGAGAGATAAGATGGAAGAACATATGAGGGGAAGGAATGCAGGTGGAACAGAGGGAGGAGAAAAAGAGAAAACTTATCACTGCACAAGAGTAGAAGAGTCAAGGTTAAAGGAAGAAGACAATAAAGAGATGATGAAACCAGTGATACACAAAAAGTGCAGATGAAAGACTCAATGAGGATAAATCTATCTATCTATCTATTGCCAGACGCCTCAATCCCGTTTGGGGTGGCCACAAACAAATCGCCTCCATGTCGTCCTGTCCCCCGCCATTTCACTGCCCTGCTCCCAACTCACACACCCCTCTCTCATATACCTCTCCACCCCATCCCTCCATCTCATCCTCGGCCTCCCCCTCCCTCTCACCCCCTCCACCTCACTCACATACACTCTCTTCGTCAGTCTTTCACACTCCATCCTCTCCACATGGCCAAACCACCTCGGTGTGTTCCTCATAACACTTCCTATCACATCCACATCCACACCACAACGCTCCTTTATATCCTCATTCATCAGCCTGTCTCTCCATGTGACTCCACAGGCTCCTCTTAAATAACTCATTTCCACTGCTCTCACTCTTGACTTGTGTCCTTCCAACAATGTCCAAGCTTCACTTCTATACATTAGAGTTGGTATCACAATACTGTCATGTAGTAACTTATTCACTTCCATGCTCACTTCCCTGTTTCTTATCAATGCTTTCAAGGAACCAGCAACCTTTCTTCTCTGCTGTACCCTTTCAAGCACTTCACCCTCCAAACCTCCATCCTTACTCATCACACTCTCTAAGTACTTAAACGTACTCACATTTTCCAATTCCTCACCATCCAACCTCGCTGTACATTCACTGACTTCACCTCTCTCAAAGACCATCAGTTTACTCTTCCCTATATTCACCTTTAGATTCCGTTTCTTGCACACTCTCCCAAACACATCCACCAAGCCTTGCAGCTCCCCTTCGTCTTCACTCAACAACACAGTATCATCTGCAAACAACAGTACAGGGAGTTTCCAAACACTATCCTCTCTCACAAGGGCCACTCCAACATCCACTAACCTACCTTGTACCTCTTTTATTACCCCATCCATGAACAGATTGAACAACCATGGAGACATGACACATCCCTGTTTCATCTCAACTTCCAAAGAGAAAAATTCACTTAGTTCACTATCCACATGCACTGCAGCCTTAGCACCATCATACATATTCTTCACAGCATTCAACAACTTTCCATCTACCCCATATATTCTTAATACTTTCCACAATCCTTGTCTATCCACCCTGTCATATGCTTTCTCAAAATCCATGAAAGCCGCATACAACTTCTTTCCCTTCTCTAGAAACTTTTCCACTAAAGATCTAAGAATGAATATCTGATCTACACAACCTCTTCCCCTCCTAAAGCCTCCCTGTTCTTCTCCAACTAATTTCTCTGTTCTTTCTCTAACTCTATCAATAAGAATCCTACCATACACTTTTCCTATTATACTAAGAAGACAAATGCCCCTATGATTACCACACACTTCTTTTTCCCCTTTTCCTTTGTACAAGGGAATAATTTTACCTGACTTCCAATCATCCGGGACTCTACCTTCGTCCCAGGCCAATCTGCACATCTTCCACATCCATTCTACTACTATCTCTCACCCATGCTGCAGCATTTCACCACACACTTCATCAATTCCTGGGGCTTTCCCCAATTTAACTTTCTTCATTGCTTCCACAACTTCTATCCTACTGATTTCTTCCTGTCTTCTCACCTCCCTCCTTCTCCCAGCCATTCCCCAGCCACTTATACTCGCATTACTTCCATCCTGTATGTTCAACAATTCCTTAAAGTGTTCTCTCCATCTGCTCACTTTTTCTCCCTTCTCCACTAGTAATATACCATCTTTATCTTTCACTCCCCTGCTAACCTCACTTCCACCCTGTCTTACAGATAAAATAGATAATAAAGAAGGGAATATATATCAACTAGATTAATGCAAGAAGAGGATGATACAGATAGACAATGGAGTAAAACGTCATAATAAATACTAAAATGAAGGAAAACGAAAGAGAACACTCAATGAAAGAAGTCAGTGAATGATGATGAAATCAAACTAAATAGGAAACGAAAAGAAGAAAAACTTGCAAATGAGTAAAACGGACGAGGAACTAACTTGTGCCATAAGAGAGAGAGAGAGAAAAAAAAGAGTCAAATCAGAGAGCAGGATGGTTGAGACTGAGAGGGGATCGCCACGCCATGCAAAGTTGTGTATTGGCTGCGTAACTATAGCACTTCCCCTCCTCACCACCTGCTCTTTGCTCCATCACCTCGCCAATTTTTCTTTTATATCCCCAACTGTCTCCCGCCAGTTTCCCCACCTGTCCCCTCCCCACCACCTGCCCTCTCCTGCATCGCCTCACCCATTATTCTTTCGTATCCCCACCTCCCCCTAACTTCCCCAGCCTTCCCCTCCCCACCACCCCTTTACTTCATCACCTAACCATTATCTTGATCATCCATCTTGCACCACATAGGTTACACCTAGAAGTGGTTTTTCACTCAGCCGTGTGTGTGTGTGTGTGTGTGTGTGTGTGTGTGTGTGTGTGTGTGTGTGTGTGTGTGTGTGTGTGTGTGTGTGTGTGTGTGTGTGTGTGTGTGTGTGTGTGTGTGTGTGTGTGTGTGTGTGTGTGTGTGTGTGTGTGTGTGCTGTTTTCTCTTTTTCATGCTAGGAAAATATAAAAAATATTGAAGTGTAGGGATCCGAGGCTAGGCTACCGAACTCCAGCACATTTAACTCTATAAATGGGGTGGCAATTAAATCCTTGCTTCTTCTGACGATTGCATCCATTTGAAGACAGACCTTTCGTATTGAGGGAGTTACAAACTGTCTCCACGAACGCCCTCTACACAAATACCTCTTTTTGTATTTTATACTTGTCATCCCCACACATATATTTTATACAGGTTAGGAAAGACCACCCGTAGGGATGTGCTAAGCGTACGCACTGTCAGCGCTCCAAACTTTTGTCCACATAAACGCAGGGCTTAAACCTGCATCGGTATTGATCTTCCCAACATCTTAAAATTTCTGACATTCGTCTGTGCACTGATATACAACAGCTTTAGGATGCCACTGTTTTGAAAGCGATGAAAAAAATTTTTTTTTTTTTTTTTTACTAACATTCAGGCATTTTTACTTCCTCTTTTATTTATTTATTTATTTTTTATTTTTTGTGAGGGAAGCGTAAGATGATGAAAGGGGGCTGTTAGGGAGGCGGACTGTGGGAGGACGGAGAATGGATGAAGTGTATGGGGAATGGGCAAAATTCTCCCCCTCCCCCCAGTCAGTCAGCCCTTAAAAATGGCCTCCAAACATTGCTTTTTGTGTGTTCACGAATAGAAAGATGGATGGATGGATGGATAGATTGGCCATACCAGTGAACGGCGCTCATGACGATATCTTATTTTTTCATTAGTTCTATATCAGTTTCTTTCCCTGATAGGCTGAGGGCTTAGAAATGTCGGTACTGTATATACGGTACCTAGGCAGACAGAGAAACATACAGACAGATGGATGGGTAGACAGACTGACAGATAGAGAAGTTGATAGACTGAGTGACTAACAAAAAGACAGAGAAGCAGAAAACAAACAGACAAACAGATTGATAGATAAGACGCTTGTTCCTCTTACCCATAGCGTCCATAAAAATTCCTTCCACTCTTTAACGTACACGAAATCTCCCCATCCCTCACTTTCTCTTTTCTCTCTTCCTGCTCACTCTGTTCATCTCTTTTCTTCCCTCACACCCTTCATTCTCCCCCTTCTTTTCTCTCTCTCTCTCTCTCTCTCTCTCTCTCTCTCTCTCTCTCTCTCTCTCTCTCTCTCTCTGTACAGCATGGTGTAGGTCTGTATTTCTGTCGCTTGATATTTGGTCATACACGTGTGACCAATTCTGTGCCACAGCAACCACCAACACTCAACGTCCCCAACACGCTTACCTCCTCACCCACCACCAAGAAAATCGCAACCGAGTTACGATGAAAGCTCTACTTGCCTGACAAGATTTTTCTAAACAGTATCCAAAATTTACAAGTCGTGAATATAATGGATTATTATTATTATTATCATTTTTTTACTACTTGGATCATACTCACTCTGTTATTCAAAAAGCATACGTTGAAAAGCACGTAAAACTAAAAAAAAAAAAAAAAAAAGTAATAAATGTCACAGTGTGATAACGGCGTACGGTTACCATCTTCCTACTAGATATTATCATACACCACCTGAGTTTATGGCAACACTGTCATTCTCAGCCTCATACTGAATATGATGGCCACGTTGTCTGTTAATCTATTGCCAGACGCCTTAATTCCGTAAGGGGTGGCCACAAACAAATCGCCTCCATGTCGCCCTGTGCCCCGCCATTTCACTGCCCTACTCCCAGCTTACACCACCCTCTCTCATATACCTCTCCACTCCATCCCCCCATCTTATACTTGGCCTCCCCCCCTCCCCCCCTCTCCACCTCAATCACATACAGGCCAGATTGTATAAGACTAAATTTTAATCTCATACAACCTGGCCATCAATAAGGGAGTTTCAGGTTGTAACTGACACCACCACCGCTACTGCGCCACATGATCGAATTACCAAACTATCACCATATATTTCTCACCTTATTCCTGCTTTACCAACGGAACAAACCAACTTGGCGGCCGTAGCTCTGTCAGGCGGCGTGGCGTGGCGAGGTGTGGAGTCAGGTGGACCTTCTCTGTGACTGGTGACTTATGGTTGCCTTTTGTGGGTAGAGATTGGTGTGTGTGTGTGTGTGTGTGTGTGTGTGTGTGTGTGTGTGTGAGAGAGAGAGAGAGAGAGAGAGAGAGAGAGAGAGAATGAGAGAGACTCTTGGTATTGATGGCGGAGCAACTGGAAATGGACAGGGTGATAACATAGGACAACATGAAGAGCGAGAGGAAAAATGCCAGAATATCTGACAAAACTTCCCTCCAAAGTATGTTCATGGGAAGTGAGGCAGGCAGGGTGAAGGAAGAGTGAGGGGGAAGGGAGGAAGGAGGGGAAATGGAGGGTGGAGTGGGAAGGGAGGGGGAGTGAGGGGGAAGGGAGGGAGAGTGAGGGGGAAAAGATGGAGAGTGAGAGGGGGAAGAGAGGGAGAGTGAGGGGGATGGGAGGGAGAGTGAGGGGGAAGGGAGAGGTAGTGATGTGGAAGAGAGGGGTAGTGTGGGGGAGGTAGTGGGAGTGAGGTGGGAACGGAGGGTGAGGCGGGAGCAGAGGTGATGTAGCGCGAGAGACGTGGCAGACCAACGGGATTATGAAAAAGAGAGTGCTGATTGCGCCTGGCTGGCTACCAAGTTGTTGGGGTGGCGCTGTTGTGGTGAGAAACTAGCCTCCGTGCGTCACGAATGTCAGCTGTGTATTACCCAACTGGACACTGCTTTTGCCAATATGGTTCGCCTGATGATAATTGCCATAATGTGTCTTTGGAGGCTCAAAATTAATTTAATTGTGTTTTGTGTGTGTGTGTGGGGGGGGGTTCTTACCTAATTTATCTTACCTAATTGTATCTTTACAGGAATGAGTCAAGCTCGTACTGTCTCGTGTTTTAAACCCTTTTTATCATACATATCCTTAGATTTATTAATTGTTTTGGCACACAGTATTTCATTTGGTAGCGCATTCCATTGATCAATTGCCTTATATGAGAAACTAAATTTCCTTACATCTTGATCACCCCACTTTTTAAGCAGTTCTTTGCAGTGTCCTCCTGCTGACGTTTCTCCATTGGTTATGTACTCATTTATGTCTATTTTCTCCTTCTCTGATATGCATTTATATAGCATAAGTATGTCTCCTCTTTTCCTTCTCTCCTGAAGTGTTGGCAGATTCAGTTTTTCAAGTCATTCTTCGTAGCTTAGATTCCTTAAGCTTGGTACCCATCTTGTAGCGGCCCTCTGAACTTTTTCAGTCTTATCTAGATGCATACTCAGGGGTTGGTCTGATGAATGATGTTATTATTATTCTCAGCATGTAAAGATACTATTTATATACGGCCAGTTGTGGCCAAGGTCGGCCAAACGCGGAGAGATGCGGCGTAGGTGCTGCATACCAAATCAAGTCATCCTCAGTGAGTAATGTAATATTAAGTCAAAGCAAATCTCGTCATTGCCAGTTCTACACTCCTCAAAAAGTACTGTAGTTTCTCCTCTCTTCTCTGTATTCATAACAAGCACACCGTTCTGTCTCTTGCACACGGCGGACCCGTTCTTGTAGAAGCTACATGCACAATTACCCACGTCATGCTATTGGCAATGTGCCTGCTTCCTGGTTCATGTCGATATCCCAACATGGTGACTGTGGTTGTGTTGTGTTCTTATAACGCCCCATCTATAACACTTTCATTCACTGTCACTCTCACTTTATTCCAAATGAGCCAAATATCTCCCTGTATCATCCCACACTGTCTAGCACTCAGTTTCGTTTTATCCGTAAGTTTTACCTTGACCAATTCTCTTACACACACACACACACACACACACACACACACACACACACACACACACACACAATCCCTTACACTAATCCCTCCTCGTGAAAATATTTCCCTCCCCTCTTTCCCTTAACTTTCTCCCCAAGGTCTCCCCCTCTTTCCATTATTGGCCACAAAAAGAATACTCCCCATCCCTCAGCGCAATTTTTCGTTCACGTCCCAGCCGCGATAGGGAACCAAGGGGTTATTTCACTGATATAATTACCTGCTTGCCTCCAAAGTATATTGACAAATTTGGAAAATTTGGGTGTATCACGCACTACTACAGAAAGGGAGGGGGTTAGGAAATGGCACAGGGCAACAAAGTTAGAGTGGGGTTATGTAAGGGACGCGGTTGTATCAAAGCACCGAACAGATGTCTTTAATAGTCGAATATACCGGACTTGTTAACATAAGGTAACTATATACTGGTGGTTTAATAATCACACACACACACACACACACACACACACACACACACACACACACACACAATATCTTCCATCGTAACATAACCCTCACCAACTGGTATACCTGTAGAAGACCGATAACATTCTTGCCCAAGGCTATTCAACCCCTGTGGGTCATAGTGATGAAAGTGGGATTCTCTCTCTCTCTCTCTCTCTCTCTCTCTCTCTCCGACACTCTTTTTTTTTTTTCTTTCTTTCTTTCTCCCTCCCTCCTCATCTTTTATCCTCTCTTCCTTCCTAACCTCCCTCTTGTTTCCATCTGTTCTCTCCATGATTCCCCCCCTTTAAACTTTCTTCTTCCCTTTCATTTTGTTCCTTCTCTGTCACCTTTTCTACTTATATTTCTCCTCTTATCTCCACGTTTTCTTCAGGTCAGTTATATTTTGTACGGACCAGCGATCCGCCGTCACAAGAACCATTGATATGACCAACTTCCATCTTGAGTATATGCTTTCCTTCCTTACTCTCCCTCTCTTTCTCTCTCCATATTCGGCTTTTATTATTCTCTTGCCGCTTCTTTTTGCTCCTCCTATCTCTAAATTGTTATTGTTTTCCCTTCAGCCGATGCCTTTCATGCAGCCTTTCTTTTACATTCAACCTCCTTTGGCTACCATTGTTACCTCTGACTATCACTGTCTTACAAATTTACACAAATTTTATTACCTACTTCTCCAGCTATTATCCTAGTTTTGAACATTCTTTCATGCAGTAAATCGTACTTGCTGCTTTATATGTTTTCTGTTGTTATAGCTCCGGTACAGAAAAGGAGAGGGAGGATAAATGTTGGAGATTTCTCTCTCTCTCTCTCTCTCTCTCATATTCATTCTCAGCTAGACACACAGGGTAAACGAGTGCACACACTCTATAGAAATAATACTTCTCGATTTACACATACTCGGGTACGCACTCGTATGCAGTCACGTTTGTTTGTAAGCTTGGTGCACACACACACACACACACACACACACACACACACACACACACACACACATATATATATATATATATATATATATATATATATATATATATATTGTTACATAGCCTATGATTTCATCATCCATTGTGTAATTCTAACATACAGTATGCTGCATGTTTGATCACGAGCGTGTTCTACCTCACTGCCCCCTTCTACCCTTATAGTAAAGTAAGTCGTTTTTTCTGTTGTTCAGAGCAGGATTGTCAACTCTTTGTCCCCATGGCTTCATTTGCGCGTCCTTCTTACAAGTTGTATCAAGCTCTGCCGGCCCCTATATAATGAGTTTAGTCTCTGCATTATTGCCACTTAGATCTACTCCTCATTTTGTTCACATCTCTGTCCTCCCCTGTACAGTTGTTATTATTGTGAGTGCTCAGGAAGTCTCCAACCATCTAGCAGCTGTGTAATTTGAGTATAACTGTTATTGCATTTTTTCTTGTACTGTGTAGCGTAAGGTGTTAATTCTTAGGCCTGGTAAGGTTTTTGTGATTCATGTGTTTTGGGTGTCAGCCCTTATTAATAATATTTTGTATATGTAATAATATATCTGGCATTCACTGAGTATTATCTGGTATTTCATTTTATCAGGGCTGACTTAGATAAATTTACTTTTGCTAATTTCGTGTTAATAGAGGCTATTGCAGTTAACCATATATTTAAACTGTTTTTTGCCATTACAATATCCTTATGAGTCCTGAATGTTTTGTTGTTAGTTTGAGCATTAAACTTTAACTTGTAATTTTACATAACTCTTGTTTTGAACCTGGAACTTTACGGGACAGTAGTGATTTTTTAGTGTTCTCAATTAAGGTGTACATTATCTTTCTCTGTTCCGTAACATAAGTTTGGCGACCTCTTATTAGGATATTCAGGATATTATCATAAGGATATTGCTTGATATTTTGTGACTGTGATTTATTCATGATGTCTACTATTACTACACTTGATGAAGCCAAAGTTTTTTTGTCTAATGTGCAAACAGTGTGTGATGTAGAAAAAAGAACAAACAATGAACTTAAGCTTGTTGCTCAACAATTGGGAATTGCAGTTCACTCTCATCATTCTAAAGATCAAATTGTTGGCATGATTAATAAAAGCTTGTTTAATGTAACTCCTCTAAATGAGCAAACGCAGATTGAAATAGCTAAGTTACAGCTAGCCCTGCAGGAGGCTCGTGTTAAGGAAGCTGAGTTCCAGGCTCGTGCTAAGGAGGCTGAGTCTCAGGCTAAAGAGGCGGAGTCTCAGGCTCGTATTCAGGAGGCTGAATTTCAGGCAAATGCTCGTATTCAAGAGGCACAGGTACAGCCTCAGGCACAAATTGAACTTGCCAGGATTCAGGCAGACCATGAGTATCGCATGAAACAAGGTGGAACTGGATCATCTAGCTCTGATGATTTTGATGTGGCTAAAAATGTTAAACTTGTCCCTCCTTTTAATGAATCTGATTGAACAAAGTATTTTCAGTTGTTTGAGAGGGTAGCTACAGGTTTTAATTGGCCCAAAAAGTATTGGCCAGTACTCCTTCAAACTGTTCTCACCGGTAAAGCTCAAGTAACTTATGCATCTTTGCCTCAGGATCAATCTGATAATTATGATGTAGTTAAGAGCTTGATTCTTAAGGCCTATGAGCTTGTTCCTGAAGCCTATAGAGTAAAATTTAGGACAACTTACAAGCAAGATAAGCAATCCCATGTTGAGTATGCAAAAATCAAAGAAGATCTGTTAGAGCAGTGGTTAAATTCTAAGAATGTGGATTCCGATTTTGGTAAATTTAAGCAGATGATTTTGCTGGAGGACTTCAAAAGGTGTATTAGTAAAGATATAAGCCTATATCTTGATGAGAAAAGAATAGATAATTTGTCTGATGCTGCAGTTTTAGCTGATGAATATGTTCTCACTCACAAGAGATATTCTAAAGAAAAAGGGAAAGCTGAGGGTAAGTACGTTGCCTCTACTCAGAGTACAGGTAAGAGGAAAGAGAATAAAGATGATGTTTCTCAGGAAGTAAATACCAGCTTCACCTCTAGATTTCAGAAAAGTAAATGTACATATTGTAGTAAGCTTGGTCATACTACGGGGAGATGTTTCAGGAGACAGCGTGATGTGAACAAAAAGGAGTCTTTAAATATTCAGTCAATTGGTCTAGTGTCCACCCTTGAGAGTTCCCAGAATTCCTTAACTGAGTTAACTGAACCTGCTTTGAGGGGTAAATTAAATTCTCATGATGGAGCTCCTCTTTTGAGCAGTAACGTGGGTGACACTCTCAAGAGTTCATGTGCTAATTTCCTGTCTGATGGTGTTGTCAGCCCTCTGTACAGTAATAACAGGAAATCAGTTAAAATATATCGTGATACAGGTGCTTGCCAATCCCTTATGCTGACCAGTGTTCTAGGCTCCAATGTTAATTCCTCTGATGAAACTGTAATCTTACAAGGTGAAGGGAATAATTACTTCTCTGTCCCTCTGTGCAGAGTGAATTTAGAGTCTGGTTTTGTTAATGGTTCCGTTATGGTTGGGTTGGTTGAGACACTCCAAATGTCAGGTGTAACTTTCTTACTTGGAAATGATATTGGTGGAAGTCAAGTGTGTCCAGCTCCTCAGTTGTCTAGTGAGCCAGTGGCTGCGACCCAGGATTGTGATGTCCCTGATGTGTTCCCTGCATGTGCTGTCACTAGGGCTAAGTCTAAAGTTACTGGTGATTTAGAGGATAATGATGATGATGATGTTATCCTAGCTGACACTTTTCTTGCTAATTTGGACCACTCACCAGATGAGGCAGTACCCCGTAGTGTTGATAATTTGTCTCGTCAAGAGTTGATTGAGTTGCAGGTTGCTGACCCTGAGTTGAAAGGTCTTGCTAACTCTGCTTGCAGTGAGGGAGAGTCAGCTGGTGCTTCTACTTGTTATTATATAAAGTCAGGAGTACTTATGAGGAAGTGGAGACCCCCAACAGCATCAGCCGACTGTGAATGGGAGGTTGTACATCAAGTTGTCATCCCTCGTGTTTGTAGGCAGGATATCATTAGAGTGGCTCATGATTCCAGTTTGGCAGGACACCTTGGAGTGAGGAAGACTGTGGCACGCATTTTGAAACACTTCTACTGGCCAGGTATCTTCAGGGATGTTTCCTGGTATTGTAAGTCTTGTCACACCTGTCAAGTTGTGGGGAAGTGTAATCAGACCGAAAAGGTTGCACCTCTAGTTCCCATTCCTCCTTTTGAGGCGCCATTCACCCGTGTGTTGGTGGATATTGTGGGCCCTCTTCCTAAGACTTCTTCAGGATTTTCTTATGTGTTGACCCTGATTGATATGGCTATTCGTTATCCTGAAGCCATTCCACTTAGAAATATCTCAGCAAAGAACGTGGTTAAGGAAATGCTAGGGTTCTTCACAAAGTTTGGTCTGCCCAAGGAGGTACAGTCAGACCGGGGAAGTAATTTAATGTCAAATGTTTTCAAGCAGTCTCTGAAAGAGTTGGGCATCACCCAGATGACGTCTTCAGCTTACCATCCCCAGACCCAAGGAGCGTTGGAGAGATATCATCAAACACTCAAATCGATGCTCAAGAAATACTGTTTGGAAAATCAGAAAGACTGGGATAAAGGTCTTCCATTCGTTGTGTTTGCTGCAAGAGAATCTCCAAATGAATCACTGGGCTTCTCACCTTTTGAACTACTGTTTGGCCATGAAGTAAGAGGACCCCTTAAGCTACTCAAGGAATGCTGGCTGTCGGAGGAAGATGACGTCAACCTGCTGGAGTATGTGATGAAGTTCAAAGAACGGCTGTCCACTGCTTTACAGCTGGCGAGAGAGAATTTAGGAGCTGCTCAGGAGAAGATGAAGACTTGGTATGATAAGAAGTCCAGGTTACGCCACTTTCAGCCAGGAGATCAGGTTTTGATTCTGCAACCGGTTCATGGGCAACCTCTTCAAGCCAAGTTTAGTGGTCCTTATTTTGTGGAGAAGAAACTCAGTGACGTCAACTATGTCATCGCCACACCAGATCGTTGAAAGAACAAGCAACTTTTTCACATGAACATGCTAAAGTTATATCACAGGCGGGACGAAAATAACCCAGTCTGCAATGTAGCTGTTCCTCCCGAGTCTGCAAGTGAAGTTCTCCCATTTCAGTATGAGCCTGAGTGATAGTTTGGGGAAGAATCCTGATATCATGAATGATCTCCAGACTAAGCTTTCTCATCTACCTCCCGAGGAAAGGCAGGAGTTTTCGGCATTACTGCAGGAGTACCCGCAAGTGTTCCGTGCCACTCCAGGAAGAACCACTGTGTTGATGCATGATGTCGATGTTGGAGACGCAAAGCCAATTAAACTGCCTCCTTACCGTGTAAACCCAGTGAAAGTTCCTCTCATCCAGAAGGAGCTTGGCTACCTGTTGGACCACAAGATGATTGAGCCCTGTCAGAGCGAGTGGAGTTCTCCTGTCACTCTAGTCCCTAAGCCAGGTGGGTCACAGCGGCTTTGCATCGACTACAGACGTGTTAATCAGATAACCAAAACAGACACTTACCCTCTCCCTCGTGTGGAAGATTGCATAGACAAGATCGGAAAGGCTAGGTACATAAGTAAGTTTGATTTGTTAAAGGGATACTGGCAAGTACCTATGACTGAACGTGCTAGGGAGATCTCATGTTTTGTAACACTAGGAAAGACTTTTGCATGTTCTGTAATGCCATATGGGATGAAGAATGCACCAGCCACATTTCAGAAGCTCATGAATGTTGTAACAGAGTGTTTGGCAGGGTGTGTTGTTTATATTGATGATGTATTAATCTTCAGTGACAACTGGAAAGATCACCTATGGCATGTCAGTAAATTTCTTGAGCGTTTGGTTCAGGCTAATCTTGTAGCTAATTTATCAAAGTGTGAGTTTGGTCAAGCTAAAGTTCGTACCTTGGGTACATAATTGGTGATGGACATGTTGCACCACCAGGAGCTAAGGTTTAGATTATAAGTGATCTTCCCAGACCTAAAAGTAAGAAAGAGCTACAAAGATTTTTGGAAATGGTAGGTTATTACAGGAGATTTGTTCTTAACTTTTCAATTCTTGTATCACCACTTACAGACCTACTGAAAAAGGGAGTTAAATTTGTCTGGACCGATAACTGTGAATCCTCTTTCAGCAAACTTAAAGCTATCCTATTAAGTCAGCCAGTGCTCGCTACTCCAAATTTTGCTAAGCCTTTTAAGATGTCTGTTGATGCAAGTGATACAGGAGCTGGGGCTGTTTTGCTGCAAGAGGATGATCAGGGTATTGAACACCCTGTATCTTATTACAGTAAGAAGTTCACTCCACCTCAAAAGAACTACTCAACTATTGAGAAAGAGCTTTTGGCCTTGATTTTGGGTTTACAGCATTTTTCATTTTATTTGTGTTCTGGTTTTGACCCCATAGTCATTTATACCGATCATAACCCACTGAAATTCCTTAGTAAGTTTAAAGATAAAAATCAGAGATTGACAAGGTGGAGTCTACTTCTTCAGGAGTATTCATTAGACATACAACCTGTCAAGGGGAAAGAAAATGTTATTGCAGATTGCTTATCTAGACTTTAGACAGATTGTTTTAGAGTAATAAGAAATTTCCTTTGTAAATTTCTTTTTCTTTGTGGGGAGGTGTTACATAGCCTATGATTTCATCATCCTTTGTGTAATTTTAACGCACAGTATGCTGCATGTTTGATCACGAGCGTGTTCTGCCTCAGTCCCCCATTCTACCGTTATAGTAGAGTAAGTCGTCCTTTCTGCTGTTCAGAGCAGGATTGTCAACTCTTTGTCCCCCTGGCTTCATTTGCGCGTCCTTCTTACAAGTTGTATCAAGCTCTGCCGGCCCCTATATAATGAGCTCAGTCTCTACATTAATTGCCACTTAGATCTACTCCTCATTTTGTTCACATCTCTGTCCTCCCCTGTACAGTTGTTATTATTGTGAGTGCTCAGGAAGTCTCCAACCATCTAGCAGCTGTGTAATTTGAGTATAAGCGTTATTGCATTTTGTTCTTGTACTGTATAGCATAAGTTGTTAATTTGTAGGCCTAGTGAGGTTTTTGTAATTCATGTAAGGTTCTTTATGTCAGTCATCATTAATAATATTTTGTATCTGTAATAATATATCTGGCATTCACTGAGTATTATCTGGTATCTCATTTTAACAGGGCTGACTTAGATAAATTTACTCATGCTAATTTCGTGTTAATAGAGGCTATTGCAGTTAACCATATATTTAACCTGTTTTTTGCCATTACATTATCCTTATGAGTCCTGAATGTTTTGTTGTTAGTTTGAGCATTAAACTTTAACTTGTAATTTTTCCTAACTTTTTTATTTTGAACCTGGACCTTTACGGGACACTAGTGATTATTAGTATTCTCACTTAAAGTGTACATTATCTTTCTCTGTTCCGTAACAATATATATATATATATATATATATATATATATATATATATATATATATATTCTTACGTCCCAGTCCCCACACTGCCACAGGCTCCAACAGCAGTAGTACAGTACAGGAAGGACATTGCCCAGTGAGTTGTTCTTATGGTCAGCCTTTAGGTGTGCAGTACACAAGATCAGCTGAAGCGAAAATAAACACCGGCTTCTTAAAGTTCACTGTCTTTATTTTTCAAATAATTCCACTTAATGCCTTCCAACTTTACTGTTCGCACAAGCACTGGAGCTATACACACTTTACCGATTGCAGTTACACAATGTTTAACAACACTTCACAGTTAGTACACTTAATGCTTGCCAACACTTCATTTATTACACAAGTCCTGACAATAATCTTCACTGACAGTAATTACATTTAATACACTTCACTGTCTTCTCAAGTTCCATTGATATACAAACTTCAATAACCCGTTACTGTTTGCCACTGTTTTCACAAGTACCAAAAATACACAATCTTCACTGACAGTAATTATACTTAATGATTGCAAAGCAACTCTTCCCAAACTTCACTAACAGCAATGCACTGACACTACACCAAAACCGACTGATCTGCACTCAAACTGACCTGAAACCCGACTAAACTTGTAATAATCTCTACCCCATCTTATATAAGTTTGCATTGTTCTAGAAAGACCTACTTCTCAAACATTCTCGGACGTGCTGGTCTTGCATCAGGCCCTGGTAACAACAGTTACCAACTAGGAGACATCAAAACATGCTAGAGTTGTCTCACATTACATAACGCTCTAAATCATTTAACATACGAACTTGAATTACATAATTTAACAAGCAATCACTTAAATAAAACATTATAAAGAAAAAGAGCATAAAAATAAATGAATGTATAACTTACGAAATAACTACGCTTATAAACACCAGGCAAACTGACAACTCTGACGACTCGTACCGAAATTTACGGTACCAGAAACGTCTCGAAGGTACAAGACTACCTAACTGGCAAATCCCTCTTCATAAACCTACCCCCTCCCTGGTTCTTTGTCGTCCCGACAAAACTATACAATATACACAAACATAAACCTTAATCCTACTGAAACCTCTAGCTATACGCAAAATAATCTTTTAATTTATCAGATCTTCTTCTCTTCTGCTTCCGACGATGTCCTTGCTCCTCCAAACATTCCACTCCTTCTGGAAGGTCTTGGTCCTCTTCTTGACACAGCACACATCATAGGTCTGACACCACTTTTCAATATCCTGACACATGCCAATCCAGTAGAACTTGTGTCGCAGCCAGCTTAGAATTGTCTTCACTCCCAGGTGCCCACTAGTGATCTGGTTATGGGACTCATCCAAGCTCTCAGACCTCATCTTCTTCAGAACCACCAGTTGCCAACACTCACTGAGGCCACTGGGCATCTTCCACTGACGCTCCAGTAGTCCATTGCATCGAAGAAGGTCCCACTGACTCCAGCTGCTCCCGGTCACAGGGCCCAACCTGGAAACTCCTCCCCATGATGGTCGCACTGCATTCCGCTGCAGCCACTCCAGCACCAATTGTAAATCTGCATCCTCTTCAGGTCTTCTCCGTCCAACGCCGGCCCTGTCACTATAGTACAGCAGCATTCCTTCCTATGATTCCCATTCCTACTGCGCTGCATGTCATCTGTCCTTCTGTCTTCTTGCACACTATTCATCAAGGTTCTCTTGCATTTCTTCAGTGGTGGGTCTTCTGCAGCTTTCTTCTTATCATCCCAACCATTCTGATCTGCAAGTAACTCAAACTGTTCACGGTCAGCTTCCCAAGATACTCTACCATCACTTTCTTGAGGTTCCTTCTTAACTGGATCCCCATTATAGCTATGCACTTCACTGGTTTGGGGCCTAAAAACTGAGGCATCATAATTATGTCCAGGACTTACAACTTCTGCATTCTGATTATTCAGCCCTGTAATGCTACCTTTAGATGCCTGGGATCCGTCAAGATTCACCATACACTGTCCATTCCCTTCATATGCTCCCTGTACACTAACCTGAGGCTCAGCAGGGCAATATTTCTTTACAGCGTCAGTTTTCTCACCGATTATCTTCACATGGTCAACTACATGCTTCAACTGGTTATCTACATGCCGTCTGCACTCTGTCACTATTTCCTCACTAATTGTCTTCAATTGTTCGTCTACATGCTGTTTACACTCTGTCACATTATTGCTTACCTCACACTTCTGCTGCTCTAGCTTGGCATCTACTTCCTCCTTAAGCTATTGCTGTTCTTCGCTCACCTCCCCCGTGAATGCATCTAGCCGTCCTTGCATCCTCAGTTGTAGTTCCCTCTGTTGTTCCTGTAATGCCTCCCGAAGCTGTTCATATCGTTCTTCGTTCTGTGCCTGTAATTGTTCCTTGAGTTCGTTCTTGAGCTTTTTCCATTCTTCACCTTGGGCCTGTAACTGTGCTTGGAGTTTTTCCTGTCCTTCACTCTGTGCTTGTTATTGTGCAAGATTTTTCTGTCCTTCACTCTGTGCCTCTAGTTTTTCACTCTGTGCCTCTAGTTTTTCACTCTGTGCCTGTATTAGCTTCACGATTGTCGTCAGGGAAATTTCCTCCTCCTGCCCAGCTCGAGACCTTGTCTTCACACCTTCCACTTCCATGTCGAAGGTTAGACTCACTGCAGCCCTGAAATAATAATCCCACTCCTGACACCAGTGTTACATCCCAGTCCCCCCACTGCCACAGGCTCCAACAGCAGTAGTACAGTATAGGAAGGCCGTTGCCCAGTGAGTTGTTCTTATGGTCAGCCTTTAGGTGTGCAGTACACAAGATCAGGTGAGACGAAAATAAACACTGGGTTCTTAAAATTCACTGTCTTTATTATCCAAATAATTCCATGTAATGCTTTCCAACTTCGCTGTTCTCACAAGCACTGGAGCTATACACACTTAACAGATTGCAGATACACTTAATGTTTAACAACACTTCACAGTTAGTACACTTAATGCTTGCTAACACTTCAGTTATTACACAAGTACTGAAAATAATCTTCACTGACAGTAATTACACTTAATACACTTCACCGTCTTCTCAAGTTCCACTGATATGCAAATTTCAATAACCCGTCACTGTTTTCACAAGTACCAAAAGTATACAGTCTTCACTGACAGTGATTACACTTAATGATTGCAAAGCAACTCTTCCCAAACTTCACTAACAACACTGCACTGACACTACACCAAATCGACTGATCGTTCAAACTGGCCTGAAACCCGACTAAACTTGTAATAATCTCTACCCCATCTTATATAAGCTTGCACTGTTTTAGAAAGACCCTCTCAAAAATTCTCGGACGTGCTGGTCTTGCATCAGCCCCTAGTAACAACAGTTACCAACTAGGAGACATCAAAACATGCTAGAGTTGTCTCACATTACATAACGCTCTAAATCATTTACCATACGAACTTAAATTACATAATTTAACAAGCAATCACTTAAATAAAACATTATAAAGAAAAAGAGCTTAAAAATAAATGAATGTTTAACTTATGAAATAACTACGCTTACAAACACCAGGGAAACTGGCAACTAGTACCGAAATTTACGATACCAGAAACGTCTCGAAGGTACGAGACTACCTAACTGGCAAATCCCCCTTCATAACAATATATATATATATATATATATATATATATATATATATATATATATATATATATATATATACTGTGTATCTATGTATCTATCAATCTATCTATCTATATGCCTATATAGATAGATAGATAGATCTATATATCTATATCTATCTATCTATCTATCTATATCTATATCTATCTATCTATATATATATATATATATATATATATATATATATATTAGAATGCAAGTAAGATGGAGGAATAGAAGAAGGGAAAGACGAGAGGAAGGAGTAGTTGCAAGGAGAGTGGAAAGGTTACAAGAGGATGAGAAAAAGGCAGAGTATAAGAGAGAAGTGGAGGAACGATTGGGCAAATATGAAATGGAGCAGATGGGAGACGTGGAAGGTGTGTGTAAGATATTTACAGAAGAAATATGTGCAGCATGTGATGTGGTGTGTGGAAGGAAGAGAAGACGGAGGGGGGTGCAAGGAACAGCGTGGTGGACTGAAGAGGTGAAACAGGCTGTGGCACAAAAGAAGAAAGTATACAATGAATGGATGAGAAATAAGGGCGTGGAAGAAGTTGAGAGGCGGAAGAGAGAGTTATATGTGGAAAGAAAGAGAGAGGTGAAAAGATTAGTAAGAGAGAGTAAGAAGAGAGTGGATGAGGAATTTGGAAGGAATTTGAGTGTAAAGTGGAGGGACTGTAAGAATATGTTCTGGAGAGACGTGAAAAAAGTAAGACAGGGTGGAAGTGAAGTTAGCAGGGAAGTGAAAGATAAAAATGGTAGATTACTAGTGGAGAAGGGAGAAAAAGTGAACAGATGGAGAGAACACTTTAAGGAATTGTTGAATGTAGAGGATGGAAGTAATGCGAGTATAAGTGGCTGGGGAATGGCTGGGAGAAGAAGGGAGGTGAGAAGACAGGAAGAAATCAGTAGGATAGAAGTTGTGGAAGCAATGAAGAAAGTTAAATCAGGGAAAGCCCCAGGAATTGATGGAGTGTGTGGTGAAATGCTGAAGCATGGGGGAGAGATAGTAGTAGAATGGATGTGGAAGATGTGCAGATTGGCCTAGGAGGAAGGTAGAGTCCCGGAGGATTGGAAGTCAGGTATAATTATTCCCTTGTACAAAGGAAAAGGGGAAAAAGAAGTGTGTGGTAATCACAGGGGCATTTGTCTTCTTAGTATAATAGGAAAAGTGTATGGTAGGATACTTATAGACAGAGTTAGAGAAAGAACAGAGAAATTAGTTGGAGAAGAACAGGGAGGCTTTAGGAAGGGAAGAGGTTGTGTAGATCAGATATTCATTCTTAGATCTTTAGTGGAAAAGTTTCTAGAGAAGGGAAAGAAGTTGTATGCGGCTTTCATGGATTTGGAGAAAGCATATGACAGGGTGGATAGACAAGGTTTGTGGAAAGTGTTGAGAATATATGGAGTAGATGGGAAGTTGTTGAATGCTGTGAAGAGTATGTACGATGATGCGAAGGCTGCAGTGCATGTGGATGGTGAACTAAATGAATTTTTCTCTTTGAAAGTTGGTTTGAAACAGGGATGTGTCATGTCTCCATGATTGTTCAATCTGTACATGGATGGGGTAATAAAAGAGGTACAAGCTAGGGTAGTGGATGTTGGAGTGGCCCTGGTGAGAGAGGATAGTGTTTGGAAACTCCCTGTACTGTTGTTTGCAGATGATACTGTGTTGTTGAGTGAAGACGAAGGGGAGCTGCAAGGCTTGGTGGATGTGTTTGAGAGAGTGTGTAAGAAAAGGAATCTAAAGGTGAATATAGGGAAGAGTAAAATGATGGTCTTTGAGAGAGGTGAAGTTAGTGAATGTACAGCGAGGTTGGATGGTGAGGAATTGGAAAATGTGAGTACGTTTAAGCACTTGGGTAGTGTGATGAGTAAAGATGGAGGTTTGGAGGGTGAAGTGCTTGAAAGGGTACAGCAGGGAAGAAAGGTTGCTGGTTCTTTGAATGCAGTGATAAGAAACAGGGAAGTGAGCATGGAAGTGAAAAAGTTACTACATGACAGTACTGTGATACCAACTCTAACGTACGCAAGTAAAGCTTGGACATTGTTGGAAGGACACAAGTCAAGAGTGAGAGCAGTGGAAATGAGTTATTTAAGAGGAGCCTGTGGAGTCACGTGGAGAGACAGGCTGACGAATGAGGATATAAAGAAGCGTTGTGGTGTGGATGTGGATGTGATAGGAAGCGTTATGAGGAACACACTGAGGTGGTTTGGCCATGTGGAGAGGATGGAGGGTGAAAGACTGAAGAAGAGAGTGTATGTGAGTGAGGAGGAGGGGGAAGAGGGAGGGGAGGCCGTGGATGAGATGGTGGGATGGGGTGGAGAGGTATAGGAGAGAGGGGCAGTGAAATGGCAGGGGACAGGGCGACTTGGAGGCGATTTGTTTGTGGCCATCCCAAACGGGATTGAGGCATCTGGCAATAGATAGATATAATATATATATATATATATATATATATATATATATATATATATATATATATATATATATATATATATATATATACTGTGTATATCTATCTATCGATCTTTCTATCTATCCATCTCTCTCTCTCTCTCTCTCTCTCTCTCTCTCTCTCTCTCTCTCTATATATATATATATATATATATATATATATATATATATATATATATATATATATATATACATATATTTGTGTGTGTGTGTGTGTGTGTAAAGTAGCAACACATTCATACTGTGGGATACAGAAACTAATGTTGTCCATGAAACACAGCATGATGATCAATATGATTTAGCCTGCCCCATCCCGACTATTTTTCCACGACTGACCCCCCTCCCCTCAAATCCCGACAGATTTTGGAAAAAAATATTTTTGGCTCAAACCTCTGCTTTTGGTTAGAAACATCGAGAATTCATGGAGAAATCGCTCACCTGAGGTTTCAAATCCTGGATACAGGTACCAGTACCCCTTACCTTACTGTGTTTTCGATGAGGCAGGGTCCAGAGTAAACGAGTTCTATGGGAGAGGTAACTATTCCAGACCACTCATAAACGGTATTTATTTATTTATTTGGTACTAATTTATATGCAGTACAAGAGTACATTGGTTATCACACAGTAATATAGGCTATATAAGCATTGTTTCAATCACCAAACACATCAACATACCTCACCTTTTTTGGCGACATTACCTGATCATTATTTCTGACTGTTTCTTCCTCTAATGCTACATATACTTTGTCCTCCACATTGTCATCAGCTGGGGAATCATTCTGGCCTTGAATTTCGGACCGTGGTGTGACATGTATTTACTGGCCAGGTCACTGTTAACAGGTGAATTGCTGAGACAATGGCGTGCAGGGGATGGGGGGAGATCATGTGGGGTAAGGCATTGTCTCTGTCTGGCATCTGGTTGAGGAAGGTGTCCCGTGTATGCATACCAAAAATCACACACAAAATTTGAAAAATGTGCAAATGACGGACCTTGCAATTGCAGCGCGTTTATATACATCAACGGGAGTCACAGTGACAAAACGTTCGGACGTATATACACGTCAACTGGAGTCGGCGGGTTAATGATGACGTTCGGTTTACACATAATGATTCTGCTTCCCGTTGCATGAAAGGTCAGTACTATAATCAGAAATCGATATGAAAAACCAGTGCAAAAGCACAGAAACAATCAGCACCTGGATCACAAATCTGAAGAAGTTTTATGTGTAAACCAACATGTCTCCAATAAATCATGTATGTCATCACGCTGGTTTCACTGGCCATTAGTATATACGAGATGCTACCCAAAAGTTCTAGTAATTTGAACAGAGGGAGCCAACCGTTTGCAGTCTTGCCTTTTGCCACCAGGAGGAGTCAGCAGCACCCCCTGTGCATCAGAGTTGCCCCGGCCGTGTCTATGAGCAAACATCTTGTTGAGCTATGTATGCTATTGTAACGTGGTGTGTAGATGGTTTGGCATTTTGTAGTGGCGGACCTCACGGAACAAAGAACCTGCATCAAGTTCTGCTTCAGAATCAACAAAACGGCAGTAGAAACTCACTGGTTGCTTCAGCAAGTCTTTAGTGACAATGCCATGTCCCAAAGCAGAATCTTTTTCTGGCACGAGCAGTTCAAGGATGGACGAACGTCCGCCAAAGATGATGACCATTCTGGACAACCATGAATGGCAACAGCACCAGAAAATGTTGGAAATGTTCGTCAGGCTATCCTTGCAGATCGTAGATGAACTATCCATGATGTTTGTGATATCGCTGGACTGTCGTATGGGAGCGTGCAACGCATTTTGTCGGATGTGTTGGGAATGAGATGCATTGCTGCATAATTTGTGACAAGACTGCTGAGTGATGAGCAGAAGGCACTCAAGAATCAGGTCAGAGATGATGCCACATTTATCTCCAAGGTCATAACTGGTGATGAATCATGGGTTTATGGTTATGACCAGGAGACAAATCTGCAGTCATCGCAGTGGAAGTCTCCCAATTCACTGAGGCCAAAAAAAGCATGTCAAGTTTGCAGCAATGTCACGTCGATGTTGATCGATTTCTTCGATATCCAAGGGATTCTTCACAATGAATTCGTCCCACCTGGTCAGTCTGTCAGTGGAAAGTTTTACTGTGAAGTTTTGCAGCGTCTGAGGAAGAACATTAGCTGCAAACGTCCAGAACAGTGGAAGAACAAGGGCTGGGTCCTGCATCATGACAATGCCCATGCCCAAACATCAGTTGTTGTCCAGCACTTCCTGGCTTCCACTAACACGGTAGTCATTTCCCACCCAATTTTTCATCTGACTTTGTCCCTCGCAACTTTTTCCTGTTTCCCAAGGTGAAATAACGACTGAAAGGGCCTCGATTTCACTTGACTGAGGAGATACAGACAGAATCATAGGAGGTGTTCAAGACCATCACGCCTGAAGCCTTCCAGGGATGCATGGACTTGAGGAAAAAACACTGACACCACTGTATACATGCCCAAGGGGACTATTTCGAATGCGACAGTGAGAACTAGGAGGTAAGGTAACTTATCTTCCTACAATATTCAAATTATTGGAACTTTTGGGTAGCATCTCATATATATATATATATATATATATATATATATATATATATATATATATATATATATATATATATATATATATCATCACCTGTTTGAGTGTCCACTGCAGGACTGGCCTATCTCGACCAAAGTGGGGACGATACAGGCTGTGTATCTCTACCAAGTGGCTTAGGCTGTCTAGTAGAGATTGTATGTAGGGTGAGAAGTGTTTGTAAATGTAAATGTAGTGTTGCAGTGGCTTTGGATGTGTGTGTAGTCTGTGAACTAAGTGTAACTGGCCTATGCAAGCCGACTGGGTGCAAACATACTTTATAGTATGCGACACTGGTTCAACCACAGCACCCCTTATGGCCACCAAAGCAGGGCGTGGCCAGAAGAACACTCCCGAAGTTTATTACCCTGGCGGTGTGCGAACCCTCATTCTTCAGTGTACGAAAACACACTTTGCCACTGTACCACAGAGGCTAATGATGATATATATATATATATATATATATATATATATATATATATATATATATATATATATATATATATATATATTCTATGCAAGAAAGAAGGAACCATAGGGCAGGAGCCCGCAAACTGTTCCCTCTAAGAAAAAAACAAGAACAATACAAAAGAGAGTCAAACTTAAGGTCTGGTAATTTCGAGATGCCTGGATGCATTGCTTTTGAAAGACTGGCGATCATAAGAAGCAGCAAATACAGAAAGAAGAAGACAGTTCTAGAGTTGACCTGTTGCATAAATGAAGGACTGGGATTTACGGTTAACTCTTGCATTAGAGTGTTGGATAGAAAAGTGATGAGAGTTTGTTGCTAGACGGGTGCTACGCACCCGTAGTAGAGGTGGATGGATGCAAGAAGACAGTTCAGGAGAGCAGTGACCATGGAAGTAATGACAGAAAAAAGATAAGTATGCAACAGTGCAGCGAAGAGACAGAGGTTGAAGGGAGCCAGTAAGAGGAGGAGAATTGATAAAATGAAAGCCTTTGGTTCCACCATATTGAGAAGAGCTGTATGTGGGAAGCCTCATCACACATGAGAGTTGTACTATAAACACGGGCGAATAAAACCCGAGTATAAAGTAAACAACTGTGGAGGGGTAATGAAAGTACGGAGTCAGCTCGGCTTAGCACACCTAATCTCTTAGAGGTAGATTTTGCTAGAGATGCAATATGATCTTTCCAAGACAAATCCCGAGTGAAAGAAATCCCAAGCATGTTCAAGGATGATGCAGGATTGAGCTGGATGCTATTAAACATTAGTGGGTACTGCTGTGGAAGACTGTGTCGGGTTGATAGGTGTAATAACTGAGTTTTTGATGCATTAAAAACAACCAGATTATTTTTACCCCAGTCAGAGATACGAGCCAAGTCAGACATTTGGTGTGCCATAGCTTCATCCCTTGTTTGTTGAAGTAACTGCTAAGATGGACATTGCGGGGAACCAAATGGAAAGGTGAAGGGTGGAATTATCAGCGTACGAGTGGATAGGGTTAGATGTACGGTTCAGAAGGTAATTTCTGACTAAAAGGAAAAGAGTTGGTGGTAGGACAGAGCCCTGAGGAAAATCACTCTTGATAGCTTTAGGAGAAGAACGATGGCCGTCTACAACAGCCCATGTTTTCGGAGTGAAGTTGATATCTCCTTCACTTCGATTACTCTTTGTACTTTAGTCTTCCTATCACCAGATGATTTATTCTGCTTGAAAGGAAGGGGTTAATGAAGCCTGCATCTATCCCTCCAGTTAGACATTTCTCCTGAGTCTCATAAAATCGCCGGTATTTACCAAGAACATATACAACGTTCTCGGCCTGAAGGGGTTAATTTTTCAGAGGCTTGGCTAAAGCCATTTGAAATATAATTTTATAATTGTTTTTTCTTCAGTGATGTTCATCCTGCTAGTCTATTAAACATTATTCCTCCTGTAAACAGCCCAACAATCCTGCTAGTTTAATAAACACTGGTGCTTAGCGGCCTATCGGGCCGTCTTGAGCTTGTTTCTGCCAAGGGCACTGAGGGGCCCATGAGACCCGCACTGACACCAGACTTGATCTGGACCTGCTCTGACATGCCTTTCATTCCCATGCGAAATTTCAGCTCATTCCACCCAGCGGTTTGTAGAGGGTTCCCACTGTCTTGCGAAAAATCAGGCACAAAAGTGGGCGTAGCTCGAGCGCAACTGATCGCACGCAATTATAATATACACCAACGTTGTCAGCTCGTCGTTCCCCGTTGTTTGATGTATGGCACTTCGAAATCCGAGGGGGTCAAATATGGACACACACACACACACACACACACACACACACACACACACACACACACACACACACACACACACACACACACACACACACACACACACACACACACACAACATTCATTAGCAAAGTATCACTGATTACGCCTGTTGTAAACACTGGGCATCCCGTCTCATTGAACAATTTCTTTCAGTTACAATGTAACTGAAGGAATTTGTTCATGAAATAGCTTGTCAGTACCAAGATTGATATACTTAAGTTCATGTAAAAGGACTGATTCAGTGGACGTGGAGAAAACAGGAAGGCAATGGCAAGTGTGGATTTGTGACTAATTATACATTAACTGTGTGTAGGTGGCGGTGGAATTTATGGCAGGGATTTTGGAGATTGTACGACAGCTAAGTGAATGAATTAATCCAGTAGGGAACACAACATTGCCCTGAGAAAGAGAGAGGGGGGGACGGACAGAGGAGAGGTAGTAGCATAAACACTTAGGGGGACTGCGTGTTAGTTTCCTCCGTCAAGGAGGTTATGTTTTTGCTGGTGTTTACTTGTTTGTTTGTTTGTCTGTTTCTATGTTTGTTTGTTTGTCTTTCTGTTGGCAGGATTACTCAAAAAATTATGAACGGATTATCGTGAAAAATTGATAAGGGTGGACCATGGGTCAAAGAAGAAATTATTAAATTTTGGGGCGGATCCGGATCCGGAGTATCGCGCACAAAATCTCCAAAAGCTTGACAGGCTCTTTGTTTGCCCGTGTCCCAGTTCAACTGGGACGAATATCCCCCCCCCAAAAAAAAAAAAAAAAGCTCTCAATGAATTTCAGTGAAACTTTGTGGAAAGGTGGGCCATGGACCAATTTTGGGGTGGATCCGGATCCGGATCCTATATCCACGAATTTGTTTGCAGGATTACTCAAAAAGTTATAAACAGACTTTCATGAAACTTTGTGGAATGGTGAGCCATGGGCCAAGGAAGAAATTATTATATTTTGGAGCGGATCCGAATCCGGAGTATCCCGCACGATATCTTCAGAAGTTCTCAATGAATTTGAATGACATTTGTGGAAAGGAGCGCGATGGACCAAGGAAGAATTTATTAGATTGTGGGGCAGATCTGGATCCCATATATCACGGATCCGGATCCTGATTGTTTTTAATGACAATGCATTGGCGGAGGTATGCGCTTCATGAGTGCTTTCTAGTTGCATCTGTGATTACTGCAAGCAGTCTTAGTATCGCCTGCATCCTGCATCAGTTGAATACACACACACACACACACACACACACACACACACACACACACACACACACACACACACACACACATCTCTCTCTCTCTCTCTCTCTCTCTCTCTCTCTCTCTCTATCTATCTATCTATCTATCTATCTATATATATATATTGTAACTCTATCCTGCCATTTTACCCCAAGAATCCTTCTCAGTATTTTATTCTCAAATCCTAATACTTTCTGATCTGTTGTAACTTTACTGTACCATGGCACATGACCATAAATTAAAATTGGTCTAACCATGGACTTGTAAATTTTTACTTTTGTATGTACGGAAAGCATAATATTATTCCATACAGATTTCAACATAAAAACGGCTTCCCAAGCCTCTCTAATCTTCTCTTCAATTTCATTGGTTAATGATCCGTTAGATAATACAATCGCTCCCAGATATTTAAAATTTTCGATATTCTGCACCACATTATTCCCAAGTACATAATTAATTTGATTCTCCATGTTCATATTGATATTCTCAGTCTGTCCACAATTTATTACCAATCCCACTTTATCTCCTTCCTCCACCAATCACCTTTTGCATCTCGTTAATACTTCCGCAGATCAGTACAGTATCATCAGCATAGTCCAAATTCATCAGTCTTTTATTTTCTTTCCAGTTAATACTTGCACCTGCTCTCCTTATAACTTTCCTCATAATAAATTCATAACCAACACAAACAGCAAAGGCGAAAGAACTCCTCCTTGATATCAAGATTTTGTTATATGCTGTTTTGATAAGGTCATGGTGTCAGGAGGTTGTTGCAGTGTAGAGTTTATTGATAATATTATTATTCATTAAGTAATCACCCATCCTTTGTAGCCTTATCATCATCAGCAGCACCAGTAACGAATACTACTACTACTACTACTACTACTGCTGCTGCTGCTAACACTACTACTACTACTACTAATAATAATAATAATAATAATTATTATTATTATTATTGTTGTTGTTATTTCAGTGCGTTTTATTATTGCAGGAATGGTGTTAATGGGTAGTCGAATTAATCTACTAATTAAGTAACGAAACCTGCTACTGCTGTTATAATTCCTGCCATCAGAGGGAGTATTGACTGTCTTCGCTGTGTCTTCGCTGTTATCCTTTACTGTGCCTTTACTGTGTGTGTCTGTCGGGTCTCTCTCTCTCTCTCTCTCTCTCTCTTAGGTTAGAAATATCTTGTAAATATCTTGCCTTACTGAACATTTTTTTTTTGATGCATGGCAGAAGGAACCAAAGGCCAGGAGCCCGCAAACCATTCCTTCCAAGAAAAAAAAAAAAATAAGAAAGTGAGCAAAACTCAAGATGTGTTCATTTCGCGATGCCTGGACACACTGCGTTTGAAAGACTTGAGATCATGGGAAGTAGGAAATACAGACAGGGGACGACAGTTCCAAAGTTGATCTGTTGCGTAAATGAAGGACTGGGAGTAACGGTTAACTCTTTCATCAGAGAGTTGGACAGAAAAGGGATGAGAGTTTGTTGCCAGACGGGTTCTATGCAGCGACAGAAAAGAGATAAAGATGCAACAGTGCGGCTTAGAGACAGAGGTTGAAGGGAGCCAGTAAGAAGGGGAGAGTTAATGAGATGAAAAGCCTTTGACTCCACCGTGTTGAGAAGAGTTGTATGTGGGGAGCCTCATCACACATGAGAGTTGTACTCTACACAGGGGCGAATAAAACGCGTGTGTAAAGTCAACAACTGTGCAGGGTAAAGAGGGTACAGAGTCGGCTTAGCACACCTAATCTCTTGGAAGCAGATTTTACAAGAGATGTACTATAATCTTTCCAAGATAAGTCCCGAGTGAATGAAACCCCAAGCATGTTCAAGGATGATGCAGGATTGAGCTGGATATTATTAAACATTAATGGGTACTCCTGTGGAAGATTTTTGTCGAGTTCAAAGGTGTAAAAACTGAGTCTATTATGCATTAAAAACAAGATTATTTTTACTCCAGTCAGAGATACGAGCCAAGTTAGACATTACCGTACGTGTACCATAGCCTCATCCTTTTTTTTTTTTTTTTTTTTTATGTGTTCGACTCTGGGTATAGGCTTCACAGCTTGCTCTCCATGCCCAGTAGTCCTCCTACACACCATACACCTCTCTACATGTCACCACTTCGGCGCTAACACCCACCGTCCATATTGAATACATGCTAGGGCTGTCTCATACAGGACTGGTGTATTGGTATTGGCGGGGGTATTTTTACGACATGTCGGCGGGTTATCTGGTAGATCAGGAAAGTCTGCTTTTATGAAATTCAAATCCTTAAACTGTTCCCTGCCCCAGCCGAGATTCGAACCTGGGTCCATCAGGACTGCAGGCCGCCTCTATACCGATTCAGCCAACTGCTGAGATGGACGTTGTGGATACCGATTGGAAAGGTGAAGGGTGGAATCATCTGCATACGAGTGGATAGGGTTAGATGTACAGCTTAGAAGGTCATCGATGACTAAAATGAAGATAGTTGGTGATATGACAGAGCCGTGAACTGTTGATAGATCTAGAAGAACGATGGCCATCAATAACAGCGGCAATACAGTAGAACGACCAGAAAGGAAGCTGTAGATGAAGGCACAGATAGATAATAGAAACCATACGAGGGTAGTTTGGAAATGAAAGATTTATGCTAGACTCGTTCGAAAGCCTTTGAGATGTCAAGTGCAATGGAAAAGCTTCGCCAAAGTCCCGAAAGGAGGATGACCAGGAGTCTGAAAGGTAGGTGAGAATATCGTAAGTGGAGCATCCATGACGGAACCCATACTGACGATCAGAAAGCAGGTTGTGATAGGAAAGATGCTATAATTTTTTTCTGTTAAGAATAGACCTAGAAACTTTTGAGACACAGGATGTTAAAGCAATTGGACGATAGTTAGAGGGTTGGGAATGATCACCCCCTCTTTGGGACTGGCTAAATGAGAGCAAACTTCCAGCAAGATGGAAAGGTACAAGTAGACAGACATTGGCGACAGAGTTTAACTAGACAGGGTGTAAGCACAGAAGCACAGTTCTTGAGGACAACAGGAGGAACTCCATCAGGCCCATATGCCTTGTCAGTATTGAGGCCAGTGATGGCAGAAAATACACCAGCTAGAGAAATTTTAATGTCAGCCATGAGGAAGTCACAGGGCATAAGTGATGGAGAAACAGCAACGAAATCGTGTAAGTGGAATTGGAGAAGGTCTGAGTGAAGAGGTCTGCTTTATCAGTAGAAGAAGTAGCTAGAGAGCCAATAGAGTAAAAAAGAGGTGGGAAGGATGATGAGGTATATAAAGTTGTTAGAAAGGTTTTTGACAAGGTGCCAGAAGGAGCGGAAAGAATTCGAGTTGGAGAGTTGAGAGCATTTAGTACGAATGAAATTATTTTTAGGAGAGTGAAGAACAGACTTAGCATGATTCCTGGCAGAAGCATAAAAAAGATGTGATTCAGGGGTGGGTTGGCTCTGATACATTTTATAGGCCCTCTCCTTTTTGTGGGCAGCAGTAGAACATGCGTGATTAAACCAAGTATTTCTTGCAATAGTCAAAGGATATGACAAGGGATTGTATGCCTCCATGCCCGAGAGAATAACCTCCTTAATGTGCATGGCAGATGGCTCCCGGCCATGGAACCAATAATCATTCCATGGAAAATCAAAGAAAGTACTGCCTTAGGGCCTCCCAATCCGCAGCTCCAAAGTGCCACAGTCGATGTTTCTTTGGAGGGTCCATAGGCCGTATCCAAGCGATAGGACAAGTTAAGGTAATAAGGTTGTGACTGGGGGAGCCCAACGGAGAGGAAAAATTAACAGTGTAAGCAGAAGGATTAGTTGTAAGGGAGAGGTCAAGTATGTTGGAGCTCTCTCCAAGGCGGTCAGGGATACGGGTAGGGTGCTGTACAATCTGCTCTAGGTCATTTAGGATAGGAAAGATGTACGCCTGTTCACCAGGTGGATCAGTAAAAGGAGAGGAGAGCCAAAGGTGGTGGTGAACATTGAATTCTTAGAATGGAGATTTCAGAGAAAGGAGAAATGGATAGAATGTGTTCCATTGTAGAAGTAAGATACCGGTAGTCAAAGAATTTTTCCTAGTCAGTAAAAGTAGCGGATAAGTAAACAGCGCAGATATATTTTGTCATAGAATAACAGGAAACCCGAAGCCAGAGAGTAGAGAATTCAGAAGAATCAAGTTCAGGAACACGAGAGCAGGTAAGTCGTTGAGTACACATACACAACAGCCACCGTTGGCTTTGAAATGAGTTTAGAAAAAGTTGGAGGATACAGAAAAGGGTTTGCTACTATTGCAAGGACACTCCAAAAGGAAAACTATTGAAGTCACACACATTATTGTCTGGTTCTCGAACCCTTGGACAAAGATAAGATTGACACTGGGAGAACACAACTTCACCTGACCTTTTGACATGGCCTGGAAACCAAGATGTGTGAGTGGGAGAATGAGAAATTAAGGGAGTTGGAAAATGTGTGAAAGAAAGGGAACAGCTATGGTAAACGGATTTTGATACAAAAAATATAGATGACGCAAGAGAAGAACTGGATGGAGATATGAGAGCTAAGGATGAGAGCTTTGTAGATGTGTGTGTGTGTGTGTGTGTGTGTGTGTATGTGTGCTAGGAGGAGTTAGGTTGTGGCGGAGCGGGTGCAGAGCAAAACTTATGTCGTGAAAGGTGGAAGATGGTTGTGGAGGGAAGTAGAAAAGGGATGGGACGATGGGAGGTAAAAGATGGAGAAGATATCAAGAAAGCTAGATGGGGCGTAGAGTTAAGTCAAAGAAAATGGATTAAGAAGTGGAAGTTGATAATAATAATGCTAATGATGATGATAATAATGATGATGATGGTTGCTGTGGTGGTGGGGATGATGGTGGTGGTGGTGATTTTGGAGAACACAAAAGGGAGAATCAGGGGAAAGGACTGGGAGATAATATTCAAGTTAAAAGTAAGAGAAAAATTTACAGGAAGGAGAGTAGGTAACAACAGTAATATATATATATATATATATATATACATATATATAAATATATATATATATATATATATGTATAAATATAGATATAGATAGATAGATAGATAGATAGATAGATAGATAGATATAGATAGATAGATAGATATAGATATAGATATAAAGAGAGAGAGAGAGAAAGAGAGAAATGTGTGTGTGTGTGTGTGTGTGTGTGTGTTCATTACTGGAAAACCAGATGCATTAAATAATGGATGGACACGCACCACACGGCTGAAAATGATAAAGCACGAGAGCAATGGGACGCACACAAATGCTGCACACACACACACACACACACACACACACACACACACACAACTTTGATTACATTTATGCTGTAATCTCCCCGACAAGGAGAATATGTTTTCACCCCTGTTAATTTGTTTGTTAGCAGGATTACTCAAAAACTAGAAGAGGGATTTGGACCAAATTTCATGGGCAGATAACCCATGTCCCAGGGAAAAATCGATTAATTTTGGGACCGACGTTTGTTAGTGTGTTTGTCTGTTAGCAGGATTACTCAAAAGTAAAGGAGAGATTTGGTCCAAGCTTCGTGGGTAGATAGCCCATGTCCCTGGGAACAATTGATTACCTTCTGGGACTGATCCGGATCGTCCGACAGATTCTGAATTCGAAAAGTGCTTTGGAAACCCTACTCAGTTGTGCCTAACCCATTCTGAGGAGTGGTTTCAAAATTCCGTTGCCCTTGTCGGAGAGATGCGCTCCACTGAGTGCCCCTCTAATTTGCTCATTATTTCTTATATTCTTTTAATTATTCGTTCTTCTGATCATTATCCTTGTCATATATTTTTCTTCCTTATTATGTAGATGGAAGTGTTGTTTTGGATTTTTAACTACATATTTTTATTTTTTCTTGATTGTTTAGTTTGGTATTTCCTTTTGCCTTCTTTTATTGTTTCAGTTTTTAATATTCTTCTGGCCGATATTTCTGTACTTCTCTTTAAATAAATTACGGTAGCCTACAATTTTAATTCTACTTCCCGTTGATTTCCTAAAATCTCTTTTATTTCTAATTTAATCCATTCCCCTGTCTTATGGTTTTTTTTTTTTTTCAGTTTTAGCATTGTTTTCCAGACTCTCGAGTAATTAATTTTTTCTTTCTTTCCATCATTTCATATTTAATCAAAGCCGTTTTCTCATTCCCCCCCAACACTCATTTCATTCCCTCCCACTCACTCATTAGGGCTCATTTTCTTACTGTACTTTGCTTCCCATCATCTCATTTCCTTCCCACTCATCATCAGTCTTTTCTGTCCTTCTCGTCTCGTCGTTCCCTTCTCTTAAAATGATTATCCTCAAACCCTTCTCTCTCCAGGTGTGGCCATAATTCAATGTATGTTATCCCGTTTTCCTATGTTTTCCTTTCAGTGTGTTCTTGTCATTTCACTCATTCTTTCTTTCGTTCTCTTTCTATGCGTTCTCTTTCCCTTTATCTTCTATAAATCTTGTTTCCCTCCCCCCCCTCTCTCTCTCTAATCTATCTGTCTATCTATCTATCTCTGTCTCTCCCTTCGTACACCTAATAATTTTCCTTCTCTCTCGCACTGCCCCCCTCCCCCCCCCGACTCCTTAATGTACCCTACAACCCCCTCGCCTTACCCTCACTACTTCCTTCTTCCCTTCCTCCTATTCTCCTCCCTCACTTCGCTTTCTTTCTCGCTTTCGTCTTTCCCCTCATATTCGTTCTTCCCATTCCCCACTTATCTCTGTTTACCTGCTTCCATCTGACCACTCTCCTCTCTCTCACCTCTCATTCCCCGTTTCTCCTCCTGCATCTCTAATCCTTCCTCTCCTCGCCTCACCTCTCCCTTTATGTTTCTTCCTCCCTTCTTCCTTCCTCTTCCTGCTCCGTCGTTGGCCCTTCTTTCCTCATCTTTTCTCATTCCTTCCTTTCCTCTCCTGTGTTTCCTTTTTTTTCACACTTTTCTACCATCTTTCGAACTCAGGTCCATAATTCTCAGCTGTGTGTGTGTGTGTGTGTGTGTGTGTGTGTGTGTGTGTGTGTGAGAGAGAGAGAGAGAGAGAGAGAGAGAGAGAGAGAGAGACACAATACGTAATAAAATTCCTGTTTGACAGCATTCCTGCGCCGTGCCGTATAAGCTGTAAATATGACACAGAGGAACAAGGTAAGCAATACATACACTTTAACACCGACGTACATACAGTACATACATACATACATACATACATACATTCACACAAGAATACTCATTGAAAAAGTACTGGACGTTCGCGTACCTATGTCAAGCCGTAATAGACCTAACAAGAAGCGGTGCAAAGGCACAGCAAACCCGTCCCCTGCAGTCATTTTAGTGTTGATGTATAAACAACAGGATATCTAGCCAAATATGTCACATACAAAATCAGGAGTAAATTGGGTGAAAATTAACGATTTTATGCCCACTTGTTATATTAGGCCCGACCCACCTGACACTGACCCCCCTACCACTAACTGGGGAGTGACCCCTGTAATGTAATGAGGCATGCTATAGGATGTTGATTTGAAAGATGCAGTTAGGTTTTGGTTTCATGTCGATATGATAAATCTGTAGCGAGTTATGGCGAAGAAACGATTTTTACCTGTCCCCATATTTTTTACATTTTTTTTGCCCTACAGCCTCGGCCTTGGCCCAATTTGGCCCAAAATTAATTCAAGTGATTAGAAGGCTATAGCCCATCATCTCTATAATTTTAGTCAAAAGCGAGCCAAGAGTTTTCCCGTAAAGTTGTTAACAGCCAGCCAGCCAGACAGACACACAGACAAACAAACAAACAAACAAACAGACAAATCGAGTGAAAAGAATACCCGTCCTGAGCCCCTCCGGGGCGGGGACAGATGAATATGACACAGAAGTGCAAGGAAAGCATTAAATAACATGCTTGCATAAATACTTACATGCTTGCATACATACAGACACACAGTAAAGAAGTAGCCAACTGTTCAGTGGCGTACCTGCGTCACGTTGAAACAGACGAAAATATGACACAGAAGTGCAAGACAGAGAGCTGGACAGTTGGCTGTAGGCCTATTAGGAAGGCCTGTGAACCAAGGAGGCGCCATGTAAGTGCTTTTCCAGTAAATAATTATTTCATTCTCTTTATAATAATGAAAGGAGTGATGTGGCTATCAGAGAGTCGTTTGCTTTGTTTTCTATGTCTTTCCCTTCCTTCTTCATCTTACTCTTTCTTCTCACGCCCTCCTCCTTTCCCTCACTGCTTCCTTCCTTCCCCCGTCCCTCTCTCCTTAACATCTTGATCTCCCTCCTCCTACCCTGCACCTCATCACTATTTGCCTCGGATTTGCAAAACAAATAAAGTCAAATATCCCTCATGCCTTTCCTCCTTCCTTCCTTTCCTCCATTTTTCCTCATTCTAATCTTTCTGCCCTTCCTTCTCTTTCTGTGCTTCCATTTTTTTAAAAATCTTATGAACTTAACCTTCAATTTTACTCTTACATCAACTGGACAGGGGCCTGCGAGGCATAGTTTTTGGTCGAGTTTGTTTCTTTGTTTCCTTGTTTGTTTGTTAGCAACATTACTGAAAATCAGCTAAATGAAAGTACATGAAACTTTTAGGCAGTTTGGCCACTGGTCCCTAAAGAAAGTGGTTAAACTTGGAAGGAAATGAATTGACCCTGAAAGGTCAAACTCTAGGTCACTGATTTTCAGAGGGCTATAACATGAGGCTGGTTAAAGATAGATATTTACTGTTACCAGCATTCGGGAACTCTCCTATGGGCTTTTCTTTGGCACCGAGACTTTTGATCTTCAATGACCTTGAAAGGTCAAACTCAAGGTCACGGGTGATCAGGGGGCTGTTCCGCGAAACTGGTTTCAGATAGATATAATCTATTATCAACATATAGAAGTCACATATGGGCTTTTAATTGTACCATGACCTTTGGCCTTAAGTGACCTTGAAAACTCAAGCTCAAGTTAGCGGTAATTCAGGGGGCTACAACTCGAAACTGGTTGATGATAGAGAAATATTTACTATCATCAGCATGTAGGAAGTCCCATATGGGTTTTTAGTTGGTACCATATTTCTGACCTTAAGTGACCTTGAAAGGTCAAACTGAAGGTCACGGATAATCAGGGGGCTATAATTAGAAACTGGTTGAAGTTAGAGGTACAGTATTTACCATTAACAAAATGTAGGAAGTCTCATATGGGCTTTCATTTGGCACCATGACCTTTGACCTTGAACAACCTTGAAAGGTCAAACGCAAGATTACAGATGTTCAGAGGGCCATAACTTGAATATATATATATGCATATATACAGAGAGAGAGAGAGAGAGAGAGAGAGAGAGAGAGAGACGGGCGGAAGGTTGCAAAGAAAAAATTGATGGACGGTGGCAGTGGTTGTGGTGGTGGTTGGAGGGTGTGGGAGAAATGGAGTGAGGGAGGGAACAGTTGGGAAAGAGAGAAAGAAATTGTTGGAGAGAACGAGAGTAAAATATTAGGAGTGACAAAGAAGAAACAGCTAATGCGAATGACAATGATGATGATGTTGATGGTTTTAGGAGTAGATGGAAAGGAGATTAATGTGAACGAAGAGAGCAGGATATTAAATAACCCTGTTTGGGTTAAAGGAGCATAAAATCTCAGAGAGAGAGAAAGAGAGAGAGAGAGTGAGAGAGAGAGAGAGAGAGCACTTTGGAGATAGCTCTCATTACTCATTCCCTTTTCACGGCTAGACCACTTATTATAATACTTTATATCATTAATAACAATAGTAATAATAATGAGAAGTGATGGATGGTAGTGGTGATGACAGATTGTGATGCAGGGAATAAGGATTGGTAATGATGGAAGTTTTATGTCTGGGATGTAGGACTTTTTTTGTGTTTGGATATTAACCCCTCCCCCTCGCTCTGTGTGTATGTGTGTGTGTGTGTGTGTGTGTGTGTGTGTGTGTGTGTGTGTGTGTGTGTGTGTGTGTGTGTGTGTGTGTGTGATCACAAAAGAATAACAACTACAAGAACTGCAGAACACAGTAAGAGAGTTATTTCTGGACTCTAATCACAATGACACCTTTTGAGGGGGGGGTGGAGGAGCAGTGTGAAATGAGCGACTAAAATTCGATAAGAAGATTGGAAGAATAAACAACTACCAGCAAAGAATTTAATCCATTTTTGCCATGTTTGTTTTGTTATTGTGCTTGTGTGTGTGGAGGGGGGATGTTGGTGTAAAGTAAGAATCTATAATGCGATGTTGAGACTGTGTACGAGTAGTTTTTTTTTTAATAGTCTTTGTTCATATGTATTCCTGAAATTGTAATATATAGCTAGGATCTCTCTCTCTCTCTCTCTCTCTCTCTCTCGTTTTAAAGTTAACTGTCTTGTCTGAAGGATTGAAATGATAAAGAAAGACGAAAATTAAAAGCGGACAAACTTTTGACAAATTTTTGGCTCTTGGACGCGTGTGGGACGTGAAAAATTAATGAGTCAGAGGATGAACATGACGTTGTCTCTGCCTTTATTTTTTGGCACGACTATGGGAAGAAATGTGTGTCCGTGAGTGTGGATGGGCAGAGGTGGTTGTGATTGTTGATTGTAGCGTTTTTTCCTATTGGTGTGGTGTGGTGTGTGACGATGGTGTATTGTTGTTGTGGTTGTGGTGGTGGTGGTGAATAAATACTTTCTTGGGGGGGGGGGACATGCCCGAGACATGCACTTGCAACTCTGTTATACGTGCTCAGGTCGTGTTTTGCGGGTCCTGAAGGCCAGCATTATTCTCTTTTGCTGGACAATTAATCAGTCTCTACACATGAAGGTGACCTCTGCTGTTTCGTATTCACACGTTCAAAAAAAGTGTTTGCACCAAGGCGGCACAATTAATGCTGTTGCTGCTTGATAATGTGGGTGAAGGTGAGGATGAAGGTAAGCCTGATAAGTGAAGGTGTGGGTGTAAATGAGGGTGAACCACAGGTGGTGGGTGATAACTGTTTTTCATTTTTCAAAAATTTTAGCACAAAATGATGTGGTGTAATCCAGCCTTGACAAAATTACAGCCCCGTCGCCCGGTAATTCCACTGTTGCAGAAAAATATGAAAAGATGTTGGTAAACAATGCCATTAGAGCACGTTGGGAAGGGGTTGGGCGAGGGATGACAGGAAGGAAAGAGGAATGTCAGAGAGACGATAAGGAGAAGGTAAATGGAAGGTTGGATTTTTGGCAGAAAATAAAAGATCTTTTTTTTTTTTCGTATATTGCATTTAAACATTTTCAGCACTGGTTTTGTTTGCTCGTCTAGAAAAGCTGGAGGGTGGGAGTATCGGGAAGGAAGAAGGGAAGGTATTGCAAGAGTGAGAGGGAAAGATTGGAGGAAATATCGGAAGGAAGGAGGAGAGAAAATGAGAAAAAGGGGAGGGGAAATATTGTCGAAATTAGAAAGGAAGATGGTAGGAAAAAGTCCAGGTTAAAATAAACAGCAACAGGTTTTTTTTAAATAATGTGGATTGTGTTGCTTATAATCCTGGTACATTAGGTAATGGGGGGGGGGTCTA